>NW_020838047.1:371356-829834 GCF_003676395.1 Aethalodelphis obliquidens
TTTTTTTTTTTTTTTTTTTTTTTTTTTTTTTGCTGTGTTGGGTCTTCATTTCTGTGCGAGGGCTTTCTCTAGTTGTGGCAAGTGGGGGCCACTCTTCATCGCGGTGCGCAGGCCCCTCACTGTTGTGGCCTCTCCTGTTGCAGAGCACAGGCTCC
The DNA here is from genome assembly GCF_003676395.1 of Aethalodelphis obliquidens. Classification (NCBI taxonomy): domain Eukaryota; kingdom Metazoa; phylum Chordata; class Mammalia; order Artiodactyla; family Delphinidae; genus Aethalodelphis; species Aethalodelphis obliquidens. Next base: position 371,512 of record NW_020838047.1, read on the forward strand.
AGATGCGCAGGCTCAGTAGTTGTGGCTCACGGGCCTAGTTGCTCCGCAGCATGTGGGATCCTCCCAGACCAGGGCTCGAACCCGTGTCCCCTGCATTAGCAGGCAGATTCTCAACCACTGTGCCACCAGGAAAGCCCCCTTGGACTAATTTTTGAGGCTAAAATAGGACTCTGAAAATAGCCTTGCTTTACTGTCATGCATCAGGGCTGAAGTGATGGTGGCAGACAAGTAGGTAAAGGGGGGCAGGAAGGCGAGAGATTGGGCGTCAACTGAGAAACATGAGAAGCTCCATCTGCTCCCAGAAGGGGTGAGGCTGAGTCTCGTTCGGCTGTGAGGGCACAGAATTCTATGCGGGAAGGTACTGGATTTCTCACACTTCTCTGAGGGATGCTACCCGGGTGAGAACTGGAGTTTGCAAGCTGACCAACGTCAGCAGGAAGCAGAATGGCAGGCCTTTCCTTTGGAACGTGCGTCCATAATTGCAGTTCACTTTAAAGATATTTTCATGCTGAAATACTAAGCCAATGTTGAAGGACCTTCTGCATCTCAAACGACTCATCCTGAGCACACAACCACCTTCACTGTTTCGTGTTCTCCTTGGGTCTTCAGTCCTGGGCTCCTGCCGTGATCAGGCATGGTGCTGGGTTCTAGGACATAGGGGTGAGTGGGAAAGACACAGAACTTAGAACAGATTCTAGTGGCAGAGTGAGACCGTGAACAAGTAGTGAACAAATAAGAATCGGTGTGTCCAGGTGCTCTCAAGAAACAAAAGGGGACAGAGGACCCCTTTATACTGGAAGGACTGGGATGGCCTCTCTGAGGGCGATTACAGCCCCAAGGTGTATATATGATTAACTATTGGGAATCCAAGTTTTCCACATTGAATTAGAAAATGCTCTGCATATTGCTTAGATTTATTTTTTTCCTTAAAATCGTATTAATAAAATATCCTCATTGCTTATGACTTTGGGCCTAAATCCAATTTTAGGTAACAGGCCAGGAACTATATCAATATATTTATACAATACTCTATTACAATTTGTCATACATTGAATTAACTCTTATTTTATCTACTTAAAATAGGCATAGTTCAATGTAGGATTCATGTTATAAAAATAAAAACGTATGCAAAATAAGGTAACACTGTATACCACAAGATTTTCCTGGAAGAACATGATAGCTTTAGTGCAAAACCCCATGCCTGTCAGACCATGATAAAATACACTGTAGTGCACTACAGTTCAACCATTAGAACATAGAAATTAGCACTCTTAGTTTCCCCCATCTTTGACCCCTGTTGTGCTCCAGGTTTCTATGGCTGCATGCCAACATTTACTGTCTTAATGGATAAACAAAATGTGGTATATCCATTCAAGGGCATACGCTTGCTGGGTTTCCTCCCTTCCTAGGGTTTAGCAGGGTTGGGTCTGCAGGAAGGCACTCAAGGTCACCACCCACCCCAGTGTGAGTGTACCCAAGGGTAACACTCCTGACAGCTCCCAATGTTTGGAATTGTCTTAACTCCAAGATCCATTCATTGGTTCAACAAATATTTATTGAGAAATGACTATGAACCAGGCCCCCTGAAAGTTATTGCAGGTAGGATAACTAATAAGACAGAGGAGTGGTGGACACGAACAAAAAGGTTAATCCTATAGAAGGTGGTGCTGGGTTCATGTCCCATAACAGAGATTGAAGCCAGGATGAAGGAGGCTTCCTAGAGGTGCTATCAGCCTGTGAACTGATTCCTAAAGGGTGAGTTGGGATGAGCCAGGTGGAGAGGGAGGTGTAGACAAGGAGGCTGGAGGGTTACCCTGGGACCTGATAATGAAGGTGCTGAATTATCCTGCTAAGGGATTTGTTCTGTAACACACGTAATGTGAATCCCTGTGCCCAGCACAAATAATAAGTTCCTGGTAAATCTTATCCTTTATTATTTATTCTATGGGCCATAGGAAGTCAGTGAAGGATTTTAAATGGTGTGTGTATGTCCGGGTAGGGGCTACTGACATAATGAGATTTGCATTTTGCAAGGTCCCTTTGGCTACAAGGAAGAAAACAGATTGTAGAGGATCGATACTAGAAGTAGTGAGGCAGTGCAGGAGCCTGAGCGGGTGATCTGACCAAATGTGTTGGTAGCTGGGGTGGGAGAGTGGCCATAGTGAAGGGAGAAAAGTGGTCCAGTGTTACAGATGGGATGGGATGGGGTGAAGAAAAGGACATGTCAAGGATGACACTGGGTTTCCTAGTTGAGCAAAGCATTTGTGTGGGTGCCCTTCCCCAACATAGGAAACATCGGGGAAGGGGAGGGAGAGAAAGGATGCTTTCCGTGTGTGAAATGTCCAGCTTTAGTGCCTGTGGGACATGTGGGCTCCTGGGCTGAAACTAATGAGAAAATCTGTGCTAGAAATACACCTTTGGGAAGTTGGCAGCCTTTCGAGAGTAATTAAATCCACAGGAGGCGATGCAATGGCCCTGAGAGGAGGGAAGAGGGGCAGGCCTAAGGAGGAACCCTGAGGAGGAAGAGATCAGGGCTTCAGGGAAGCAGGAGAGGGTGTCTTACAGGAGCCAAGGGAGGGGGTATTTCATGGAGAGGGAACTTCACGTTTCGCTGGAAATTCAAATGAGATTAAGAATTAAGAATCAAAATTCTCTTTACATCATTCCCCTAGTCATTGAGCCTACTACTTGCCTTCATGGGAATCTCTTGCCCTTTCTACTCTCTGTTCTTACCATTTTCTACTTGCTCTTGACCTCATTTGCCTCCTGAGGTGGCTTAAATCCCATAACCAGCCGTTTTAATAATGGCCCAACCACTGTTGGCCGACAGTTCTAAACCAGTGCGTGTTCACCTACAATGACCCTGTGTGCTGATCAAGATCCTTTTCTCTCCTTTTTCTCACTTCTGATCAACCTTGATGACATTCAGCACAGCGCCTGTTTCAGATACTTTCTCCTTTCCTCAAAACATGAATCCCCACTCAACTCTCAGACCCAGTAAATAGCCTCACCTCCTGTTGACCAGGAAGATGGAGGCCCACCACATGAGCTTTCTTGGAAACATCCCCCTTTACACTTTAAAACTTCTTTTATCTTCTCCAATTCCTTCCCTCTTTCTATAGATTCAAAAGAAAAGAAGTCCTCCTCTCCAAATCTAACTTACGTGGACCTTGGCCCCTGTCCACCAGTCACCCCTGGCCTGTCTCTAAAGATGGATTTTCGCTCTACACTGGCCACTGCCTTCCAGCCTAGAAGCAAATGCAAGTCTTTTGTGGCAGGGACGGTTCCTGGAATCCCCACCTCCTGGTGTTCAGGACCTTGTGCGCAGGTGTGACCTGTGACTTGCTTTGTAACAACTAGAATGCGGCAAAGGCGACAGGATGTACGTGATTGTGTGGATGTGATTAAGGGACATTGTGCCTGTCTTGGGAGCACTCTCTCTCTTTCGGGCCTTGAGCCGCCACATTGGGAAGTCTCGGGTCGCAAGCTCACAGTGGCCTCCAGCCAGTGGCCTTCAAAACTGTGCTCCTGGGGCTTCCCTGGTGGCGCTGTGGTTGAGAGTCCGCCTGCCGATGCAGGGGACACAGGTTCGTGCCCCGGTCTGGGAAGATCCCACATGCTGCGGAGCGGCTGGGCCCGTGAGCCATGGCCGCTGAGCCTGCGCGTCCGGAGCCTGTGCTCCGCAGCGGGAGAGGCCACAGCAGTGAGAGGCCCGCGTACCGCAAAAAAAAAAAAAAAACTGTGCTCCTTGGTCCAACAGTCCACAAGGAATCAAAAGCTGCTCGAAGCCACAAAATCCTGGAAATAGATCCTCTCCCCCACCCCGCCCCTCTGGAGCATCAGATGAGACCGCAGCCCCAACTGATACTTTGACCACAGCTCTGTGAGGCCGTGACGCAGAGCACCCAGCTCGGCCGAGCCTGGACTCTCGATCCGCAGAAACTGTGAGGTAACAAATGTCACTGTTGTAAGCTGTACATATGTGGTAATGCTGGTGACCAGCACTCCATGAGATAAGTAACCTGTACCCTACAAAGGCCCTTCCCTAAAACCTCTGGGCTCTGAAACAACCGCCCTTCACTGCAATAGCTCTTGAAAGGTAAGTAACCCACATTCCCAGCACCCACCCTCTGGGTGGTTTAAAACGGCCTCAAATCTTGGTCATTCCTCCCCAGGGGAGGTGGAGTATATTTCCCCACCCCCTTGAATCTGGGTCTGACGTGTGTCTTGCTTTTACTAACACAATATTGTTGAAATGATGTTGTGTAACTTCAGAGATTTAAGAGATGTACAGCTTTGACTTTATGTACTTGGGACCCATCTTCCCGGAATCCTGCTGCCCCATGAGAAGCCCAGGTCTTGTGGAGAAACTACCTATGGGGAGGAAAACCAGGGTCCTGGGTCACCAGCCCCAGCTGAGCGCCCGCCAGCAGCCAGCACTAAGTGCCAGGGTGAGAGGGGCCATGTGGGGAAGTTCCTGCCCCATCGAGCCTCTCAGGGCCCCAGCCCCAGCCGACACACGCATGCAGCTGGAGCACCACCAGCGAGCGGGGCCTCATCAACCTACAGAAACGCAACGATGATGCTAATCTTTAAAACGCTGTAAGGTTGTTTGTTAATTAGCAGCAGATAACTGAAACACTCCCAATGCTAATCTTCACTTCTCTGGTGAAGCAGTTCCTTTAAGGATCAACAGTGACCTCAGCTGAAAATTCGGGGGCCTCCTCTTCGTCTTTTTCTTTCTGGACGGCTCCAAGGCATGTGGCGCTCCTGAAACTCCTGCTCTTGGTGCTTCCGTCTCCTTTCATTTCCATGGCCTCCCCTAGGGCTCAGCCTCTTCCCCTCATCCCCTGAATGTGGAGGTTCCCAAGGTGATGTGCTTGGACATTCTCTATAAACTCTCTTCTCGGTGGTTTCCTCCAATCTCATTGCTTTAAATGTCACCTGTGGGGCTTCCCTGGTGGCACAGTGGTTAAGAGTCCGCCTGCCAATGCAGGGGACACAGGTTCGAGCCCTGGTCCGGGAAGATCCCACATGCCACGGAGCAACTAAGCCCATGTGCCCCAACTACTGAACCTGCGCTCTAGGGCCCACAAGCCACAACTACTGAAGCCCGCGCACCTAGAGCCTGTGCTCTGGAACAAGAGAAGCCACCGCAATGAGAAGCCTGTGCACCACAACGAAGAGTAGCCCCCGCTCGCCGCAACTAGAGAAAGCCGGTGCGCAGCAACGAAGACCCAACGCAGCCAAAAATAAATAAAAATAAATTTAAAAAATAAAAATAAAAATAAATGTCACCTCCATACAGATAATGTCCAAATCCTGGAAGAGGCATAATGATTAGAGTCTCCAAGTCTGGAAATGGGCCAGACAGGGCTTTAATCCTGCATCTGCCGGCGACATTGACGCCAACCATGAAAGTGGTTTAACCCCTCTAAACCTCCATTTTCTCCTGTCTTCAATCTGGATAATAATAGCATCTTGCTCATGGGGACATCACTCTAGCCTGCCCCAGCATGAGTACTCAGTAAAGCAGAGCTTTCCCATGCTTTACAGTTTTTCATTCCACTGCTTACGTAAGAAAAAATACTTGTACGCAAGCCAGGGTAAGTGGAGGTGACTGAGGTCAGAAAGAATTGGCCGCAGGGCTCTGGCCTCTCCAGCCCCTGCCCAGCCCCACCCTAGGGGCTGACGACTATTCAGGCCCTCCCCCCACTGCTGGCACGCCAGTGGGAAGCGGGGCAGTAAATGGTAACAATTTTTATCCTCATCTCTGGTCCTGACCTCTCTCCAGGGCTCCAGCGCCACCGTAACAATGCTGCCGGGTTCCACCCACGTCCTCTACCCCAAAGACCAGAGGGTGATTCTCAGAGCGAGGTCCCTGGTCAGCAGCCTCAGCCGTACCGGAGAACCTGTTAGACCTGCAAATTCTCAAGCCACGGCTCAAACCTACCGAATCAGCCCCTCTGGGGATGGGCCAGCGCTCGATCGGTATGTTAATGACCCCCACCAGGTGATTCTGAGAACCAGCGACCAATAGTGATTTTAGCTGAGTAGCTAGGCCTGCTCCGCCACCCCGCCCCTATGTGGGTTCATGAGTCCCACTACCTCCCGGCTACCTGGGCTCAAAACCTCAGATCCATCCTTGATGCCTGCACCTACCAGCCGGCCCTGTCTAACCAGTCATCAGCCCTGACTTTCCCTCGTCACTCAAATCCTTCTCCTCTCTGTCCCCACCGCCATGCCGCCAGAGGAGGAGCTGGCCAGCCTCTGCTAAACTGAGTCACTCGAAATCCAATTTGACTGCAACCAATTTCACCAACAGCCAGTTAGGTTAAAGCAAGTTTAATTTAAAAATTAAATTAATTAAAATTGGATTCACATTTAAACAAATATTAATTAATCTGTAACTAAAATTTAATTCTGTAATTAAAGTGAATTTAAATTTATAATTTTAAAATATTCATGAAATAGAAATTTAATTTCATTTAAAAATTAATTTCATAGTCAAATCTGCCCATTATTTTCCTTGTGACCTGTACCACTTTTAAATTCACTCTGTCCTTACTCCCCCAGGTGGTTGATAAATATCTAATTCTATTCTTCTAGTTGCTCTACCCTTTAATTTTCTTACGTTCAACTTCCTAATTGTCTGGAGTTTGCTGTGATTCTTGGTGTAAAGTGAAGTTCACATCACCTGCGGGAGGGAAAAGGACTCCTCATTACGATGCTAAGTTCTGGGTCTCGTTCCCCCACAGGCCTCGCGTAAAGATCGAAGGCGATAACCAGGCATCTGGGTGGTTGTCCCACTTTCTACGTGGGATGGACTTTCTCTAGAGCTTCTCAGTAGTAGCTTGAAATAGGCTTATTTGCTAGAAACTGAGGCATACGTGTTCTTGGACAGGTTCGCCTGGAAATCCTTAAACGCTCAAGACTGCGTGCTGGGAAATACAACTTCTGGGTCCTTCCAGGGAGGGAGGAGATGGACAAATGTCACTCTAGACCGGAGATGGTAGGCCCGCCCTCTGCCTGGACAGATGCCCGGGGAGCAGGGGCTGGGGAGACAGACGAGGGTCGGAAATCAGGGGCTGCCCCTCCCACTGCTGGTCCTGAGGGGAAGCATCACAGAGACAAGGAAGCCGGAGCCAGGAGGGACGTACGGGGCGGGTCCAGAACACACGGGCTGCGGCAGCCGCGGCAGGAGGCAGGGCCACCTACTGAGAGCTCCGCTCCTGTGCAAGGAGGTAGGGTGCCCTCGTGCACCGGGAGAGCAAGGGCACCGAGGACAGAGCACTGGGCTGAGCCGGGGGCTGCCGTGGTGCCGGCGAAGAGGACCTGCTGAAGGGGCTTCTCAGGCTTGATGGAGATGCAGCTAAGACCCAGAGCCGCCTCCGCTGTGCTCCAGGACCCTGGGGGCCGGGTCGGCAGGGGTACCCCCAGCAGCTGATGCACCAAGAGGAACCGGAAGTCCTCCCACTCCCAGCTTCATGGCAGCCGGCGGCCCTGGGGCCGGGCAAGACCAGAGGGCTAAGGAGGACAGCAAGAGGGGCCGGACTAGACACGCCTCCCTCTGTGGACCCACGCCACACCCCAGATGCCACGCCCGGAGGACTAGGGGCAGGAGGGGGCAGCTGAGAGACTGACACTTCCCAAAGAGAAGGAGTCGCCTGGAAAAGACCCCTGAAATCTGTAGACACAGAGGACCCCCGACCGCCCAGCAGCACCCAGAGGGTCCGGGTGGACGAGGGGCAGGAAAAGAACTGCACATCTTTGCACATCTGAGCAGTGGACGCGTGTAAATCAGCAGCCCCGCTACCTGATCAAAGTAGAAGAGACATCTAGAAGCTTGTAGAAATGCAGAAAGGTCTGGAAATCTCCTACCATAAATGAACTGTTCGTTTTCCCCCATAAAATAGTGCCAACTTGCCTAAATTAATTTTCAACTTATTAAATAATGAATAAATAAAAATGCAAAGTATGACTAATGTATGAAAAATACCGGTTCAACAAAACCCATCTGTCCATAGGCCCATTTATAATAAAGGACACACCCTCGCCCTGCTGGCCCTCCCACCACCACCCCCAGCCCCGCCCACTTGATCCCCCCAGAGGGACCACTCTCCTGGGTTCTGCCCCATCATTCCCTCGTTTTTCTTAACAGTTTTACCACGTGTTTGTTTCTCTAAACAATATACATAGTTCAGCTTTGTAGGGCTTTCTTTTTTGTTTGTTTGTTTGTTTGTTTGCTGTACGCGGACCTCTCACTGCTGTGGCCTCTCCCGTTGTGGAGCACAGGCTCCGGATGTGCAGGCTCAGCGGCCATGGCTCACGGGCCCAGCCGCTCCGCGGCATGTAGGGATCTTCCCGGACCGGGGCACGAACCCGTGTCTCCTGCATCAGCAGGCGGACCCCCAACCACTACGCCACCAGGGAAGCCCTGTAGGGCTTTCTTAACTTGCTATAGGTAGCCTTTGCTGTATGTATTCTTTGGGGACTTTTTTTTAATTGAAGTATAGCTGATTTACAATGTTGTGTTAGTTTCTGGTGTACAACAAAGTGATTCAGTTATACATACGTAACTTATATATATATATAAAAAACATATATATATTCTTTTTCAGATTCTTTTCCATTATAGGTTGATATTGAATATAGTTCCATATGCTATACAGTAGGTCCTTGTTTATCTGTTTTATATAGAGTAATGTGTATATGTTAATCCCAAACTCCTAGTTTATTCCCCCCCGCACCCCGCTATCCCCTTTGGTAACCGTAAGTTTGTTTTCTGTGCCTGTGAGTCTGTTTCTCTTTTGTAAATAAGTTCATTTGTATCCTTGTTTTAGATTCCGCCTATAAGTGATATCATATGATCTATTTGTCTTTCTGTGTTTGAGTCACTTCACTCAGTATGACAGTCTCTAGGTCCATCCACCTCATTACAAATAACTCAATTTCATTTCTTATTATGGCTGAGTAATATTCCATTGTATATAGGTACCACATCTTCTTTATCCATTCATCTGTTGATGGACACTTAGGTTGCTTCCATGTCCTGGCTATTGTAAATAGAGGTGCAATGAACATTGTGGTACATGACTCTTTCTGAATTATGGTTTTCTCAGGGTATATGCCCAGGCGTGGGATTGCTGGGTTGTATGGTAGTTCTATTTTTAGTTTTTTAAGGAACCTACATACTGTTCTCCATAGTGGCTGTATCAATTTACATTCCCACCAACAGTGTAGTTCCTTTAGGGACTTTTTTTCAGTCAGTATTTTGTTTCTCAGGTGCTTCAATGTGGTTATAAGTGTAGAGGAGAAAAGAGTTTTCCTCCACTGTCTCAGGGCCCCTGTCTGGGTCTGAAAATTACACCAACAAAGAGAGATTAGTAGGAGAAAAGCATGCAGATTTATTTAATATTAGTTTCACATGGGACTTCCATGGTGGTGCAGTGGTAAAGAATCCACCTGCCAATGCAGGGGACACGGGTTCGAGCCCTGGTCTGGGAAGATCCCACATGCCACACAGCAACTAAGCCCAAACGCCACAACTACTGAACCTGTGCTCTAGAGCCCGCAAGCCACACTACTGAGCCCACGAGCCACAACTACTGAGCCCATGAACCACAACTACTGTGCCCATGAACCACAACTGCTGAGCCTGCATGCCACACCTACTGAGCCCACAAGCCAAGACTGCTGAGCCCGTGAGGCACAACTACTGAGCCCATGAGCCATGACTACGGAGCCCACAAGCCACAACTACTGAGCCCACGAGCCACAACTACTGAGCCCATGCACCACGACTACTGAGCCCATGTGGCACGACTACTGAAGCTCGCGTGCCTAGAGCCCGTGCTCTGCAACAAGAGAAGCCACCACAGTGAGAAGCCTGCACACCGCAACAAAGACCCAACACAGCCAAAAATAAATAAATAAACAAAAAAATTTCACGTGACATGGGCGCCTCCATAAGGACACGAGAACCCAAAGAAACAGACCTGAGCACGTGATGCTGGGTGTGGTGCAGAGCGGGCAGTCGTGGAGGACGGCGGGGCTCGGGGAGGATGAGTGATGTAGTAACTGGGGGGGGTGTCAGCAAGGCCTGCTTGTCGGGACTCTTCTTGGTTCCCTCCGTGTGTGGAGATGCAGACATTCTTTTCCTCTGGGTGTGCAGAGGGCACCTCTCACCTGAGGGCTTTGTGACCTGCTTCAGGGGAGAGAGGTGGGGGAAGCTCAGAGGGACCTTCATGCTTCTGCCATTTTCTCAAACTCTAGTAGCTTAAAATATTCAATAGGCCGAGACACCGTGTTTGTGGTATCATGTCCCAAACCCCATCCCAGGTAACTGAGTCATCCCTTGGCCTTTCAGGGCATGTCTGTGCCCCCAACTCACCCGCCCACATCTGAGCTGTTGCCACCCGTGCTCCCCCGAGCATCCCTGTGTGGATCCCGGGGCCCACATCCCAGGGCTCCTCTAAGTTGTGTGCCTGGGAATGGGCATGGAAACTGGGTGGTCACACGGGGGCCCATTGCCTACGAGGACCTGCACTGCCTCTAAGCTCTGCTGTCTCCATCTGGCATTCTTCGTTTCTGGGAAGGGGCTCTGCATTTTCTTTTGCACCGGCTCCACTAAAATAGAGCTGGTCCTAGAGCTTGAGTGGGCGCTCTGGTCCCAGCATAAGCTTCCATGGACTGTCGTGCTATTGCCAGGAGGACAGCGAGAGGGTCCAGACACATGGATGTCCAGACCCACCCGAGGGTGAAAGTTCACGCTGCTCCACAGCCCTGCCCACACTTTTTGTCCAGCTTCTTACATTTTGTCACTCTGGTAGGTATGAAATGCCGTTCGTGCATTATTTTTTAATTACACTTTTTATTTTGTGATCATTGTAGATTCACATGCAGCTGTTAGAAACAACACAGAGAGACACCCTAAGCCCACCACCCAGTCCCCCCAATGGCAGTACCTGCAAAACGTCAGTGCAGTGTCACAGCCTGGACACGGGCACAGACACACCCACTGACGCCGCTGAGGTCACCTGTTCTCGGCTGTGTGTATGTGCACTTCGTTCTGTGCGGTTGTATCACGCGTTGCTTTGTGTATCCACCACCACAGAAAGGATCCAGAACACTCCCCCACCATCACAGGGATCCCCTGTGTTGCCGAAAACAACCACACCCACCGATCTCCCACCGCATCCCTCACTCCTGACAGCCGAGCGTCTATTGTCCATTTCTACAATTCGTCTCATTTCAAGAAGGCTGTAGATGGAATCATCCAATGTGCCACCCTCTGGGATTTCCTTTTTTCATTCAGCACAACACCCCTGAGATCCACCCTGGTTCTTTCATGGGTCACAGGTCATCCACTTTATGGCTAAAAGAAGCAGTTCAAGGTCTGGATGGACCCGTTTCTTTGACCATTCACCAGTTTTAGGAGAATCTGGGTTGTGTCCAGTTTGGGGCTATTACAAATTCAGTTGCTATTGTATTGAGGTACAAACTTTTGTGTTAACTCTCATTGTACTTTTGAGATTAATTTCCCTGAAAACTCAAGTTAAACATTCTTCTCGTTTGTTTACAGGCAACTTAGGTTTTCTCTTCTCCGAAATGTCTTTTGACCATTGCTCTTTCTAGTTATTTCTCATTTTGACTCGTGGGAATTCTTTATAGATTCTGAATACTAATCTTTTGTCCATAATATATGTTATCAATATCTCCCCGTCTCCAGTTTGCCTTTTCCCTCTCAGGTGTCCTTAGATGAACATAAATTTTTAATCTTAATGTGGTCAGACTTATGGCTGTCACCTTTTTGTTTGTGCTTTTGTGTTCTGTTTAAGAAGTTATTCCTTACCCCAGGATCACAAAGAGAACCAGCACGGTCTCCTAAAGTTGTAGGGTTTTGCCTTTCACATTTAAATCCTTCATCCTCCCAGAGTTGGATTAGTGTGAGAGATTTAGGTAGGGGTCCAATGGCGCTTTTTGAACACGAATGCCCAGTTGTCCTAAGACCATTTATTGAAAAGTCTGTTCTTTCCCCAGTGATCTGAAAAGCCACCTCTTTTGTTTGTGTCTATATATTCTCAAGTCTGTTTCTGGGTTCTCTCTACTCAGTAGCAGAAAACGAGCAAGTTCCGCTTGCGGGGAGTGGGGGAGATGGGGCAGGTTTATTCCTGGCACCCATGTGCCTTTTCAGGTCCTAGCCTGTGCCGGTGGTCAGTGTCTCTTTTGAGAAGCCCTGCCCTTCGAGGCCTGGGCTTTGTCTGGTCTTTGATCCCTCAGGGGGCTCCGGAAGGTCCGCAAATGCCAGCTTCGGGGGATCCACCCCCCTCTCGGGCACCTGGCCACTCATTAGTCGGCCTTCTTGCCAGTTTAAGTTCTTATCAATTTTTTTCCTTCTTTACTGGGTGTTTTCACGGGGGCGTCACTCAGAGTATCTCGTGCGGCCAGGAAGGGAAACACAGGGGATTCACATCTCAGCCAAACTGGCAGCTCAGCTGACTCCAGGAGAACTGGAGTTGGGGCAAACGGGCTTCCAGCCCTTCTTCACTGCTTTGTGGCGCCCACTTTGGGTAGTTCGAAAGCCTCCAAACTCATCTCCCAGCTCGAATCTCTCACCAGCGCAACCCACGTCCCCCATGACTGCCAGAGTCTCCCCTTCGGAGCAGATCCCTGACCAGGACACAGCGCCCTCCTCCACCCTGTGCTCCCTCGTGGCTGTTTGGCTCGAATGGGTCTCGTCCGCCGCCTCTGAAAGGAGGGCCGAGGCCCCCCCAGCCCCGCCCTGGAGCTCAGACTGCCCCGCCCCCGTGCCACGTGCCCACTCCGAGCCGCGCCACGTGCCCACTCTGAGCCCCGCCCTGTGCACGTGTCACGTGCCACGGCAAGCAGGCCTTTGCAGCTGTGATTGGAGGAACAAGCCTTTAATTAGGGAGAGTCTCTGGGATTATCAGGCGGGCCTTAATTACGCACATGCGCCTTTAAGAGCGGAGGACGTCCTTGAGCTGGAGGCGAGAGCGGAGAGCCGGGAAGTGTGAGAAGGGCGGGCCTGGAAGGTGAGGCCCAGGGCCCGAGGAGAGCGGGCAACCCCGGAGGCTGGGAGTGACCCTCGGCTGACAGCAGCGGCCCGGAAGCAGGGACCTCGGTCACAGGGACACCCGGACCTGAATTCTGCCCACGAAGGAGCCTGGAAGCAGGTCTCCTCAGAGCTCCCAGCAGAGCCCTGCCCGCCCCGCCTTGATTTTGGCCTTGGGAGACCCGGAGCTGAAAACCAGGCAAGGCCCCCAGACTTCCCACCTGAGAAACGGAGGTAAGAAATGTGCGTTGTTTATTTCAGTAAAGCGTGTGGTGATTTGTGAGAATGGCAGTGGGAATGAATACATGCACCTCTGAGCGGGAAGGGCGCTGCGGTCCCGTGCGTTCACATCACCTGTCTCAGGTACGGCTACCCAGCCTCTCCCAGCCTTTGTTCTGTTTTTCATTGGAAAGGAGTGTAGATGGCTTACCTCACAGGCTTTCTGGGGTGATGCAGTATGATAACTTCCACAAAATGCCCGCCTGTGCTAATAAACAAGAGGTCCCGTCTTCGCACGTACCGCCCTCTCCCGCGGTCATACCTTCCTCTGGCCTCTGATGCTCTAACCTCTAACCTCTTCACACCGACCTGCTGCCCGTTCTCCAAGGCCCAGGTGGGCTGTCGCCTCTCACACACAAAACGGGGATCCCCCTTCTACAAGTAAAGCCCTTCTCCTAAGAATTCGTGCAGTTTGCCATCTTTACTCCTACATCAGAACAAGATTACAGTGCAGGCCTCTTCTTTCCGTGGAATCTCGGGAAATAGCGGAAAGGAGATGCAGGACTTTTAAAAGCTCCCACCACCTCTCCTTTGTTTCATCATGGGGTTCAGGGAGCAGGTGTCAGGTGCCTCAGAGCAAGGCCTCTACCAGGTCTCTGAATCCCACCCACTGCCCCTCAGGACCAACTGTATATCAGGACTGTGAAGTGTGATGGACTGAACTGTGTTCTCCCAAATCCAAATGTTGAAGCCCTAATCACCAGGACCTCAGAATGTGCCTGTATTTGAAGATAGGGCCTTTGAAGTGGTGATTAACTAAAATGGGGCCATTAGGTGGGCCCTGATCCAACCCGTGTCCTTATAAAAAAAAAGGGAAATTTGGAGACACAGATAGATATGAGGGGTGGGAGCACCGAGGAAGGACCATGTCCTCACAGTGAGAGGGCAGCCATGGCCTCGGGAGAAACCAAACCTGCCGACCCCTGGATCTTGGACTTCTAGCCTCCAGAACTGTGAGAGATAAAATTCTGTTGTTTAAGCCGCCCAGTCTGTGTTACGGCAGCCTTAGCAAACAAATACAGGAAGAATAAAACCATGGAGGAGACGCCTGATAGTAGTTGATTGTTCAGTAATCCACAAGGTGTACCTGGCTGTGTTCAGAGTTGACTTCACGTTTAAAAATTTACTTTTTTGATTATAACAGTGTATTATGAAAACAGATCTTCAAGGGCCACCGTAACATAATTTTAGGGCAATGCTCCGGGATAAAACAGGAATCAACATAACCAGGGAGTGTTGGAATCTACGTCTCTTTACGGAAGTAACGATTATTGAATTCTGGTCCAAGGTGCAAGGGAGAGGACCAGCTTAAGGCCAGGTTATTCCATGATTGTCTAAGAAATCTCTGTCAGAACCAGATCACTGATTATTCAGTGATTCCCTGTGACTGGCCATGTCTCGGAGGAGGCAGTGACTGCTCCTGTGTGAAAGGCTCTGTTCTTCCAATAATGAAAGTTGCTGAGTAGCTGCTCTCTACCTATGCAGCTGGTGGGTCAAGAGCTCCCACCTGGTACCGGCCTCTGCCACGATGACAGTCATGCTTGCCGGTTCCATCCCAATTGCAGGCATTGCTGCCAGACATACGTTGATCATGCCTTGTTCATAGCTTGTGTATTTTTACACAGCTGTGATTAAACTGACAGAAATGTGTAAAGGCAGGAGGGAGAAAAAGAAGGAGCAGGGGCTCCACGTGGGACCACAGCTACGCTGTGGTGGTTTCGTCACAGGCACCGTGTTACTGAACTTGGGTTCAGCTGCTCTTGGCTCAAGAATCCAGTACTGAGAGTTCCTTGGGTAAAAGGAAAGGTAGTTGTGTTGAGGAAGCCGGCAGTCCTGGGGAGAGGGTGGACTCGTCCCAAAGAACCAACTCCCCCTTGCCGATCAAGGGCAAGAGCTCTTAAACAGGAGTTTCAGGGGTGCACATGCGGGGTGAGGGCTGCGTGCAGAGCAGTGCAGTCAGCGCTGACAGTCACCTTGAAATTGGTCATCGGTGGTCTGATCAGCGTCATCTTGATTGTTTTAAGTACAGTTAATCTTCAGCTCCAGGGTCGGTCGGTTTGTTCCCATTTCCTTGAGGCCAGTTCTTGGACTTGTGTAAGATGGAGCATCTTATGTCGTGGCTACATTCTGGTCATCATGTAGTTAACTTCTTCCACCTGTTGGGGATTTCAGTATCTGCAAAACGGCTCAGAGAATATGGCTCAGACTAGTATCTTTGGTCCTTGAAGAGGAACTAAAGGTCCTTGACTTCGTTTAATGGCTAAACTATTATTATATGGTCTGTTTGACTCTTTTCCCTTGCTTTTTCATTTTCTCAATTCTCTGACTCAATTTGTTCTTTGGCTAAAGTTTTTCTACTGACAAGAGGCAGGTGAGGACATGGGGTGGGGGGAGGGGTCTGTCCCAGGAAGGCCCCGTGGGGTTCTGCTCAGTTTCAACCTCACCGTCCTTTTATTTTTTTCCAGTTATGTGGTTCCTGATCATGTGGGCCTTCTATATCTGTATTGGTTTTTTTAATTGAAGTATAGTTCCTGGAAAATATTGTGTAAGTTACAGGTGTACAATATAGTGATTTACAATTTTTAAAGGTTATACTCCATTTATAGTTATTATAAAATATTGGCTGTATTCCCTGTGCTGTACAACATATCTTGGTGCTCATTTATTTTATACTTAATAGTTTGTACACCTCTCCTATCTTTTCCCTCCCCCATCCCATCCCCCACCCCACTGGTGACCACTGGTTTGTTCTGTGTGTCTTACCTCCCTGTCCTTTCCAAAACACTGTGGTACAGCCTCACATACATCCTGTGAGTAGCATCTTCTTTCTCTGTATCTTCCCACATCGCTAGCATCAAAGCATTTGCCTGAAATATGCAGTTTTTAAATTACACTTAGATCATTATTTTGAATGTATCCACGTACTGTTTACCTCCTTGGAGAGATTACAAGCTCCTGGGCACAGGAACTGGGATCTCTTCTTGGTACCAGCACAGTGCCTGGTACCAGGGAGGCAGGTAATAACTATTTAGTTAACAAATGAAACCCAGTTCCCAAGAAAAACACCACCAGAGCCTTAGGGAAGGAATGCCTTAATAAATCACCTTCCATCCCACTTATCTGTCTCCGAATTCTTTTAGACTCTAAATATTTGAGCGTTCTAAAATGCATGGTTTTAGCAGAATCTAATCAGTCTCTTTGGGGCTTTATCAGGGCAAAATCTGGCCACAGCCAATGCGTGTCCACCTCCCCCCACCCCCCGCCATCACCTTTTCTCTCCTTTATGCTCCTTCCTCCGCCTGCAAGCCCTTCCCCTCGTGTCCCTTTCCAGAGTCTCTGCTTCCTTCTTTGGCAAAGCTTAGCCCAAGGCTTGTGTTTCACACCGGTCTTGCCCTCTTTAAATCCCGTTGCATTATTGGCATCTAATTCCCGTGGTGTGGGTTCGTGTCACACCCACCCACGGGCCACGCAGCGTGACTGTGTGTCTTCGGCGGCCCCTGACCCATGTGCCTGCTCACCTCTGTGTCCTGGGAGAGGGAGACATGCTCACTCTCTGCCACCCGCCTTCTCGCTTCTTCCCGGGAGGCAGAGATGCCCCAGCACTTGGTCTCACGGCAGAACATCGTGGGACCCACGTTTGCTTTGGGGAGGATGACTTAAAAGTCACTTACTTATTCAGCCACTGTTTATCGAGAACACGTTGAACTAGATTTACAGACACTGCTTCACAGACACTGCTTGGGTCCCTGGAGACGTGGCCGTGAAGTGGCGTGGGGCGCCATCGCAGAGGGGGTGACAAGGACATCGACACACACATGAGAGCGTTTTAGATGAAAGAACGCTAAGGATGAGACAGAACAGAGTAGTGGGGCTGCAGTGGGAAGGTGGCTTATTCAGTTTAAGGTGTCCGGAAAGGGCCCTCCAAGGAGGTGACAGTTTAGCCTAAAGACAGGGTTCAAGACAGGGAACCTGTTATGCAGAAAGCTGGAGATGAGGCCGGAGAGAGTGGGGGGTAGGTGGGGGGTGGTCAGGAGTGGGTGCAGGAAGCGGGGGAAGTGGAGAGCTGCCAGGCCCTGGGGGCCCCGGGGGTGGCTTGGCCTGGAGGTGGCGTTTTATTCCAGACGCAGTGGGAGCCACTGGGGGATCGTGCTCAGGAGAGGAGGTGGACTGATGGGCATTTGGGCTTCGGTGCCGGATGGTGGTGCTGAGGCAGGGATGCAGCAGGGCCGTCGCTAGGACCGTGTCGCAGTGGCCCCTGCAGGAGGCAGGGGAGGCCTGGACTAAGGTCGTAGCCGTGAAAACAGCGGGAAGTGTGCAGCTTCCGAGGAGATTTTGGCGGTAAAAGCAACAGGACTCGCTGCTGGGCCAGACATTGTGGGTGGGAGGGAGGAAAAGGGAGGAATTTAGTGACTCATCGATTTTTGGCCCTAGCAACTGGTGCTGTTAACTGAGATGGGAAAGACGCAGGCTTAGAACGGGGGCTGGGTGCAGACCCCAGTCTTCAGCAGGTTAAGGTAACTCTTAGACATTCAGTCAAGCCCAGGAAGAAGGGTCACTTAAGGCCCCGGGGCTCGGCTTGGGACCGGCCTTCACTCCTTTCCTTTTGCGTGGCTCCCTGAGCTGGCCGATCGGTGTCTCCCTGACGCGTGGAACGTTTCTGTGCCGTATCGCTATGCAGAGGTGGAGCGTGTGGGATTTCAGCTTTCAGGGTCATGGGGAAGTGAAAGCTCCACGCTGGCCTCTGGCCTAAGCCTCATACTTCTTCTTAGGAAGGTGGGCATCACATAATAAGGAACAGTACTTCGGTGAGGACCAAAAGAAGACGAGCCCAGGGTCCAGGTTTTCACCCTCCTGCCTCAGCTGTTTACCGTATAGTTTATTCTTTGTTTTGCACCCCTACCTGAATGTAACACACTATACAGAGAAGCTGGGAGATAGCCACTGGTCACACGATTCTCTCCTGAGGCTTGTCTTAATATTTTCTTGCTCTCTGAGCTAAGGACCCTGGCAGCTGCCGGTACTAAACTATTTCTGTGATTAGAATCTCTGAAGTTACCTGAATCCTTTGTACACATTGCTAGGAAGCGTTTCCATTGGGTGAAACTATTCACGTTGTGGGGGGGAATGGGTGGTATCACGCTTAGATCAGGCTCTAAACGTTTTTGCAAAAGTAAATAAATACACTATTTCTTATTTATCGTTACTGTGTGTGTGAATAGCTCCCATGAGAACCTCATAAGAGGAGGCATCCTCTAATTACCATCAAATAATATCCAGTTCCTAACGTCATCCTAGAAAAGAGCTGATACTACTTTCGTATAAGGATTGCACTGTATTCATTAACATACATCACAGCTAAACGCCAGCAGGAAACGAGGTATTAGAGCATGTGTATTCTGGAACCATTTGCAGAATAACCTTAAAGGAGCTCTATGGTTTATAAAAGGACCTAGCAGTTAATCTAGGTTGTGGGAAATGGGCGCAAGCGTAATTGGACTTGTGAGCCATCCTAACAGCCCTTTGTAAAGACGTCAACCACCAGGTCACTGAGGCTGTGGACAGAGACTGGAAAAGTCAAAAAAAAAAAAAAAAAGGGCTTCCCTGGTGGCGCAGTGGTTGAGAGTCCGCCTGCCGAAGCAGGGGACACAGGTTCGTGCCCCGGTCCGGGAGGATCCCACATGCCGCGGAGCGGCTGGGCCCGTGAGCCATGGCCGCTGAGCCTGCGCGTCCGGAGCCTGTGCTCCGCGATGGGAGAGGCCACAGCAGTGAGAGGCCCGCGTATCGCAAAAAAGAAAGAAAAGTCAGACCAAGCCTGTGCAGTGGTTTCCCGGCCGTTGATGGGCATTACGTGTTGGCCCACAGTCTCACAGGCCCTATACGTGTGTATCCCTAAGTACGCAGCCCATCGCCATTTTGAATACCCACTCCAAGCAAAAGACCCTATTTAAAACACGTTGAAATTCTCTTCCTTTGTCTTTCCCTAGGCTCTAGGAGCTAAGGCCATATTTGAGGCAAAGCTACCAAATGATTTAATGCGATATTACCCAGAAAAAAAAATTAAACAAGGATCCCCATGTCCCTGTCATGGGAAATGGATCAAGAGGGAAGTCTTCCCCGAAGGAGATCCAGTCCTCCCTTGGCAAGAAGATTCCTGATCTTGTCCTCACATCAGAGGCTGTGCCTCAACTCTGCACTGGAGCTCAAGACACTGGAGATTTTTCTATTTAAAGCCCAGAGGGAAATCGAGTTGGCATGAATCCCTCCAGGAATAAAGAAGCTGTCTTTCTGCTCAGTCCATCTTATCCAGGCCCCTTCCTGAGATCCCTCATAACACAAGGCAGCCCTTGTCTTAGGGCCGCTGGGCTGATACTCCAACCTGGTCCCCAGAGGCCCCGCAAAGACCTGAGGGCTTTGCAAGCCTGGTCTCAGCAGCTTAACATCAAACCAGCGTGGTTTTGAACTGACTCTCCCCCTTCATGGAGATTTTTCTCCTTTCTCTGTTATCAGTCACTGGTCCAAGTGTTTTATTACTTACAGTGCATTATTTCTCACTGAACAGGGCATTTTCCCCTCAGTATTTAGATTATGGAGGACTTCACTCAACAGTGTCCAAGTTTAAGGTCACTGAAATGCTTCTCTCTGCAACTAACTTAATTTTTTAAAGAGAGAATTTCTTAGATCTCGTGCGACTTTCAAACTAAAGCCTGATTCAATAAAAGGAAGAGAGCTCAGAGCTTCCCCATGTTTGTGGTTTTAACGTTTACAGCTCCACTGAGCAGCATGGAAGGGTGGGTGTAACACAGAAAGCCAGCCTCGTGGCCCCTATTTCTCTCGGGCAGGAGGCAGTTTCAGGCGCTATGTCTTCCACTCTCTTCTTTTCCACTATCTCAACTAAAAATAATCCCTCGCAAGCCGGCCTCATCTTCGGGTGTTGCACAGTGTTGTCTTAGTGGGGTTTGTGTAGAAGGGTGATGATGCCTTGGCCATCAACAGTGCTTCACGGCCGTTCATCATAACCCAGAATTTGCCGGTGATGATTTGCCACTCCAGACGTAGGGACTTTCTATTTCCATCAAGAAAAAGAGTTTTTGAAAGTTCGCCCCTGACTTTGATGAAGCAGAGGTCTAAATGCCATCATAACAGAAATGCAGGCCGCATTTTTTAAAGCTACCCCAAGGGAAATAAAACAAACACACAGCAGCCACTATAAAAAAATCTCTGAGCGTTTAGGCTATAAATATTAATGGTATCTTCAACTTGTGAAAGCAGTTTACGGTTACAAAGAGGTTTCTGATTTATTCCCCACAACACCCAGGCGATAAAGGGAAAAAAGCTATTATTTTTTTTTTTTTTCTATTTTCCAAATGGCACAACCAAGGTTCAGAGCCCCAAGGTCATAGGGCTGGTGAGTGGCCTGAGCTTGAAGCTGGGTCCAGCACATTCTCACCATATTGTCAATAATGTGCTCTTCTTCAAACATGAGGCCAAGGTCTTTGTGTTGCTTTTTCCAGTAATTGTGACGGGCAGACGTGCCATAAACCGTCTGTAGCCCAGTCAGCTTACGTCTAGGGATGCACATTGCTTAAAAGGCCAGTCCCAGCTGGGGGCTCCGGCTATCAATGTGGACTAGACTGTTTAATTTATTTGGCCTTTGTGAAGATCAAGATTGTGATTACGCTGGCGCCATGCTTTACCCAGAATATGTTTTCCAATTGCTAAAAAAAGAGCTGTACAGGTATATAATATCCACGCTCCTGCTATGACGCAGATTTTTAACAGAAACAAAAATATGAGCTGTGACCAGAATGGAGACACATGGCACTTCACAGATCACAGTAACTGTTGAACATTTGTGATGTTCTGGTGAGACTTGGGCCCTCGTGGCACTACACTGTCTTGTCACCAACCACAGTAGCCAAAGAAGTATTTGACAGCCACTCTGCCCATCTGAATAATCCATAGGGGAGGATGCAGTCATTGGAGCTGCTCTTGAAAGGATGGTGATTCATGGAGTTGGGATGAGCTGTGCTCACCCAGATGACGAGGCAGGAATCACCTCCTGGACGGTGCTTCTACCGTCTTGCTGTGCGTTTGCATTCAGCAGACGGGACAAGCAGTTACCATCTGCGCTGCATTTAACCTGGAATATTGGTCTTCAACTTCCCCTGTGGGATGTGGGATCTTCGTCATTTGGGTTTTCTTCTCCCACACTAGGGCTGTCCATGAGGAGGAAATCTGTGGGTCCAAATGATATCCTTGATGCTCAGGTGTTCTTGGGTCCACCCTGCACACTTCCAAAGCTCGTGAAGAAGGTTCTAGTTCACAAGATGCCTGGAAAAGGAGACGGGAAGATTACTGGACATAACCCCTGAATCTGGAACGAAGGCAGATTTCTCCCGTCTGTTTTGATAACGACTCAATTTTTATTGTAGTGAGGATGGTAGGACCCAAGGTAGGGTGGGGTGGGGGGAGGGATGTTTCCACAGGGAGAGAAAGTTTACTTTTAGAAGACCTTGTCAAAATATATTCCTCTGAACTGGGCATGGGCTTCACACTGTCCCTCCCATGATGCCAGTGGACATCAGGAGGCTGGTCAGTGTTTCCACAGCCCCACAGGTGAGGGTGTCCCTTCACTGTTTCCCCTAGAGCTCACAGAGCAAGGTGAGAGATTCCAGGGGTGGACACGCAGTTCCATCTTCCTGACGGCGCTGTAGTGGGAAGAAGAGAAGAGAGAATCGTGGAGGACGGGAGCATGTGGGGAAACGCTGAAAGAGTCGGGAGTGTTCTGAAGCAACTCAAAACCAAGGTCACACCTCCTGGTTCTGAATGTGGAAACAGGGGTGAAACCATCACACCACAGCTGTCATCTTGCTCTCTTTTCCTTTTTTTTTTTTTTGATTGGAGTATAGTTGCTTTACAATGTTGTGTTAGTTTCTGCTGTATAACCAAGTGAATCAGCTCTATGTAGACATATATCCCCTCCCTCTGGGACCTCCCTCCCATCCCCCCACCATCCACCCATCTAGGTCATCCCAGAGCACCGAGCTGAGCCCCTTGTGCTTTATAGCAGCTTCCCACTAGCTGTTTTACACATGGTAGTGTGTATATGTCAATCCTAGTCTCCCAGTTTATCCCGCCCTCCCCTTCCCCCTCTGCGTCCACACGTCCGATCTCTACGTCTGCGTCTCTATTCCTGCACTGCAGATATGTTCATCTGTATCATTTTTCTAGGTTCCACATACATGCATTAATTTGTGACACTTGTTTTTTTCTTTCTGGCTTACGTCCTTCTGTGCTGATGCACTGAGCTGTCACTGTGTCCCCGCACAGCACTGTGCATGAATCCCTTCACTTCATCTGCACAAGAGGCCTGCTAGGTGCCAGTGTATCCTCGCTTTCCCAAAGAGGGAAGTGTATATAGGGAGGCTGAGGAACTCACCCAGGGTATTCTCTAGAAGGTTCAACAGACCAGCCTCCGTCCTGTACCTTCATGATTCTGGGTCTGCACGGCCCCCAGAGGATGTTTTGTGTGAGACCCTCCTGCTCTGTGGGGCTCCCGTAATTTGCCCAAAATACTGAGGCAGCTCCCCAGGTCTCAGCTCTTCTCAGGGACTCTGATGAAGGGCAGCCGGTGTCACAGAAAGAGGCCAAACTAAGGGTCAAAATCTTCTTTTCCATCACAGACACTTGCAAGACACAGGAGCCTGAGCTCATCTTTTGGCCTCAGATACAAACTGGGGATAGGTTTTCTCTTGCAACCTCAGGTGATTGTTGGAAAACGGGAAGGAGAGAATATCGTGTATGTGACCAAATCTGAACACTGTGAAGTACTAGCAAATGTACTGTTAGCGTGAGAATAGGAGTGGGTTTGGGGGGCTTAATCTACGTGGATCATCTTCCCCGTGACCCCTGTTGGGTGGCTGGTTTCTAGGTATTTCAAGAGGTTTACAGGAAAGGTTGAGCAGGGAGCAAGCGCCCTTAGGTCGCTAGTGTACCCAACTCACTCACCCTCCTTCCTGTCCCTAATCTTGCGGGAATGAAATGGATTGAACATAGAAATGCTGGCTGTGACAGCTTCCCACTTACCTCTCTGCTGATTTCTTTATCTGCCAAATAAGTGTGATCTGTGCTGTCCAGTACATGGCGCTGGTCAGAAGCTGCTGCTTCATCCTTCGGAGTGTCAGGCATTTAGGCATTTCAAGCAGTTGCACTGAAGAAAAAAGTATATGCATTAGCTTCTATTCCATTTCTAAATGCTGACACAAACATCTCCCAGGCGTTAATAAACTGAAAAAACACACACAAAAACATCTCCTAGGACTCCAAGACCAAAAGTCGAAGTTTAAAGTTTTGCAAGACCGTTTTATCAGGTTGTTTCTCTGACAGTCCGCCAAGACTTGAGGATGTCTAACTCCCCCTTGTCCCGCCCTCCTTTCTCTCTCTCCCTCATTCCTTCTGCCTCTTTTATTTTCTTTCTTGTCTTTTTCTTTATGTTTTTTCTTTCTTCCTCCCTCCCTCCCTCCTTCCTTCTCTCTCTCTATTTTTTCATCTTAAAGCGCACTAGGTGTATTTATCCATTGCCCCTGCATCCAGAGTTGTCAAAAATTATTCTAGGTGCGATAACCCCACATTAGGAAGAATCTGGAAAACTGGAGAAAATGACAGCAAGGGGGGCCACCTGTACCTCCACTGCTCCTGCCCAGTGGCCATCAGCACTCCCATCTAGCGCCCCCGAAGGTTTCTTACATAAATACTGGTTTCATTTTTACTATATTGGCATAATTATACTACATATGCAAATGTATACTCCTTTTGTAGGAATAACATTTCTTTTTCTTTTCTTTTTTTTTGGCTGCGTTGGGTCTTCGTTGCGGTGCGCGGGCTTCTCATTGCAGTGGCTTCTCGTTGTGGAGCACGGGCTCTAGGTTCACGGGCTTCAGTAGTTGTGGCACGTGGGCTCAGTAGTTGTGGCTCGTGGCTCAGTAGTTGCGGCTCGCGGGCTCTAGAGCACAGGCTCAGTAGTTGTGGCACACAGGCCTTAGTTGCTCTGCAGCATGTGGGATCTTCCGAGACCAGGGTTCGAACCCGTGTCCCCTGCACTGGCAGGCAGATTCTTAACCACTGCGCCACCAAGGAAGTCCCAAGAATAACATGTCTATTTTTCACATTGACCAATATAAAATTAGTGCTTTAAATAGAGCACTTTTTCTTTTTTGGCTGCGCTGCGCGGCATGGGGGATCTTAGTTCCCCGACCAGGGATCGAACTCGCACCCTCTTCAGTGGAAGAGCAGAGTCTTACCCAGTGGACCGCCAGGGAAGCCCTAGAGCACTTATTTTTCACTCATTCTTTCTAAAAGCAGCCCTGCTGGGTGGGGGAGGAAAGAGGAAGCAGTGTCCCCTTTAAAGTGACATTAAGCCAGATGAGCTTGGTCAGAGAGTCTAAGGATGCCACGCCCTCAGATGAGCTTCTGCTGGGCCCAAGAAAGAAACAGGAAAGTCTTAGGGAACTTGGGAGTGGTCAAGAGAAAGCCCACCCAGCTGCAAGAAAACACGAGGTGGGTCATAGACGAGGTAATGTTGATTCAGATTCCCACCGGGTTAGTCTCAGCCCACAACTTTCTAACGCACACGTGGCCTACAACTCAATTTTAAGAATCGTTACATCTTTCCGTGGATTTAACGTCCAGTCGAAAAGAGGGTAGTCCACTCCCCTGCCCCAAAGCACTTAAATAATTAAAGTTCTTTGGGCTGCAAATAACAGAACCCACTTCTGCTTAGCTTAAGGGGAAAAAAACAAACAAACCCAAGTGGGAGTTCTTGGGAAGATGCAGTAGCCCACAGAACCCTAGAAGTTCAAGTCCACGCCCCTCCTCTTAGAAAGCTGGCTCCACACGGCTCAGCCCTGAAAGCCCCCAGACTCCGGGCCACTCGGGCGCAAGCTTCAAATTTCCAGGTGAGAAATGAAGACAGTTCGCTTGGGGCCAAGCCTGTAGCTTCTGCCAGCCGGCTTAGGGCAGAAGCACGTGGGGCCACCAGGGATGCTGGACGGTCCCCAGGGTGAGCCCAAGGGATCAGTGGCTCTCCTTTCGGGGAAAGCACTCCGTCTTATCTGGAGCAGCACATTTTATTCTGGGAGCTTTTTACTAGACCTTTCTGGGAGGCTACCTATAAACGTGTTGGTAGGGGGATGGGTCCTGCTTTAATAGTACTGGGTGCAGATGCTGTTGGGGAAGAGGTTCGCGGAAGCCCCCCGAGTTCCAGAGGGAGAAGCCCCTCCTGTCACTCAGACTCGAATGCCAGCTGCCTCGCATTTGGCCGGTCAACAGCCATCCTTTCCCAAAGGCCACTGTAGTGAGAGCAGCATCAGCTTCTAGATAGTGCGGGGCTTGGCCAGCTGACAGCGTGAGGATGTCGGCTGCATCCTCAACGGTGCAGAGCTGAGGTTCGGCAGGCCTTGCCCCACAGAGTTCAAAGGCCCCCCTATCAGTGCCATCTTCCCCAGGCATGTCCGCCCTCCAGACCCTGTCGGGTGGCTGCCCTGGGCTCCGACTACCGTGAAGTGGTCTTTGAATCTGATGCCCCCCAGTTATTGCCATGAAGACACATCAGTGCTAGGTCTCACCCATCTGTTTTCTGCTACTTTCAAACATGTGTCGTTGTGATCAAGAAAATCATTCAAGATATCATAACAGCTGTATATAAGTATATATATTTCCTCAGTCAACAGACAATTCAAGTAATTGTTGCAGGTGGGGTTTCCCCCAAGTGTTTGCTGTTGGTGTGAAATAACAGGGAAAAGGAGGAGGGTCAGCAAAGGCCACAGCACCAGCTGGACAAGGGGACAGAGACCCACGCTGGGCCGTGGCGGAGGGTTCCCTTAGCAGCCCCCCGGCTCTGGCTTTAGTGAGGGGTCGTTTGAAGCCAACTCCAGAATTATTCTTTGTGTTCATTTCACCTTGTGACATATGACATTATGTCACATGAAAGCTATGTTCAAATTCGTGGTTTATTAAATATATATACATATATATTTACATAGGTAGTTTAACTTTATTAATTAAAATTCATTAGTATCTTAATAAATTTAATAAAGTTAAACTCAACAGGGGAAAAAAAGAGTGACCCATGCTCAAAAAAGTCAGGAATTCCTTTAGTCTGTCCCATTCCTGCGACAAACATCACCTCAGTGGTCCTTGTCATTTGCATAAGTTTTCTCTCTTTTTATTCTCTGTTACAGTCTCCCTTTGTTTCTCTGGTAGGAAGTGCTCAGTTGATACTTGTTTCTGGGAGTTTAGACCTCCCTGGGGCAAAATGAGATTGTTAGCGGGAACCACTGCAGAAATGGTTCTGCCGTCCCAGGCTCTGCCGGGCCCTGCTTTGGGACCCGTGCCTCCGAGCTGCTCTGCGCCAGCCACGCCCTGCTTACCATCCCACCGGACCCACTGGGAAACCTGGCTTCCTCCCCCGTCTCACAAGAGGAACTTAATTCTTCCAGTCTAGGACTAATAAAACAGTGCTTCTCCAAATCCAGCTGCGGGACACATTTAAACCAGTAACTCATCTCTGTTTATAAAAAGTTCATCTGTAAGGAGATGTAGAGAACAAACGAATGGACACCAAAGGAGGAAAGCGGGAGGGGGCGGCGGTGGTGGTGGGATGAACTGGGAGATGGGGATTGACATGTATACACTGATCTATATAAAATAGGTAACTAATAAGAACCTGCTGTATTAAAAAAAAATAAAATGAAATGCAAAAAAATTTTTTTAACCTGTAAGGAAAGAAATAAGCCAAGACCTTCTGCTAACCACTTAACTTCAGATTTACCCAGACGCAAAGGAGATCATTAAATCGCCAATGCATTAGAGGTTCACCTGGTCTAAGGCACAGTGTTTAGCTCTGCAGGTCAGTTTCAGCTTTGCCGTGCCTTCTGCTGAGTGGGTGGTTTTCCTTGTAGTGAATGATGCTGACTTGAACTTTGATTTTGCCGCGTCATATTTTTTTCTAGCACATCTCCTGATGGCCAGGTCCTGATGGCCAGGTTCACGTTTTACTTAAGTGCCCCAGTTGCTGAACCAAAAAGCTGGTACAGTTCTAAAAAAAATTTTTTTTCCCCAATAAATGACTATGCAGAGTGATATTTACTTGGCACTGTGTGGAGCCTGGGGGGCAGGAGCAAGAGCCTGAGGCCAAGGTGGGAGCTTTGCCAGCCGAGATACCAGCACCTCGACTGTGCTGTCCCGCAGCACAGGGATGTCAGGATTACATTTCAGGGACGGCTCCAGGCTCCAACAGCTGCAGGAGCACCTCGCTTCCTGTTTCCTAACTCCCGGCCTCGCTGTTAACGCCCTCATTTTCTTTTGTGCTCCAAGAGAGAGGCTGTAGCCTGGTGTGGGCATGGGGATCACCGGGCCAAAGTGGGACTGTGGGACAGACCGGTGGAGCTGTAGGTTCTGATTCCAGACAGTGAGTTCACTTCCCTTTCTTCTTCCCTTGCCATCACCCTGCACTGTCTGCAACCCCTCTGTCTCTTTCCTCCATCCTCATC
This sequence comes from Aethalodelphis obliquidens, assembly GCF_003676395.1. Taxonomy (NCBI): domain Eukaryota; kingdom Metazoa; phylum Chordata; class Mammalia; order Artiodactyla; family Delphinidae; genus Aethalodelphis; species Aethalodelphis obliquidens. The sequence goes on from NW_020838047.1 coordinate 399,415, forward strand.
TCCATCCCTGCCTCCACCCCTACCTCTATTCCCATCCCTGCCCCCTCCTAATGCAGTTCACACCAACAGGACTGCAGGACCTCAGGCTCCTTGGACCTCGAGAATGAGAATCAGAGTGAATAGCTAAGAGAGCCTTGAAGTACCACTCAGGGCAGGCAGATCTCTGTATGCAGCACCACCATTTCCCACCAAAGAGAAGACAGAACAAATTCAAGAACATTCAGAAGGAAAATTAAGGGATTTTTGCTTTTTTTTTTTTTTTCCCCTTGGGTTGTGAATAGCGTCTTTAAATCACAACCTTCTTAGAGGCCTGATAGTTTAGGTCTAAACGTCTTGCCTGTCCATTTGAAATATTAAGTCACCACACCAAAGGCAATATAGTTAGGACACATTGCGATAAATAATAACGATGGTAACAATTAAGTTTCCCTGTGTGTTCTTAGTACACGTAGTGTGTACTGTACAGGGTCCTCCCTGACCCTCTAGCACATCTGCTGTTTCTCCTGCTGCCTGGAGAGCAGACAAACGCTCTCCATCCTGTAACAAGGTTATGGGTATTGGGGGAGGGGATGAGAGATGGGGAGAAGCATACAGGGAAAAAGAAAGGGGCTGAGAAGCAGAGAGCTGTGTGCGTGCAAACATAAGCTGAGCTTCAGGAGGAAGAGCGAGACCACCTAGCCAGGTTCCCCCAACACCCTCTCTGGGGTGCCCCGGCGGACATACAGCTCCAAATGGTCTTGAATCGTGTCACTTCAGGGGTTCCCAGATTGTCCTCGTTCATCCAGAAAGGAAGAAAAGCCGACCAAAGAGTGAGAGAGGTCAGTGAGTGTCCTTCCAAGGAAGCTGAAAGAATACACTTCCATCCTGGCCTTCTTAACAGCGGGCTCAGGCAGGGCAGGTGGCGAGGACCTGACCAGAGTCACGGTGGGAGGCTGAGGGGGGGCACATGACAACGGGGGTCCTCCAGACAGCACCTTGGTAACCAGTATGCCCTGCGGTTGCGTTTGTACCAAGTGTGAGCTTCAGGATCCAGATGCATGCTTTTAGTTCAAACTTCGGCACATCCTCAGCTTAGGAACCTGAGCAGTACATGATAGGAGGCATTTCTTTCCCCCATGGTTACTTTCTAGTCAGGGAACAGACTGACTGATGGGTCATGACAGCTGTCCTCTACATTGCTGTGCCATTTGCATTAAATACACCCAAGCAGGAAGAAGTGCATCTTTGCATTTGCTGTTAAGTGTAATCAGAGACTCTCTTTCTGACCTTTCTGATTGCTATCATCAGCACAGTGATTACCTTAGAGGCTGTAATCACACGTGTGTGAAGTATAGACACGCGGGGGGTCAGAAGTAGGAGGGCAAGAAGTGCCTGCGAACACTTTACAGAAGCTGTAATGAACGTTGAAAATTAACTGATTTCTATAAGGGAACAACTTCGTAGACAATATCCTTAGCTCGATGGGTTCTGCAAAGAAGAAGTGTTAGAAAGTAAAAAGCCGTACCCACGACCTTGATGCTTGAAGTTCCACCATTAGAAATAATCTACATTATGTGGACTGAAGACTCATCTCCAGTCAAATTATAAATACCTTTGGATGAGGATGTGCCTGGAACCCTGGATTCAGTTACTGTGGAAGTAGCTCTGTGTGCATTTCTACCGGAAAACAGAGATGCTATGTTGCAATGTGGTTTTCTTCCTTTCTCTTCCTCATTTTCTTACATATGGCATTTCCCCCTTCAACCAGAAGATTCCATCTGCCTGCAGGAGAAGTAGAATTGTTACTGTGGAAATGCGAAGAGAAAGAAAGCTTTGGGCTTCCAGAATAGAATTTTGAAACCCACAGAAACACAATGGTCTTGAAAGCCAAACCGCAGGAGAGAGAAAAGGAATGTCAGCCTGGAGGACTTCCTTTACATCTCACAAATAAAGCTTGACGACTGACCATCAATTCACTCTAAGCCATTGGCAGGAAGCGCTTAGGGTGTGCTAAAGAAAGTTCCAGCTGGCAGGAAAAGTTTGCACTTCTGTCTTGTTTTACGATTGTGAGTTTATGAGGTAGGAGAGGCCTGAGGATGAATGACATGGCGTGCTGAGCACTGAGTACAGCTCCAGCAGGTGATAGGGACACTCACATGTTGGTAATAGACATTATTGCACCCACCATGTTACCGGCCACCCGTCCGTCACCTCTCTTCCTGCCTGCTGCCCTCCTGCCGGGCTGTACGTGGATTGAGGCCCGGATGCTGTTTTAGTTGTCATTGCGTCCTCAGCTCCTGTCATAGAGCTTGATGCTTGAACACCTGCTGAGTGAATGAGCTTCTCGTAACAAAGAAGAAGGGCAATAAGAGGGGGCAGGTGCGACACCATCACGCAAGCACCGTCTGCGGTTATTTGTGGGAAAGGAACTGCAAATCTAAATTAATCATCTGAGCCTGAGATTAGATAGGGATGCAGATTTTTTTACTCTCAGGGTGATAAAGTAATCATAGGGGCCACCAAAAAAATGTGGAGGCCTCTTTATCTCTAGTGAGCTCTTTGAGATGCGAAAACACCTGCCTGGATGGTTTAGACATCCCTTTGCCTGAAGACACAGGGCTGGGCCAGGTCATCTCTTCTTGTGCCTTCAGCTCTACTATCCTATGATTCTATTAACCAGTTACTATTTTCCTGTAATTTGCTCTTAGCACCTGACTAATAACATTACCGTTTCTTCCATATGTTGCAATGATGTGACATTAATCTAATAGCGCGTAACAGCTCTGCCTGCCCCCCACCCCCCAGCGTCACTTGCTCTGCGACCCTCAAGAATTATTCAAGGATACCTTCCCTCTTTCCTTTTCTCCAGCTAAACAAAGACCATCCTCAGGGCTTTAAAGTAGTACCTGTCGGAAGGGGGAAGGGTAAGCTGTGACAAGGTGAGAGAGTGGCATGGACATATATACACTACCAAACGTAAAATAGATAGCTAGTGGGAAGCAGCTGCATAGCACAGGGAGATCAGCTCAGTGCTTTGTGCCCACCTAGAGGGGTGGGATAGGGAGGGTGAGAGGGAGGGAGATGCAAGAGGGAAGAGATGTGGGGATATATGTATACGTATAGCTGATTCACTTTGTTATAAAGCAGAAACTAACACACCACTGTAAAGCAATTATACTCCAATAAAGACGTTAAAAAGATAAATAAATTAATTAATTAAAATTTTAAAAAAAGTCGTACCTGTCATATCCTCAGTACTTCCTAGAAACCCACCTGGAATTTCAGGTCTTTCATTCGCCAGGGTTTACATTCCTCTTTCCTTCTTTTGTGCCATCCAAATTATGTTCTTTTTTTATGGTTATTATTATTATTATTATTATTATTTTGCGATATGCGAGCCTCTCACTGCCGTGGCCCCTCCCATTGCGGAGCACAGGCTCCAGACGCGCAGGCTCAGCGGCCATGGCTCACGGACCCAGCTGCTCCGCGGCATGTGGGATCCTCCCGGACCGGGGCACAAACCTGTGTCCCCTGCATCGGCAGGCGGACTCTCAACCACTGCGCCACCAGGGAAGCCCGGTTATTATTTTTTTTAATTTTTATTTTATATTGGAGTATAGTTGATTTACAATGTTGTGTTAATTTCAGGTGTACAGCAAAGTGATTCGGTTATACATATACATATATTCATTCTTTTTCGGATTCTTTTCCCATATAGGTTATTACAGAATATTGAGTAGAGTTCCCTGTGCTATACAGTAGGTCCTTGTTGATTATGTATTTCATATATGGTAGTGTGTATATGTTAACACCAAACTCCTCATTTATCCTTCCTCCCTCCTTTCCCCCTGGTAACCATAAGTTTGTTCTCTAAGTCTGTGAGTCTGTTTCTGTTTTGTAAATAAGTTCATTTGTATCAGTTTTTTTGGTTCCACATATAAATGATATCATATGGTATTTGTCTTCCTCTCATTGACTTCACCCAGTATGATAATCTCTAGGTCCATCCATGTTGCTGCAAATGGCATTATTTCATCCTTTTTTTGTGGCTAAGTAATATTCCATTGTATATATATATACCACATCTTCTTTATCCATTCATCTGTCAGTGGACATTTAGATTGCTTCTACGTCTTGGCTATTGTAAACAGTGCTGAAATAAACATTGGGGTTGCATGTATCTTTTCAAATTAGAGTTTTCTCCGGATATGGGCCTAGGAGTGGGACTGCTGGATCATATGGCAGTTCTATTTTTAGTGTTTTAGGGAACCTCCATACTGCTCTTTCTGCCGTGAAGCTCTAAATCAGTTGCTAACCAGAGGACTGGATTGAGAATTTGAGCGTCGTCACATTCCGAATGTCTGAAGATGCCCAAACCTGGCTGTAAGCCTGGGTCCCTCTTTCCTCGGTGGAACAGGCCAGTGTCACCAGCCCCCAGGGACATACCAGAGAAGAGAACCTGCCGGGTCAGAGGATCCGGGTGGCTTAGTGTCTCCATCCCTCTCTGCCCGCCCCCCCAGTCTCATGTGACATAAAAGAGAGATTAGAACTGATTATTTAAAGGAAATTTACTGAGACAATAAATGTTACAGCTTCACAAAACAGCTGACTTGTCCCCGAGGAGAATTAAAATCCACGTGGCTCTTTGAAGCTTGAGCCAAAGGTAGCTCTTTCCCTGCCAACAGCTCACGCAGCATGCCACCGAGCTTCTGCCGGGCTTGCTTCTCTACACTTTAAGAATCGAGTACATGGGATTCAGTGACAGCATGTGCAGGGTGCCGTCTGTACCAGGCCCGCGAACCTGGAGTCGTCCCCGGCACCTGCAATGCTGCAGCTTGGCCGTCACGCCAACACACAGTTCAATCCTGATAACCGCCTGGGGAGTATTCTCATCCCATTTACAGGTGATGAAACAGGCTCATCAAGGAACAAAGAGTCACAGAGGATCAAGAACAGAGCTGGGTTTGAGGCTTGGGTCTGGTACCAAAGGCCTCACCGCTGTTAGCGGCTCTGCTGCGTGCTCTGGGGTCCAAAAGACCTGGTCTTTCAGGGTTCTGAAATGCAATTAGAGAAAAGACAGATTTGTGTAAAATTAAATAGCAGTGTAATAATGGTTCAAGTGAAAAGAGAAAACGTGTCACGAGGCAGAGCATGATTAACTGCTAAATGAACCGTCAGGCTGTAATTGGTACCACCGTTTAGAGGTAAGGGACATCTATACATATTTACGAACTTTGGCAAACATACTCCACGTATTGGGACTTTCTAAATAAGTCCCTAACTGGGGGCAGGACAAAGGCAGAAAATAAGAGAAAACTAGGACCTGGTTTCTCCTGCAAAAGGGCCTTGCGGAAGAAAAGTTGGAAGATACACTTTAGGGAAGGAAAAAGGTAAAGGGTTCGTGGCAAAAATGTCAGGACTCTGTGAGAAGGATTTGATGCCATTAGGTTTCCGTTTTTCTTTTTTTTTTTTTACAAAGTAGAGCTAATTTCTGCTGTACAGCACAGTGACTCAGTTATACACGTATATACAATATTTTTAAAATATTCTTTCCCAGGACATTGAATATAGTTCCCTGCGCTGTACAGTAGCTATGCTGTACCTTCTTGTCCATCCATTCTATATGTAATAGTTTGCATCTACTAACCCCAAATTCCCAGTCCATCCCTCTCCCACCTCCATAGAGAATTGGTTTCTTTTGAAAGTTTTCATTTCAGATTTAGCTTAAGGCCTGGGGAGCTCAGTATTTTAAAAGTGTGAAAGATATTATTTAAAGTGAAAATATGGTATATGCTTTGGGTTTTATTTTGTAACTTAATATAAAATTAGCTTAAAGAGCTGTGGTTTTTAAAAAGGACTTGAAGGAGTTTTTAAAGTTTAAGACTGATAAAAAAGAGTTGCACCAGCAAAATCTAAATAGTAGCTTCCAATTTAATTCGAAAACTGCTGGGCATGACAAAGCATTCTTTTTTTTAAATTAATTTTTATTGGAGTCTAGTTGCTTTACAATGTTGTGTTAGTTTCTGCTGTACCACAAAGTGAATCAGCCGTATGCATACATACATCCCCTCTTTTTTAGATTTCCTGCCACAGCATTGAGTTCCCTGTGCTATACAGTAGGTTCTCATTTGTTATCTATTTTATATATAGTAGTGTGTATGTGTCAATCCCAATCTCCCAATTCATCCCACCCTCCCCTTCCCCGCTTGGTGACCATAAGTTTGTTTTCTACATCTGTGACTATTTCTGCATTGCAAAGAAGTTCATCTGTACCATTCAGTTAAAGCATTCTGTTCTTCCACTTTCCAGCGGGTGGGTAAAGGAGATCTGATTGCTACTGCAGTTTTCTCTTTTAAAGCACAGGCAGGTAGTAGCTGTGTGCACTTTGGACTAAGATCAAGTAAACTTAGGTTTAGAAGAAGCCTAGACACAGAATGCCACATTTAGACCTGGGCTCGGATTCCTTCCTAAGCCAGAACGGTGCTGCTGGCTTTGAACAGTTCCCCAAGTGGGTTATGAAGAAAAGCATGTTACAGTAAGTAGTAGCCAGAGCTATGAGAGCAGAAAAAGTATGCCCCTACACAGTAATATGACTAAAGAAGGACTAATGTTTTATAGAGCTTAGTATGCAAGCATTTTCATATGCATTTAATCTTCAAAACCACCTCTGGGATAAATATGACTATTAGCTCCAATTTATAGGTGAGAAATTAGCTCATAGAAGTTAAATGATTTATCTGGTAAATTGCAAACTCACCCAAACTCATGTGTCCTAATTCTTACGTCAAGAGCTGGCAACAAAGCATTGACAGTGACTCCCCCTGTCAGGAAGATACACACCCCTTCGTTTTTGTTGACTGCTGGGGGAAACATTGAACCCTTCTAAGCCATTGTGACTTCATTCTTCCAGACATGAAGGGTTCCAAATGGGACTGGATTCCGATGCACAGAAAGAGTTGAAAGGAACGAAATTAGGGACAAGCCAATAGCGGATAAAAGCACTGGTTTTGGAGTCAGAAGACAGCTGACCTTGACCTCCACCTGTCACTAGCAATGTGACCTTCAGGAAGTCGTTCAACCCCTCTGGGCCTCAATTTCCTCATTTGTGAAATAAGGGTAACAGGACCTAGGACATAGCGTAGCTGTGATCATTAAAGGAGATACTGTACAGTAAGAGCATAGTTAATGTCTGGAGAATATAATATGTGCTCGATAAATGGAAAGTCCGCTGCCATCATTTATTCAAAAAATATTGAGTATGTTTCAGATGATGGGAATAAGGAAGGAGAGAATGTGGCTCCTGCCTTCCTATCTGCAAAAGAGTGAGCAATTAAGATCCCGCTGGATTATATCGCACACCCCTTGGAATGTACACAGTCCACCTTGGAGACATTGTTCAGCCCTAGAGTCAAACTTTTCTGTAAAGGGCCAGATAGTCAGAATTTAAGGTTTTGCAAACTGTGTTGCATGATTGGTTTTGTTTTGTTTTGTTTTTGCTTTAAAAAGAAATGTAAACAACACTTTAAAGATGTAAAGCAATTTTTAAGTCCAGAGCCATACAAGAACAGGGTTGGGACTGTAGTTTACCCATTTTGTTTTAGAACATAGACTGTTCTAGAATAGATGATTCCAGGCAATGAACGACTCAATAAACAAATACTGTAGTAGGTGCTATGAATGAAGTGAACTGTGGAATGCAGTAGGGGGAAAGGAGAAGAGGCCAGCTTTAGCTGAGATGGTCAGAGAGGGTGGCACTTCAGCTGAGACCTGTCAGGTAGGAAGGACAGAAGAAAACCTTTTTGGCGAAGGGAGGAACCTGTAGGTCCAAGGCCTGAGGTGGGAAGAGCTTGTGTTCCCGGACGGAATGGCAGTCGGAGGGGGCCTGGGGGTCAGGCAGGAGGCAGCCTGGAGACGTCTGAGGGTGATCTCCACACAGTGAAGCGTGGAAGGCAGAGTGGACTTAGAGAAGGTAGAAGGAGCAGTGACATGTCTCTGGAATGTAGACAAAGTGAAATACTAACCAGAAGACTGTGGATCAAGGATTGGCTCCTAGGACAAAACTAAAAGTTAAGGAGTAGACTGCTTCAATTATGTCCTTGAGCTGTTTAAGGCAATCATTAAACTCGTGAGTTCTTTACTGCTCTTTGAACCTGAAATAAAGCCATCTCTGAGGTTATGGTGTTCTGACTCTGATTAACGAAAATAACCAAGCTTAGAACAAAACCCTTAGAGTCCCACATACTCATTTTGTTTTTTTGTTTTTTTTCTGTTTATTCTTTTCAAATTAAAATTGTGTTAAAATGCCTTCCTTGGAAGACCACCTAAGAAGTAGACAACCCTGTTGCCCCAGAGAGGGAAAGTGGCGTCTGTAGCATGCTGCGGGGTGGGGGGGGGGATATACCAGGTAACTTACTGGACCCCCCCCCAGCATTTTGAACCATGGGACTCTAGTGCCTATTCAAAAAGCAAATAAATAGAATTAAATTCAAATTAAAAAATTTAATCTGCATTAGTTGTGTACAGTCCCAGAAAAATGAAACAGTCCTCTAAAAATTCATTTGACTGGGAGAAATAGGCAACTTTGCCACTGCAGTGTTTTCAAGACATGACTGAGGTGACAGCTCTGCAAAGTGTATACATGTAACAACAACATGATACCTGGAAACGTACAAATTAAAAACATTTAGTCTAAGAGAGAAGGGAAGCACAGTATAGGTTGTGTTTTTAAAGCCACATTGTACTTTGGAAAACAATTTGGCAGTTCTTCAGAAAGTTAAAGTTACCATACGAACCAGCAATTCTACACCTAGGTATCAACCCAAGAGAAATGAAAACCTACGTCCACATGAAAATGTGTACACGAGTGTTTATAGAAGCATTATTCATAAGAGCCAAAGAGTGGAAACAACCCAGTTGTCCCTCAATTAGATGTCCACCCCTAGGTGAATGAAACGTGAAATATTCACGCCATGGAATATTCTTAGTCGATAGAATGAAGTACTGAGAAATGCTACAACGTGGATAAACCTTGAAAATATTTTGCTGAGTGAAAAAAGCTAGTGACGACAGACCACGTATTGTGTGGTGCCATTTATATGAAATGTCCAGAATAGGCAAATTCATAGAAACAGATAGTAGATGAGTGATGGCCACGGGCTGATGGAAGGATGGGGACTGAATGCAGTGAGTATTGAATTTCTTTTTTTTTTTTTTTTTAAAGAAGATGTTGGGGGTAGGAGTTTATTAATTAATTAATTTATTTGTGTTGTGTTGGGTCTTCGTTTCTGTGCGAGGGCTTTCTCTAGTTGTGGCAAGCGGGGGCCACTCTTCCTCGCGGTGCGCGGGCCTCTCACTATCGCGGCCTCTCTTGTTGCGGAGCTCAGGCTCAGTAGTTGTGGCTCACGGGCCTAGTTGCTCCGCGGCATGTGGGATCCTCCCAGACCAGGGCTCGAACCCGTGTCCCCTGCACTAGCAGGCAGACTCTCAACCACTGCGCCACCAGGGAAGCCCCTGAATTTCTTTTAGAGCTAAAAATGTTCTAAAATTAAATTATGGTAATGGTTAAATAACCCTGTCAATATACTGAAAAAGATAGAATTTCACACCTTAAGTGGGTAAATTGTATGCTATGGGAATCTCTATCTAAATAAAGCTGTTTTTCCAAGGCAACTTATAAAGGGCTACTCAACCACCATATTAAAACTAAAGGGGCAGGCTAACTGCCAATTAGAACTAACGAGGCCCACATATGAACACGTGGATTTATAAAAATGGAAACCAACAAGGCATTTTTTTGTTGCAAAAGTTTAGTTTGGATTTCTTACTTGTGCCAAAAGTAGGACCTCTATAGAGTGAGTGATTCTGGAACACAGCAAGTTGCCTGCCGCCACCTCTCTCCCCTAACTGCCCTTGGTTGCACAAGGCAGCCGGCTAAAGAGGTGAAAACATTACAAAACTATAAATAGGCCCGAAATCAATGAGAGTGGCCTTCAGAAAGCACTTTGATGCACAGATACTCAACCTGTGTGCCAGGAGTACGATTCCCTTCCGCCCACGAGAGAAAGAAACAGATCGTGAAACTGCAGAAAACCTGCAAATAGATGATGACCTGCTTGGGGAAAGCAGAGTTGGCAGTTACCATACGAACCAGCAGTTTTTAGCTGCCCTCCATTCCTGACAGATCTACTGACGAACGTGAGCAGTAGATTCCTTTGTGTTGTAAAAGAGTCCTGCTATTTCACTTTGGTCTTGTTTTTGCCAGTTTTGTAAACTCCAGAACCGATATTAGAGAAGTTCAGATGGTAACTGGTAACAGCATACACTGATCATCGTGACCCTTATTCTTGCCATAAAAAAATAACTCCAGATGAGTGATCGCATATGGTCAGATTCAAATTCCCTCTGAGAAAATTCGGCGGCTACCAGGGCGCCATCTCTTCTCTCTGCTCTTCTCTCTAAAGATAAATTTTTAAAAACTGGACTCAGTCATAATGTCATAATTTTTTAAGAGCAGATGTTTTCAATCATAATTTGTTCAAAGTATTTTGCAAGCTTTTCAGAGGCAGAACTGCAAGCGAAAACAAATGCATGCGTTCAGTTCATATGAAGAGGTAGAGAAGTGTGAAATGGGGAGGAACTTGTTACAAATGTTGGGTGGAAATCACATGTTTACTAACATCACAAGCCTTTAAAAGGCCAGTGATGGTTTGCAGTAGGTCTCATAAAACGTGTCATTTATATGTTGAGTCTGGGCCTCTTTCCTGCACTCCAGACCCCCGTCTCCAATGCCTGTGTGACATCTGCACGTGAGGTCTGATCAACAGCTCACCTGCACGTTTCCGAAGCACAGCTCCTCACCTTTGCCCCCAGCCCAGCTCCTCCTGAAGTCTCCCCACCCCAGTTAAGGAAAACTCAGTTCTTCCAGTTGCTTAGGACAAAAGCCTTGGTGGCCATCTTCTCTCACACCCCACATCCAGTCTGTAGCAAATCCTTTCAGCTCTACTTTCAAAATACATACCGAATTGGACCACAAAATTTTCCCCATTTCTACTGCCACCTTCCTAATCCCAGCCACCAGCAAGACTTCCCCGATGTCTGCAATAGTCTCCAACGGGCTTGCTTCTTGCTGGTAGGGCCACCGCTGGCCCAGGCAGTGCCTTGGTGCAAATTAGAGAAAGACGCCCCTCTCCATACACTGATTCCCTTCTGCCAGAATGATGTAGAAATAAATGTGTAAAGCCACAGTGAGTGCTGTGTCACTGCCCACCCTTAGACGCGGAACACTGTGCAGTGCACAACCTGCATAACTGTACGAGATTCCTTGCTTCTTGGGCGATGATATTCTTATTTAATCTTGTTTATTGTCTGTTCCCTCTACAAATTCAGTCTTCATGACGGCAGGGAGTTTTGTGTCTTGTTCCCCATGGTATTCCAGCACCTAAACAATGCCTGACACATGAGAACTAACCAATGACTGTTTAGCAAAAATATTCAGAGAACAAAAGGATCACAGCCCCAAAGCCCTGGGAGTGAGCTGCCAGCAGGACGACGAAAACGTCCTCCAGAAATCATTTGATTGAATGCACATTGCCAAGCACTGCTTATGAGAGAAGACTCTTGGAAAATTGCATTTCTTTGAGTTGTTAGTTCCTTGTAACAAACATTGCCACGAATAAATTCTTTATGCTTTTAGTCATTTGTAGGCCCCAATTGTAGGAAGCAAAGTATAATGGAAACAGATCTTGGCTGGGAGCTGGACAAATGGGCCTCATTATTTTGGGGGAAGTGTTGAATAAATGCTTTTTTAAATAGAAGTAGAGTTGATTTACAGTGTTGTGTTAGTTTCAGGTATATGGCAAAGTGATTCAGTTATACAATATATTTTTTTTCAGATTCTTTTCCATTATAGGTTCTTACAAGATATTGAATATTGTTCCCTGTGCTATATAATAAATCCTGTTGCTTATATATTTTATATATAGAAGTATGTGACTGTTAATCCCAAACTCCTAATTTATCCCTCCCCCCTGCCCCTGCTTTCCTCTTTGGTAACCATACTTTTGTTTTCTATGTCTGTGAGTCTCTTTCTGTTTTGTAAATAGATTCACTTGTATTATTTTTTTAGATTCCATATAAGTGATATAATATTTGTCTTTTTCTGTCTGACTTACTTCACCTAGTATGATAATCTCTAAGTCCATCCATGTTGCTGCAAATGGCATTATTTCATTCTTTTTTATGGCTTAGTATTCTATTGTGTATCTGTACCACATCTTCTTTATCCATGCATCAGTTGATGGGCACTTGGGTTGATTCCATGTCTTGGCTATTGTGAATAGTGCTGCAGTGAACGTTGGGGAGCATGTATATTTTCAAATTAGAGTTTCACCTTTTCTGGATAAATACCCAGGAATGGAATTGCTGGATCATATGGTAGTTCTGTTTTTAGTTTTTTAAGGAACCTTCATGCTGTTTTCCATAGTGGCTGCACCAATTTACATTCCCACCAACAGTGTAGGAGCGTTCCCTTTTCTCCACACCCTCTCCAGCATTTATTCTTTGTAGACTTTTTTTTGGCTGTGTTGGGTCTTTGTTGCTGCGCGTGGGCTTTCTCTAGTTGCGGTGAGCAGGGGCTACTCTTTGTTGCGGTGCGCAGGCTTCTCATTGCAGTGGCTTCTCTTGTTGCACAGCATGGGCTCTAGGCACACGGGCTTCAGCAGTTGCAGCATGCGGGCTCAATAGTTGTGGCTCACGGGTTCTAGAGCGCAGGCTCAGTAGTTGTGGCACATGGGCTTAGTTGCTCTGCGGCACATGGAATCTTCCCGGACCAGGGATTGAACCCGTGTTCCCTGCAGTGGCAGGCAGAATCTCAGCCATTGAGCCATGTGGGAAGCCCTGTAGACTTTTTAATGATGGCCATTCTAACCTGCGTGAGGTGGTACCGCATTGTACTTTTGATTTGCACTTCTCTAACAATTAGCGATGTTGAGCATCTTTCCATGTGCCTATTGGCCATCTGTATGTCTTCTTTGAAAAAGTGTCTATTTAGGTCTTCTGCCCATTTTTTGACTGGGTTGTTTGTTTTTTTGATATTGAGTTGTATGAGCTCTTTGTATATTCTGGAAATTAATCCCTTGTTGGTTCCATTGTTTGCAAACATTTTCTCCCATTCTGTAGGTTGTCTTTTCATTTTGTTTATGGTTTCCTTTGCTGTACAAAAGCATGTAAGTTTGATTAGGTCCCATTTGTTTATTTTTGCTTTTATTTTTATTGTCTTGGGAGACTGACCTAAGAAAACATTGGTACAATTTATGTCAGAGAATTTTTGCTTCTGTTCTTTTCTAGGAAATTTATGGTGTCATGCCTTATATTTAAGTTTTTAAGTCATTTTGAGTTTATTTTTGTGCATGGTGTGAGGGTGTGTTCTAACTTCATTGATTTACATGTGGCTGTCCAACTTTTCCAGCACCACTTGCTGCTGAAGAGACTGTCTTTTCTCCATTGTGTATTCTTGCCTCCTTTGTCAAAGATTAATTGACCATCGGTCTGTATGTTTATTTCTGGTCTCTCTATTCTGTTCCATTGATCCATATGTTTGCTTTTGTGCCAATACCATGCTGTTTTTTTTTTTTTTTTTTTTTTTTGCGGTAGGTGGGCCTCTCACTGCTGTGGCCTCTCCTGTTGCAGAGCACAGGCTCCGGACGCACAGGCTCAGCGGCCATGGCTCACGGGCCCAGCCGGTCCGCGGCATGTGGGATCTTCCTGGACCAGGGCATGAACCCGTGTCCCCTGCATCGGCAGGCGGACTCTCAACCACTGCGCCACCAGGGAAGCCCCCATGCTGTTTTGATTACTGTAGCTTTGTGGTATTGTCTGAAGTCTGGGAGAGTTATGCCTGCATCTTTGTTCTTTTCCCTAAGGATTGCTTTGGCAATTCTGGGTCTTTGATGGTTCCATATAAATTTTAGGATTATTTGTTCTAGTTCTGTGAAAAATGTCATAGGTAATTTGATAGGGATCACATTAAATTTGTAGATTGCTTTGGGTAGTATGGCCATTTTAACAATATTACTTCCAATCCAAGATCACATTAAATTTGTAGATTGCTTTGGGTAGTATGGCCATTTTAACAATATTACTTCCAATCCAAGAGTATGGGATATCTTTCCATTTCTTTGAATCATCTTCAGTTTCCTTTATCAATGTTTTATAGTTCTCAGTATATAGGTCTTTTACCTCCTTGGTTAAGTTTATTCCTAGGTACTTTTTATGTGATTTTAAATCTGTTTTTTCTTTTTTACTTTCTCTTTCTGTTAGTGTAAAGATATGCAATAGATTTCTGTATATTAATCTTGTATCCTACTACCTTGCTGAATTAATTTATTAATTCAAATAGTTTTTGTTTGAAGTCTTTAGAGTTTTCTATACAGAGTATCATGTCATCTGCATATAATGACAGTTTTACCTCTTCCCTTCCGATTTAGATACCTTTTACTTCTTTTTCTTGTCTGATTGGTGTGGCTAGGACTTCCAATACTATGTTAAATAGAAGTGTTGAGAGTGGGCATCCTTGTCTTGTTCCAGAATTTCACGAGAAAGCTTTCAGCTTTTCACCATTGAATATTATGTTGGCTGTGGGTTTGTCATAAATGGCTTTTATTGTGTTGAGATATGTTCCCTCTATACCCACTTTGGTGAGAGTTTTTATAATGAATGGTTGTTGCATTTTATGAAATGCTTTTTTTGCATCTATTGAGATGACCATGTGGTTTTTGTCTTTTGTTGATGTGGTGTATCACATTGATTGATTTGCATGTGTTGAACTGTCCTTACAATCCTGGAATGAATTCAGCTTGATCATGGTATATGATCCTTTTTATGTATCATTGGATTCAGTTTGCTAAAATTTTGTTGAGGATTTTTACATCTATATTCATCAAAGATATTGGCCTGCCATTTTCTTTTTTTGTAGTGTCTCTATCTGGTTTTGGTATCAGGGTGTTGGTGGCTTCATAGAATGATCTTGGGAGTCTTCCCTCCTCTTCAATCTTTTGGATTAGTTTGAGAAGGCTAGGAATAAGCCTTTCTTTGTATGTTTGGTATAATTCCCCAGTGAAGTCATCTGGTCCTGGACTTTTGTTTGCAGGGAGGTTTTATTATTATTATTATTATTATTATTATAGATTCTATTTCACTTCTATTGGTCAGTCTGTTCAAATTACCTGTTTCTTCTTGATTCAGTTTTGGTGGGCTGTATGATTCTAGAAACTTGTTCATTCCTTCTAGATTGTACAATTGTTTTTAAACTTTATTCACAGATAATGTGTTAAAGAATGACATTCATTTTTTATTTTTTTTTATTTTTGGCTGCGTTGGGTTCTTGTTGCTGCGTGTGGGCTTTCTTTTTAGTTGCAGTGAGCGGGGGCTACTCTTCATTGCTGTGCACAGGCCTCTCATTGCGGTCGCCTCTCTCGTCTTGGAGCACCGGCTCTAGGTGCGCGGGCTGTAGAGTGCAGGCTCAGCAGTTGTGGCACATGGGCCCAGCTGCTCCGCAGCATGTGGGATCCTCCCGAACCAGGGCTTGAACCTGTGTCCCCTGCATTGGCAGGCGGATTCCCAAACACTGCGCCACCAGGGAAGCCTTCCCAGATTGTACAATTTTTGACATATAACTGTTCAAAGTATTTTCTGATGATTTTGTGTATTGGTTGATATTTCTCCTCTTTTATTTCTTATTTTGTTTATTTGGGTCCTCTCTCTTTTCTTCTTGGTGACCCTGGCTAGAGGTTTATTGATTTCATTTATCCTTTCAAAGCTCTTGGTTTTATTGATCTTTTCTATTTTTCTTAATCTCTATTTATTTCCTCTCTGATCTTTATTATTTCCTTCCTTCTGCTGACTTTGGGTTTTATTTGTTCTTCTTTTTCCAGTTCTTTTAAGTGGTAGGTTAGGTTGTCTGTTTGAAATTTTTCTTGTTTCTTGAGAAAGGCCTGCATCACTATGAACTTCCCTCTTAGAACCACTTTTGCTGCATCCTGTAGATTTTGTATGGTTGTGTTTTCATTGTCGTTTTCTCACGGTATTTTCTGATGCCCTCTTGATTTTATCATTGACTATTGGTTTTTTAGTAGTATGTTGTTTAGTTTCCATGTAATTGTTTTTTCTCATTTTTCTTTCTGTGGTTGATTTCTGGTTTCATACTGTTATGATCAGAAAAGATGCTTGAAATAATTTCTATCCTTTTAAATTTGTTGAGACTTGCTTTGTGTCCTGGTATGTGGTCTATTGTATTCTGGGTTGTTTTATTTTGTTTTGTTTTGTTGAATGTAGTGTCCTGAAGATTTCAGTTAAGTCTAATTGTTCTATTGTGTCATTTAGGGTCTCTGTTGCCTTACTGATTTTCTGTCTGGAAGGTCTGTCCATTGATGTAAGTGGGGTGTTAAAGTCTCCTACTATTATTGTATTCTTGCCAGTTTCTCCTTTTATATCTGTTAGTATTTGTTTTATATATTTAGGTGCTCCTATATTGGGTGCATATATGTTAACAAGTGTAATGTCCTCTTCTTGTATTGATCCCTTTATCATTATGTCGTATCTTTCTTTATGGACTTTGTTTTAAAGTCTATTTTGTGTGATATGAGTATTGCTACCCCTGCTATCTTGTCATTTTTATTTACATGAAATATCTTTTTCCATCCCCTCACTTTCAGTCTATGTCTGTCTTTCACCGTAAGATGAGTCTCTTATAGGCAGCATATAGAAGTTTCTTGGTTTTTATCCAATCTGCCACTCTATGTCTTTTGATCAGAGCATTTAGTTCATTGACATTTGAAGTAATTATATATAAGCATGTATTTATTGCCATTTTAAACCTTATATTCCAGCTGATTTTGTGTTTCTTCTTTGTTCCCTCTTCTTTTTGTTTTTCCTTTTGTGATTTGATAGTTTTCTTTTGTATTACGCTTGAGTCTTTCTTTTTGGGTTTTATGAATCTATTGCATGTTTTTGATTTGTGGTTACCCTGTTTTTCAAGTATGTTAACCCATAACTATATCTACTTGCTTTAGACTGATAGTCACATAAAAGTTCAAACACATTCTAAAAGATATGCTTTTTTTAACTTCCCTTCCCCACGTTTTGTGATTTTGATGTCCTATTTAATATCTTCGTGTTTATCCTTTGCTGTTAATTATAGTTATAATTTCTTTTATAAAGTTTTTTTAATCTATGTACTGGCTTAAGTGATTTTCAATCCATTTATGTATTTATGCTTCCTATTGTGTTTTTCCCTTTCCTATAGATTCTTGCTTCTTTTCTATTCAGAGAAGACCGTTCAGTATTTCTTTTAGGACAGGTTAAGTATTGCTGTATTCTTTTAGTTTTCGCTTATCTGAGAAATTCTTAGTCTCTCCTTCTATTCTAAATGATAATCTTGCTGGGTAGAGTATCCTAGGTTGCACATTTTCCCCTTTCAGGATTTTGAATATATGTTGCCACTCCCTTCTGGCCTACAGATTTTCTGTAGAGAAATCATATGATAGCCTTATGGGGTCCCCTTGTAACTGACTTTTTGTTTTTCTCTTTCTGCCTTTCGAATCCTCTCTTTAACTTTTGCCATTTTAATTATAATATGTCTTCTTTTGGGTCTGTTTGGCTTCATCTTGTTTGGGACTCTTTGTGCTTCCTGTACTTGGATATCTGTTTCCTTCTTTAGGGTTGGGAACTTTTCAGCCATAATTTCTTCAGACACATTTTTGATCCCCTTTTCTCTTTCTTTTCCTTCTAGAATCCCTATTATGTATAGGTTGGCATACTTTATATTATCCCATAGATCTTGTATGTTGCTTTCATGTTTTTTCATTTGTCTTTCTGTCTGCTGTCTTTCTGTCTGATTGGGTGATTTCCATTATTCCATCTTCCAGGTCCGTAATTTGTTCTTCTGAATTATTTAGTCTGCTTTCAGTGCTTTTAGCTTGGTTTTTACCTCAGCAATTGAGCTGTCTAATTTTGATTGGGTCTTCTTTATACTTTCTAGTTCCTTGTTACAGTGATCTGCATTTCTATCAATAATCTTTCTTAATTTCTTTAGCATTTTTCGTACCTCCTTTTTAAACTCAGGGTCTGGTAGACTGGTGAGGTCTGTTTCATTGTTTGTTCTTTCAGGGGATTTCTCTTCTTGTAACTGGGAGTAGTTCCTCTGCTTTTTCATTTTGCTTAAATTTCTCTGTCTCTAAATTTTGGAGAAACAATTATCTGTCGTGGTCTCACAGGGCTGTTTTTATGTGGGAGTGTCCCTTTGTAAACTGTGTGAGTCCCGTATTTTTGGTGTGACGGCTGTATTTGGTCTGGATGCCAGCCACATCTTTTCTCAGAGTGTTCTGGTTATTATCCCCTTGATAGGGGGTGTGATCGGTGTTGTGGTGACCAGAGCCTGCACTGGATGTTGGGTGGGTCTTCCTTTTTGCTCTGTGGCTGTCACAGCCCTGTTGAGGGTGGGGTCTGCTCCCCAGTTGTTGGAGTAGAAGCCCTGAGGGTTAGGTTTGATAAGGCTCTGTTGCCCTTAAGTGTGTGCTCTGTCCCCAAGGAGGTGAGTTCTGAAGCAAGTGAGGCAGCTGTGGTCATAGCAGACCTATGCACAGCCTATGTGTGCATCCACGGTTCTGCCCAGAAGCAGCCCAAGGTGATGCCCTTTTCTCCATTGTGTTCGTCTGAGGCCTAGAGCTAGGCTGGCGCTGGAGGCCGGGGCATTGCGGCTGCAGGAATAAAGGTGGTTGTGCTGCTGCATGAGACCTGGGCTGCCTCTGTGGGAGGGCTCTCCCAGGACCTGTCCACCCCAGATCCCACTCCAAGCTGCAGTGTGATGTGGGCAGGACTGGAGTGCTCCCACTGGGAAAAGAACAGCTGTGAACCCCTCCCCTGGGGCAGTCTGCCAGGCATGTGCGATGCTGTGACACCGCCTGACACACGGTGTGCACACCCACAAAGCCAGGGCCCCACTACTAGTCAGAGTTCTCCAAAGAAACAACCAAGAGGATGTGTGTATGGAGAGAGATTTATTTTAAGAAACTGATGGTCGGAGTAGACAAGTAGGCAATTTGCAGAGTAGGTCAGAGGACAGAGACTCGAGGAAGTGTTGGTATTGCAGCTCCAGTCTGAAGGCACTATCCCTCTTCCTCAGAAGACCTTAGTCTTTTCTCTTAAGGCCTTCAGCTGATTAGACAAAGCCCACCCGTGTTGTGGAGGATAACCTGCTTTATTCAAAGTCTACTGATTTAGATGTTAATTCATTTAAAAAAAATACCTTCACAGTGACATCCAGACTGCCATTTGACCAAATATCTGGGTACTGTGACCTAGTCAAGTTGGCACATAAAATTTACCTCATAGCCTCCAAGTCTGGCATGAGGAAAAGCATGGAGGCCTGAAAGAACGTGCTGAGTTGGATGGAAATCCCATGTGCCATATGGAGAGGAGAAGGGAAAGAGGAGGGTACACAGATGGGGCCTTTGCCACCTCTTCTCTGACCTTGAGAAGGGTCATCGTGCCAAACTACGGCCCTTAATAAAACATTACTGAAAGTTTGGAAATTAAGGAAGAAAACAAGTGTAATAAACAGATTTATTTAGCACTGCTGAGAGAAAGGATTGATCTTAGAGCCCAGAGGCCCAACCCAACCCTTAAATCCCTACTGAGTTCTCAGGCTAGTTCACCCTCCACCAAAGGCATACTGCCAAGTCCCCACATAGCAGGCAAGGTCCAACTCTGTGAGCACCCCCAAATATAAAATTTTTCTCTAGCAATTCAAATGCCTATGTTTGGATTATCTCCCCAGAACAATTGACAGGAGAAAGAGTCAACCCCTCCGAATAAAACCCCACCTTTTATTCTCAAAAGTGTGGAATAAGATGGATCAAATAAGACTCAAAACGTGTCCACAGGATACTTCTTAATATCCGAGTGATTGGTTTTTAAGTACCACCAACGTAGGACACCAGCATCCCATCCAAGCTGCACTGTACTTTTCGAGTCCTGCCTCCAAAGTGGCTTAAACAGATTAAAGCAGTATATTTCTCCAGCTGTGATCAAGCTGCAGGTGTCACCTCTCATGTACAAACACTTAGGAAAAGAATCCATCGGATACCCAGACTGGTGGAGGGAAGGGTGTCTTGAACTCTGCAGGGGCCCTGCCCTGATCATGTAACAGAGAACGTACCATAGAACGTAGTGCTTACAAGTGTGGGCTTCGGAGTTATTCCACTTGGACTGAAATCCCAGTTACGTGACCTTGGGCACATTATTGAGCCTCTCTGTGTCTCTATTTCATCAATAGTAAGGGACTGTAAGAGAGTTATGAGTATTAAATCAATTAACGCAAAAAGCTTAGAAGAGTATCTGGCGCACAGGAGTTGGCTCAGTCAATTTTAGTTATTAAGTATTACATTATTAAATAGGCCATTTAACAGCTCACTCTGCAGCATTTTCTCTTGGGGTATCTCATCAGTGTCATCCACAAGAATAATATTGAAGTCCTCCTTACTTCTCCTGTTACTTCTGCATAACTAAAGGTCACTGTCATAATGGTCTCTCCAAACAAAGGGGATTTCCCAAAGATAAACTCCAGTCTCTATTCCTAGAAAATGGAAACAAGCAAACAAACAAAAAACACCACCACGACAGAAACTGCTGGTAACCCTCCCAGTTAACACTTCCCAAATTCAAGCAAAGTGTTAAAGACCGGTCCTCACTGAGCGCCTCATTAAGGAAACTGGACGTCAGTCTGATGGCAATGAGGGAGCCGGTGCGGAGTTTTCAGTGCAGTGCGAGTCGATCCAGCTCGTGTTTGTGAGGATCACTCCGGCAGAATGTGGAGGACAGAGGGGAGGGCTGTTGAGAAAGAGGTCCAAGCACAAGGCCGTGGCAATGACCAGACAGGAAATAAGAACAAACCCAGGGCAATGGCCGTGGCAGTCGTGCCAAAAGACCTTCAACGGCCATCACACCTCCACAATACTACATTCAATAGTTATCTGCTTTTTAGTTTACTCTCATGACGTTTGAGTTGTATCGAGTCAGGAAGGGGTGTTCATTGCATGGGCTTAAGCTCTTGGCTTCCAGATCTCGAAAAGGATGAGCAAACATCGTCTATTAATTTATCTTGTGTTTCGTGCTCCTGAATTGCCTTGACTTTCCACAGTGAGGATTGCCCCAGAACGCGGTTTACCGTTTAAAATTGAAAACTATTACGTCATGGCGCCTTCCTTTGTCTGAAAACACCCAGGACCTGGGCCTGAGGTTCTGCCTGAGGCCAAAAACCTCCATCAAAAAGAACTGTCATTGCTGGGTCCGCGGACACCCATCTTTTTTTTCTGGGGGCACCAGCCATCTGCCTACAGCTGTCTTATATTGCAAAACAGAATCCAATTGCCAAGTCTTTCTTTTATCCTTCTTTCCCGAAAACAGGTACAAAATCAAAGAATTCTCTTTTTCGGTAATTTGCTGCAGTAACGTCATTTCTTTTGGGGGCCGTTTAAATGATTTTTAATGCATAACTTCGTTAGCTATAATCTTATTCCCATAGAACAAATTACAGAAGAAGAGCAGTGGCTTCTCACCCAAAGTCACGGGCCAGTCAGCCTCCAGCCCGACCTTCTACGAACCAACAGCCCAGCAGTGAGAAATAAGTAAAAGAAGTAAAAATTTTAATCATAAATGCCTGAAAAACACTATACTTTTATGCTCAGACACTTTTAGCAAATACTGTTCTCGTTGATGTTTCATAAACCATGAAACTCCATATACAATATTTCTCTAGTTTCATGAAATTTTGTAGCTCAGTTATTTCTAAAGCAGTGTTTTCTACAGCAAGCCTGCCCCTCTTTCCCTTGTTTCTCCCAAGACCATATCTCCAAGCTCTTCTTTTAATTTCTTATGATAAAAGAAAGTAGTAATTCTTGTGACTAATGTTCCAAGATATAAACTCTCAAATAAACAAACACAAACAATGCAACACTGCATGATAGAAAACCTTTTTCAGGAACAAAATATTAATCTTACCTGGCACATCCTCGTGTGTTTGGGGCCATCAATTTTGCTTTATTCATCCGTTAGCTTTTCTTTGTGAGTCTCTTTTTTTTTTAAATAGACACATGGTACTTTAAATAAATAAACCAGGTCTCCACGACCACGATTCCAAGGATTGTCTGTCTCTTTAGAAAAAGTACACTAAGATTGATCTGGTTCTTTCTATTCTTAGCTTTCTTTCTTTTACAGTTCCCAGCTGTCACCATCCTCCAGCACAACCAAGAATCAAATAAAGCAGAAATAAGTACGTGTTTCAAGGACATTTACCAGGGAAGGGTCTGTTCTCAGAAGGACAGAGTGGACCACAGATCCAGCATCCCCAGGGCCAACTAGAGAGGAGCACACAAGCACACTCACTCACGTGTTCTCACCAAACACGAAACAAAAGGAAGCAAGGCCAAACATCTCCCCTCCCCTGGGAAAGAGACCATGTGTTATTTTTAAGAAAAACTGAAGCTTGTGGCTTTTTCTCCTTTGAGCTTTTCCCTAAGACTGGCCTTTCCATCCTACTTGTAAATAGGGGCTTCACCTTGCCCTGCACTCCTGGCTCAAGACAAGTCACAGAACAGGATTTCATCTAGAAAACCCCTCAGGGCACTTAGATAGCAAAGCACAGATTATTTGAAATTCCAGCCATCATCTTGGGGGCCTGTGCTGTGTGCCAGGCGCTGTGCTTGGGGCTAGTGTTTGCTGTACCCTCACCACAGTCTCTTGAGGAAGGTGTGACCCACACGGTTTACAGGAGACAAAAAAGTCCCCGCCGGGGTTAAGTCATCTGCCAGAGAGAACGTAGCCCATCCGAAGCCAGGCCTGGATGCAGGCCGTGCCCGCGTCACAGACATTTCATGAGAGGCGGGCGTGAGTCACGCCCCGTCCTGGGCCCCGGGCATAGGAAGGAGATAGCAGACAATCAAGTGTGTGTGTGCCTGTGTAGACAGGTGGGTGTCAACGGAGACGTGTAGTTGGAGAGCGAGGACATCACAAAGGAAGTAAAGAGACGAGACGGAGAGGACAGAGTGACGGGAAGGGCTGCGGCTCCGAGGAGGGGCCACCACCCCCAGAGCAGGCAGCCTGCCCAGGACCTGCTCCTCGACGGTCCTGGGACCAAACTGCCTGGCCTGTCGCCCAGACCGCAGCCCTACAGCTGCGGGTGCGTCACTGCCGCCCCTCCCCCCGCACCGTGACAGGGTGAGCCTGTGTCCCCTCTGCTGAGGGCGGCTCCCTGTGTCCTCCCCGTATGGTGACAAGGACGAGCACGGGCGGCCCCAGCCCCAGGCGCCCATTCCTCCGCGAATGCGACATCCCCACACACTCTGCACCTTGATGGTTGTGCCGTGCAGGGAGATTAATCCAGATTCCCAGCCCAGCCACTTCTCCAGGATGCAGGGCCAACGGCAGCCCCTCTTCTGCTCCAGAGGCTTCCAGGAGCTCGGCCAGCAGCCAAGTAGGTGAAGTCCCCACGTCTGAGCTTCAGACTGTGACTTGGTGCAGGGACTGTCCATCAGGAGGGCGTCACAACATTTTGTTTATTCCTAAATATTACGTAACTTGAGGGCGTGTTTTGTGTTCACCCGGAGAAAATAGGCTTTAAAAGGCTGAAAACAGTGGAATAGAGGTCGTCAGCAAGACCCGCGGGTGTGCTGGGTAAAGTGAAGTAGTGTTTCTAAGAGGGGGTCCCAGATGATGAGACGGGTGTGTCATCACGCCTGTCTGCAGAGGACGCAAGGGCAGCAGTGTCCACACACCGCGCCCCTCCCCCCTCCCCCCCCCCCCCCCCGCCGCTGTGGGATCACAGGGCAGCCTGGCTCCCCCAGCCCGTGGTCCCTCTGCTGCCTCCCTGACACCATGGTTACATCTCTGTTCCGCAGGCACTGCCCGGGCCAGGACCGCTGGATGCTCCCATGAGGTTACATTCAGCCTCTTCTCTTTACTAAGAACTAATGCTAAGGGCAACACAGTCTAGACCCCTGGCCTTTATAGTCGTCCTTCAGACTACACAGCACAGTGCAGGCCTCGGGTACAGGCACCTTCATCTCCTCACCTGTGCGCCTGTGTGTGTGATACATCACCTGACGCACATATGTAACATACCAGTTACATGTGTGTGTTAGGTATATGCAGATATCTACATCAGTGTAGCTTATATTCAGCAGCTACTCATATTTCCATCAGCATAAGACTTTTTTTCATCACAGCTAAAATCCCGTCATCTTTTTTTTTTTCTTTTTAATTACTTTTATTTATTTACTTTTGGCTGCGTTGGGTATTCGTTGCTGCGTGTAGGCTTCCTCTAGTTGTGGCGAGCGGGGGCTACTCTTTGTTGCGGTGCACAGGCTTCTCATTGCGGTGGCTTCTCTTGTTGCGGAGCACGGGCTCTAGGCACGCAGGCTTCAGTAGTTGTGGCTCACGGGCTCTGGAGCACAGGCTCAGTAGTTGTGACACGTGGGCTCAGTAGTTGTGGCTCGTGGGCTCTAGAGCCCAGGCTCAGTAGTTGTGGCGCATAGGCTTAGTTGAACCGCGGCATGTGGGATCTTCCCGGACAAGGGCTCGAACCTGCGTCCCCTGCATCGGCAGGCGGACCCTCAACCACTGCACCACCAGGGAAGCCCTCCCTGTCATCTTCTGACATGGTCATTATCCCCACAGATTTTGTGCCTTGATTTTTTTCATCGTGGAGCAAGATTAATTCAGATTTGCGGCCCCAGCCAAGCCTTCTGGGACATAGGACAGTGAAAGGGCAGTTCCTAGGTCACTGTCTCTCTAGGGTGGCAGGGTGTCTTCGCGACATTGACCCCCCACTTTTTTTTTAAGTAGAAAAGGATAGCTTTATTGCTGTGCCAGGCAAAGGGGGTCACAGCAGGCTCCTGCCTCAAAAAACTGTGTCCCAACTCAGAAGGATTTGACGAGGAGTTTTATAAAAATGGTTCAAGGGGGCTTCCCTGGTGGCGCAGTGGTTGAGAGTCCGCCTGCCGATGCAGGGGACACGGGTTCGTGCCCCGGTCCAGGAAGATCCCACGTGCCGCGGAGAGGCTGGGCCCGTGAGCCATGGCCGCTGAGCCTGCGCGTCCGGAGCCGGGAGAGGCCACAGCAGTGAGAGGCCCGCGTACCGCAAAAAAAAAAAAAAAATAAAGGTTCAAGGGTGGGGCTGCTGATGAGATTAGGGAGCAGCGCAGGGTCTCAGGTGGTCTCCTAATCTTGACGGGCTTCTCTGGGCCCTGTAATTTCGCCTCAGGCGGTTTCTGGGCTGCCCCTCCCTTGATTAGCAACTGTTCGAATCCTCCCTCCCTCCAGGGAAGGTCATGGAGGCTGGAGTCTTGCCTGGCGCTTGGAGAGACTTGTTGTAGCCAGTTGTTTTCAAACTATCGATACTGAAAGCTCAGCTTCTCTGTATACCGGTTCCGAATCAAATCTCAGAGACAGAGTTTTGGGTGAAGTAGAAAAGGAATAGCTTTATGACTTTGCCAGGCCAAGGGGGAACACAGTAGGCTAGCGCCTCAAGAACTGTGCCCCCCTCCCTGGGGCGCAGGGAGAGGTCTTAGCGTTGGGGGCTCGTGGTCAGGGGCATCCGGTAAGGATCTAGGCGGGAACAGTCTTGCATTCTTCTGATGGGTTGGTGGTGAGGTAAGTGGGAGTCGGCATCATCAACCTTCAGGTCCAACTGGTCTGGGGTCTGCCTGTTTGTGAGCAGCATGCCATCGTTAATAGTTAACTTCTCCCACCTGGAGGGGGTTTCGACCTCTGCAAAATAGCTCAAAGATATTGTTGTATGTATTGTTGATGGAGAAACCGGACCTTGCCCCAAGGCTGCTCTTGACTGTTTCTCCCTGGTCTCCCTTCCCTAATTAACAACTGCTTGGATCTGCCCATAGGAACTCAGGGGAGGTCATGGAGGCTGAATGAAGGCTGTTTCCTGTAATTAAAGAAATGGGGGACACGGAAAGGCTTTGTGCCTTTAAACAGGGATGTTTAAACGGGACGTTTTTACCCTTCAGCTGTTGGGTGTGAAACAGATACACACACTCCCCCCTCTCCCAGAACAGGTGAAGGCATTTCACCGGCAAGGTCCCGGCGGCTTTGGCTGAGTCTCCCAGCCCTTCTACATTCCTCCTCCTCTTCTTCCTCCTGGTAGGGAATTCCTAGCCGGGATTGTTCTCCACACGCACGCCTACACATACGTATTGAGGGACCCACCATGTCCCCGTGCTTCCTGCCCTGTGCCCATCAAGGGCATTTACCAAAGGTGTGGTCCCAGACTCGGAATTGCTTGCCTTCTTGGTGGAAAACAAAAGCGAAAAAGAAACAAACACAGCATCTGCAATAATGACACAAAGGCGTCCAAAAGTGGGTTGGAAGACTTTGTGGAAGGTAGAGACCCAGGCTGACTAGGGACGGCAGATGTGTCTGAGTGCAGGTGTGGCTTGGAGACCATCCCCAAGGAGGCAAGCATTGGGGGGTCAGGGAACAGGAGTGTGAGGGCATCAGAGGTCACAGCACCCGCAGCCGTGGGTGCATCTGTCCAATTGTTGATGACTGAATATTATTTTCCACGCCCCTTGATCAAGGGCAGATCGATGGTAGAACATAATGCAGAATAACTCACAGCCTCTCAGGGAGGAGCTGGAATAATGTAACAGGGAGAGATCTCAAGCCAGTCCTGTCATTCTCCCAAAGGAAAAACCCAGAAACTCTTCAAAGTGAGAGACGGATGGCACCAGGATTTTTTTTTTTTTTTTGCGGTACGCGGGCCTCTCACTGTTGTGGCCTCTCCCGTTGCGGAGCACAGGCTCCGGACGCGCAGGCTCAGCAGCCATGGCTCACGGACCCAGCCGCTCCACGGCACGTGGGATCTTCCCGGACCGGGGCACGAACCCGTGTCCCCTGCATCGGCAGGCGGACTCTCAACCACTGCGCCACCAGGGAAGCCCCAGAAGGATATTTTGACTGGCTTCTCCCCGTCCAGTCTGTGCTTGTGTGAGTCCCTCACACACAAGAGGAAATTCTTGAGATGCTGCTCTGTGTTCCTCTCCCCGCAGTACCGACCTTCCCTGGAGAGCATGTTCGCTCTGAGCCTGCTCCTGCTCTCTGCTTTTCCGTACCTACTATTCCTGAAACGTTTCCATGAACACAGATAAACTCCGAATCCCAAGACTAAAAACGAGCCTCACTGCAAGAGCCTGGCTGTCCCGGGGGGATTCGCAGCCGGGACACGCGGGCTGAGCCTGAGGACTCTGCGGTCTTGCTCAAAACCTACATCTTCTCACCCCACAACGACCTGCTGTGCTTCTCTGGGCTCCATGACTCACGGCCCCTGCATACGGATAGATGGAATTTGTTCGTCTGTAAGGGATATTTGGGGGCAGGGGAGGGATCTGGAAGCCCCAGACCATAAAGAACCTCTAAAGTGGTTCAGTTATCTGGCGGAGAGAGCAGTTGCCCCTCAGATATTTTATTCTAGGTTTGGCTGATGGCCGCACCACCCTGACTTTAGCCCCTTTGCTTTGCTGGTAAATGATGCTGGATCAGCCTGGCTGGTGGCCTCCCTCGCTGGCTTGGCCGAGAGCGAAGGAATTATGCTTGACAGGTAATTAAGAAAACAGATAGGAAATAGCATCTGGCCTCTTTGAAGGTGAACTGCAGTTTGTAAGAGATAATCTAAATCTAATTTCCGGAAACCCCAGATGGCAAAGCTCTGGGCAGCATTGCGTCCGTACGAGGCTTGTATTAAATTAATCTTTCTTTATCTCTTACCGTTCTTTACATTTTAACTTTAATGTGCAAGGGAGGGATGAAAACTTTGCATGGCCTGAAAGTGAGATTCTGCAGTTCCCAGGCCACTGCTGAACGTAAGAGGGGAAACGCTGATGGGGGATCAGAGCTCCAGGCTGGAGTGGAACCCAGACTGACCAGCGCCCAGGAACGAGTGTGGGCTCGTGGTGCTGAGGAGGGAAGGGGGTGTTTTATGCATCCAGTGCTGTCG
Source organism: Aethalodelphis obliquidens (assembly GCF_003676395.1). NCBI lineage: Eukaryota > Metazoa > Chordata > Mammalia > Artiodactyla > Delphinidae > Aethalodelphis > Aethalodelphis obliquidens. The sequence continues at coordinate 427,451 of NW_020838047.1, forward strand.
GGCAGAGGCAAGGTACCGCATTCTCCTGCGTGTGGAGAGAGACCCTTCTGCAAGGTTTGAGCTCTGTATGAGTACAGGGACCATCGGGCTCAGATCTGCTGGAAAGGCATCGACTTCAAATCTCCCCCTGGGTCCAGGCTACGGTGGGGGAAGGACACTCACTGGTAACCAGCCTCCCCCTCTCCCAGGCAGAACCCAGATCTCCCTTCTGTGACACCTGCTCTCCATCCATAGCAATGGCTTTTTGCCTCAAGCAGTGGCCGGGAGAGACTCATGGTTGAGGCTCTTGGGCACCCAGGACAGAGGTCCGTTGTGCTCTGCCTTCCTAGGTGCAGGTCTGCAAAGCCAGGAGAGGAGAATTACCTCTCCCGTTCTTCCCAAGACCTTTGGACGCTATTTCCTAGCAAAAAAGGAAGAACAAAAAAATGAACCCCTCATCCTTCTGTCCATTCCAGGAATTTCATGCTAAGACCAATAAATCCACATTGTGCGCCTAACCTAGGAAAAATTGCCTTTTGTAGCCAAGAGGACAGTTGCACGTTACAAAGGGCATGCGTTACGAAATCAAATTTTTCTTCCTTGTGACAGCCTTGGGGGAGAGCCAGCTGTCAGCAGGATTGTGGAGGTGGCCGTGCACGTTGCCACGTGAGCCTCAGTCTTTGGGAGCAGCACGTCGGGCCGTGGGTCTCCACTGTAATGCTCCTGGCACTGGGGGTCATCCACTGTCATTTCCTTAAGAAGATAAAGGAGTCGGGGTGCTGTGCTCAGGCCAGGCCCATCGCACAGCCAGGCTCAGGTGCCTCCAGGGACTACCCGCCCAATTCCTAGGTCCTCACAGACAAGCAAGTAGGTCTGCAGGGACCAGATGCACTTCCTCTCTATCCCCACCTCCCGCCTCATGGAAGGTCTGCACCAACTTCCCTGCACTTCTGACGGCCGCGCCCAGATGCTCCTTATAAACAGGGAGTATGTGGGGTCTCCTTACCCCAGAACGTGACGGCACATCACCTGTGGTTGCACCATCCAAGCAGCCTTTCTTTGAGTAGAGGAGCTCCTCGGGGTTTTTTGAACTATAGTTGATTTTACAATGTTGTGTTAATTTCTGCTGTACAACAAAGTGATTCAGTTATACACCTATTTTTTTTAACACCTTTATTGGAGTGTAATTGCTTTACAATGTTGTGTTAGTTTCTGCTGTATAACAGAGTGAATCAGCTCTGCAGATACATATATCCCCATATCCCCTCCCTTTTGCGTCTCACATATATACATTTTTTATATTCTTTTCCATTATGGTTTGTCACAAGGTATTGAATAGAGTTCCCTGTGCTCTACAGTAGGACCTTGTTGTTTATCCATCCTGTGTATACTAGTTTGCATCTGCTAACCCCAGACCCCCAGTCCATCCCTCCCCCCATCCCCCAACCCCCTCCCCCTTGGCAACCACCAATCCGTTCTCTGTGGAGGAGCCCCTAGTTTTAGAGCCTCCGTTAGCACTCAGAGCCCCAGGAATGGTGGCGTCTTAAATTATTATCAGCTATTACATTACATGGCAGTTACTACATCAGCAGGGAAGGAAAATCAGCAGAGAGTAAGGGACTAGACAATGGGGAAGGTGTTGAGAGAGAAGAAAGGGACTTGGGGGAGAGGGAGGCTCCTGGAAGAAGGCAGAGGCCCTGACGCAGGGCGTGAGACACTTGTCTTACGGAATCCTTGTGAAGAAAGAACGGGACATGTAAGCAGTTTGAATTGCACAATGCTGTATTTGTATTGCTTTAATGATGTCTAATTCTGAGACTGGCCCTTGCTGTGACTCTTAGAATTATCTTACCTGTCCTGGGTTGTCAGCCTTTAACTCTTTGGAGGAAAGATGCCGTGTAAATCGAAGGATTTGTGGTTTATACAAATATATCATTATAGTACACAATCTTTTTTAAAATAAATTTATTTATTTATTTATTTTTGGCTGCATTGGGTCTTCGTTGCTGCGTGCGGGCTTTCTCTAGTTGCAGCGAGCGGGGGCTACTCTTCGTTGTGGTGCGCGGACTTCTCATTGCAGTGGCTTCTCTTGTGTTGCACGGGCTCTAGGCGCGCAGGCTTTAGTAGCTGTGGCACATGGGCTTCAGTAGTTGTGGCTCATGGGCTCTAGAACCCAGGCTCAGTAGTTGTGGCGCACAGTTGTGGCGCACAGGCTTAGTTGCTCCACGGCATGTGGGATCTTCCCGGACCAGGGCTCGAACCTGCGTCCCCTGCATTGGCAGACGGATTCCCAGCCAGTGCGCCACCAGGGAAGTCCCAGTACACAGTCTTTCAGACTAAATTTTAATCTAACTTATTAACAAGGGATATGTGATATGAAACAAGGGATATGTGATATTTTCTCATCTAAATATTATCATTTTCTAAATGAATGGCGGCAAAAGTGGCAGATTGTCGTATTTAGGGTATTTTCGCCAACCATTAGTAAGGTGTCTGGACCACCCCAGTCCAGCAGATGGTGACTTTCTTCCTGCACAGTCATGCATCTGCACGGTGCTGGTGGATCCCTGGCTTCTGATCGTAGGCAATGGCCCTCAGCCTGATTTCTGTACCCGGAGGCTGGCTTCTGCAAACCCCCTCTCCGCACCGCACGCTGGGTCTGCTTGTGTGATTCTGATTTTCCCATCAGCCATCAGTGACTCCAGACACCACAAACATTTCCCCTTCCCTGGCATTTCTCCCCAAGTCTCTCCTTTATGAAACTCTTTCTCCGTATTGCTTCTATAACTAAGAGAGCAGGAGCTTTTGATTCGGACAAAACTGGGTTTGAATCCCAGCGGGTTCACAGGTTACGTCTATGACTTCAGGCGAATCACTTGACTCCTCTGAGTCTCAGTGTTTTCATCTGTACAAGGGGTCGCTGAGAAGAGATAACAAAAAGAACAAGCTCGGCCCCGGGTAACGTGTCTGGTCAACGGAATACACCCCAGCCACTTCCATCCTCCCGTTTCCTCTGCTGCAGCCAAGAACATTTCCGGTTGCCCCCGTGTTCAGGGCTCCCACCTGCCTCCTCAGGTCCATTCCAAGCAGGTGGAGGGAAGAGAAATACGTCTGTGTTTCTTCAGGACTCCACGTGGTGTCTTACGTGTGGTGAAGGACCAACAACTGGCCTTTGTTCTTCTTAATGATGACAAGTCACACCCTGGCCTTTCTGTCCATGCTTCTCTAAAAGTAGTCTCTTCCTCCCTATCTGTTCCCCAGAAACACCACACAGAGTGAGAGCTGGACCAGTGAGAGGCATGGCACAGAACAGAGTTCAACTCAGGTCTGAGAAATGACGGCGCTTTAACAAAGGACCACTTTTAGGGGTGTGGGCAGCGAAGGGCACCAGCAGGGCGTCTTGGGGGATGGGTCACAGCAGGAAGCCGCCCCCTGCCACCCCCTGCCCAGGGCTGAGAGGATGGGGCGAGTGGGGAGCGGGGGCTGTGATCGTGGGGGGAACGTGGCTGCTGCCGCAGCCTGGTGGCTAACGCACAGCGGTGAGGGTTCCGGGGGCTACATCCCCCCCGCACCTCTCTCCTCCCTGCTTTGATCTTTTGTCGGCATCTCCCATTGGCTGAATCTGTTCAGAGGCCGAGACAGAGGAGGCCGGTGATGGTGCCAGGGATCCACCCCCAGGGTCTGAAACAAACCTAGGATGGAACAGACAGAGAGTAGCCAGTACACGGCCACCCTCCATTTGTGAGTCCCAGGGTCTCGAAGTTGTCATTTTGCCTCATGTCACAAAATAGAAGGTAGGATTTCAGAAGCCGGTCAGGTTGACATCCAGCATTGGGACAAACCAGCACCAGGTACCTCTTGGCAGGCTGCACCTTCTGTGAAATTCCACCGAAAACCATCACCAAGCCTGAGCAAACCCCACCTGAGGGCCGTCCACAAAGTATTCCTCAAGGTTGTTAAGGTCGTGAGGGACAGAGTGACAGCGGAACTGCTCCAGATGAAAGGAGACTAAGACACATGAAATCCAAATGCCGTGCCATCCTGCATGGACCCGGGTCAGAACTTCTGTTCCTTTTACTCAAAAGGACATCAGTCAGACTCTCGACAAAATTCGAGTAAGATCTGTAGATGAGGTATGTATCATGGTTAATTTTCCTGGTGTTGAAAATTGTTCTGATTATGTAAGAAAGAGTCCTTTTCTTGTTTGAAGGAAATATGATGCTACAGTATTTCATGGTAAAAGGCACGTCTTCCACATACTCGCAAATGGTTCAGAAAAAAAGTCTGGTGTGTGTGTGTGTGTGTGCTTGTAGAGAGAGGGAGGGAATGAGTGAGCAAGAAAATAGGGGAAAATGTAAAAAAAAATGGAAGATTTTGTTAAAGGGTGTTCAGAAGTTCTGTTCTGTCAACTTTTCTGTAAGTGCAGTTACCTTTTAAGAGAGAGAAGAGCCAGCCAGTGTCCGAGGACGAGGACAGTGCAAACGGGAACTGCTCATTTGCATGGTGGGGACGGAGCCCCCAGGGTTTCACCAGGGCCTCCTTGGATGCAGGCACCCCCCCCCCCCCCGTTCTTCCTGGATACCCAGCGACTTCTCCTCTAGTGAGAGAACTCCTGTAGGGATGTCTAGTCCATTCATTAGAATTTGTTCTGTTTTTATTTTTAATGATCTGGTCTCACTGTTTCAACATTGGAAGCTGCCTCTAATTCTTTTTGGAAGCGTACATTACAACTTCAAAACAGGAAGAAGCCAAGTACATCAGAAAGTCACGCCGTGTCTGTGTTAGAGGGCTTGGCATGGAATCACAGAATTTTCTGCCACTGATGTGAGGAAGTGAGTGATGAGTGTAATACTTATGCCAGCCTTGAAATTGGATTCTTTTTCTCCTCCACAGTAGAACTGCTAATATAACATTGGCTTTCTGGGGGAATGGCAGCAGTTGGCTTATTTCCCCACTGCCCCATCCCATCCCCCGAGCAGCTGTTTGAAAAGACTCTGATTACATATACGGTCCGCACATACTTCTTGGATGTCTTAGAGAAAACCGATAACTACAGTGGCTTCAGTGTGGGAAATGCACAGATACACCATTACAACTTCAAGGAAAGTTAGAAAAGTATTCCAGCTTTTAAAAAATTCTGTTAGTAATTAGGGTGATTGGTTTGTTTTGCTGGTCATTATTTTTGGTTTGGGGAGTTTGGGCTGTTGGGGAAATGTCCATATTCCACCTGCTATCTGCTTTAGCCCAACTAATGTTACTGCAGGACTCAAGAAAAATGAACAAATTCTATGATGTCACAACATAGGATTAAAAAAGGACATAGTAGTACCAAGTATCAACATGATTGATTTTAAGATTTAGACCACCAGGCAAGTACTATCAGCTGAAATGTCTTTTTTTTTTTTTTTTTTTTTTACAGTGCCAGAATTTCAGTGTGTCTTTTTTGTTTGTTTGGTTTTTTTTTGGCTGTGTTGGGTCTTCATTGCTGCGTGCGGGCTTTTTCTCTAGTTGCGGCGAGCGGGGGCTACTCTTCGTTGTGGTGCGCGGGCTTCTCATTGCGGTGGCTTCTCTTGTTGCGGAGCACGGGCTCTAGGAGTGTAGGCTTCAGTAGTTGTGGCTCGCGGGCTCTAGAGTGCAGGCTCAGTAGTTGTGGCCCATGGGTTTAGTTGCCCCGTGGCATCTTCCCAGACCAGGGATCGGACCCGTGTCCCCTGCATTGACGGGAGGATTCTTAACCACTGCACCACCAGGGAAGCCCCTCAATGTGTCATTAATTCAACAAGTGTGTCTTAAGTATGTGCTTTGTGTCTAGCATGACAGGGAAACACAGTCAAATAAGACTAGACTCTGACTTAATGTTGCCTCATGGTCCATGACTTCCTTTGCCAACAAAATTGATGGGCAATGTAAATACAAGACTATATGTCGGCAGGTGTAAGTTTCTAGAAAACTAGAACTTAATCCGAGAACTATACTTAAAAAAATTTTTCAGGACACTCACTGGGCAGGTGGCTGGGGTAGGGCTGGGGAGTGCATTCAAAGCCCAAAGAGCTAAAATCTCTGAATCAACAGTGTTCATCCCACATATAGTTCCTTCTTACGACAACTTATTTTTGCAAAGAAATATCATTTTGTTAAGCTGCAGTTGAGTGCCAAAAGCTCATTTTTGACTGTACATCTGGTTTGGTATCAAACTGAACAGAAGAACAACAAGAATAAATCCAGTGAGTGTTCTGCGTGCTAACATAGCTGCCTCGTACCACCTTCGAGTTTGCTGAGAGTAAAATGCTGCAAGACTCTGGTGGTAATCTCAAAAGAAGTGTCCCAGGCATGTTTGTCACAACAGCCCAGCATCATCAGAATAAGGTCATAGGTTCCCAAGGTGAGCACTTTAATGATCAGCACTGATCTGGATGGATGGATAAAACCTGATGTCACTTTTTAAAATAACAGCCTCATTGGGAATGTAAACTGGTACAGCCACTGTGGAGAACAGTATGGAGGTTCCTCAAAAAACTAAAAATAGAGCTACCATATGACCCAGCCGTCCCGCTCATGGGCACATATCTGGAGAATACACTAATTCAAAAAGATACATGCACCCCTATGTTCATTGCAGCACTATTTACAGTAGCCAAGACATGGACGCAACCTAATTGTCCATCAACGGATGAATGGATAAAGAAGATGTGGTCCATATATATAATGGAATACTACTCAGCCATTAAAAGAATAAAATAATGCCATTTGCAGCAACATGGGTGGACTTGGCGATTTTCCTGATAATCTCTTACTTCACCTAAATGCAGCACAGAAAGAGAAAGACAAATATCATATGACATCACTTATTTGTGGAATCTAAAATATGATACAAATGAACTTATGTACAAAATAGAAACAGATTCACAGACATAGAGAACAGACTTGTGGTTGCCAAGGGGGGGTGGTGGAAGAGGGATGGATTGGGAGTTTGGGGTTCACAGATGCAAACTATTATATGTAGGATGGATAAACAAGGTCCTACTGTAGAGCACAGGGAACTATATTCAATATCCTGGGGTAAACCATAATGGAAAAGAATATAAAAAAGAATGTATGTGTGTATATATATATGTGTGTGTGTGTGTGTGTGTAATGGAATCACTTCGCTATATAGCAGAAATTTAACACAACACTGTAAATCAGCTATACTTCAATAAAAAATGTAAAATAGCCTTATAATTTTATAATGTCCCTTTGTACATGGATTTGAAGGCCTATAGCAGTAGAATGCAATTAACTGTTACTATTACTAATACAGTAATTTGATGGATGAAATTAATAAATTCAGTTTTATTAATTCATTGAAATACTGTCATAGGAAATAGTTTATAACATGGTAAAATGCTTGTGATAGAGTGTTATACAGGGGAGAGTCTCCGACATGGGCCTGATGTTTCCTACCTCCTGCAAGTATTCATCCTCTCATAGGGTCGTCTCTCACACTGTACCAGCGCTAGCCTTACGGCCAGTAGAATACAGCACAAACGATGGTATGGCACTCCCAAGATTAGGTCCTAAAAGACTGCAGCTTCTGTCTTGGCTCTCCCTCCCTCCCTCCTCTGTCTCTGTCTCTGTTTCTCTCTCTTCTCCTCCCTCCCTCCATCTCTCCTCTGTCTCTGTCTCTGTCTCTCTCTCCCCCTCCCTCCCTCCCTCCTCTGTCTCTGTCTCTCTGTCTCCCTCCTTCCCTCCCTCCTCTGTCTCTGTCTCTCTGTCTCCCTCCCTCCCTCCCTCCCTCCCTCCTGTCTCTGTCTCTGTCTCCCCCTCCCTCCCTCCTTCCTCTGTCTCTCTCCCTCTCCCTCCCTCCCTCCCTCCCTCCTCTGTTTCTGTCTCTCCTCCCCCACTCCCTCGGGAAGCCAGTTTCCTCACAATGTGAGCAGCTCTGTGCCTCTGGGGACAGCCTCCCTGGTGAGGAACTGAAGCCTCCTGGCAACAGCTCCGGGAATGAGGTTGAAGCCCCTTACCCAACCCCGTCAGGTGGCTGCAGCTTGGCCACAACCCCCTAATAACTCTGATCCAGACCCACTCATCCCAGAGTCTTGACCCTCAGACATTGTGTGAGATGGTGAGTGTTTATTGTTTTAGACAGTTGAGTTTCAGGTTAACTTGTTACATACAAAAGACAATTAATACTGCCAAATGAAAACCAAAAATATATGATAGGAAATTTGCCAAAATGTTAATAGCCATGATCACCGACTGATTAGTTATGAGTAATTTTCATTTTTTATTAGACTTTCTGTATCTTTTCTTGATTTTCAGTATTTATTATATATTACTTTTCTTAAAGCAGAAAAAAAAAACCAAAAAGGGAATGTTTTTTAATTTGGGATTTTTTAAAAAAATATTTATTTATTTATCTTTGGCTGCATCGGGTCTTAGTTGTGGCGCGCTGGATCTTTCGTTGCAGTGCGTGGCCTTCTCTCTAGTTGTGGCAGGCGGGCTCCAGAGCACATGGGCTCTGTAGTTGCAGTGCACGCAGGCTTCGTTGCCCCGCCAGCATGTGGGATCTTAGTTCCCCGACCAGGGATCAAACCTGCCGCCCCTGCATTGGAAGGCGGATTCTTAACCACTGGACCTCCAGGGAAGTCCCTGTGCTTTGTTTTAATACAAAGCACAATTTTAAACAAATTTTCTTTCATTTCACTACCATGTGTGGGCCACAGATTGCAGGAATGATGACTAGCACAGATACAGAAAGAGGGATGGCAATGCCAGGCAGTATAATTTGACCAAGAGTTTGAATAAAGTACCAAACGGAGATTAACAACCCAGCTGATTCTGGCCAGTAAAGCCGCATGCTACCATACCAGTCAGTACTTTGAAAAAGCCTTTTAATTTTGACAGAATTTCATACTGAGGGAAAAGCTGCAGAAATAATACAAAAATATCTGTATAAAATCATCCCTAGATACCAGCATTCTCTAATTATGAACATTTTGTCAGATGTGCTTTATTAGTATTCATAAGTAGATGAGAGATAGAGAAAGATAGATAGATGATAGATGGATAGACAGATAGATGATAAGGTGATAGACACTGTGTGAATCTCCTCTTCATAGCACTTACCACTGTTGTAATTACATTTATTTGTATAATTATTTGATTAATTTTTGTCTTTCCAAGTAGAATATAATTCCCATGATTTTTTTCTTCATTATCTTTTTAAATTGCAGTATAGTTGATTTACAGTGTTGTGCCTATCTCTGCTTTATAGCAGAGTGACTCAGTTATACACATATATACATTCTTTTTTTAATATTCTTTTCCATTATGGTTTATCCCAGGAGATTGGATATAGTTCCCTGTGCCATACAATAGGACCTTGTAGTTTATTCATTCTACATATAATAGTTTGCATCTACCAGCCCCAAACTCCCAGTCCATCCCTCTCCCTCCCCCTCCCAATGAGTTTTTTATTTGCCATTTTATGCTGGTGGTTAACACTGGCTCATAGAAATGCTCAACGTTTTGTTTTATAAATGAAGAAATGAATAAATGAGAGGGATGACAGATAAGGAGATAGACCTGGCCTCTTAGTTCTAATAAAAGTTGTATGTATTTTATTTGAGCCCATCAGCTGGGTAAGGCAGTAAGATTCAAGATGGAATGCAGAAGTAAAGTCCACAAGTTGTTTGAGGGCCGTAAGAAACAGGGCAGAGGGTTGAGCCCAGACATAGCAGCAAGCAAGAGATGCAGCAACACTCCCCCCTTGGAGCAGGTCACTTAAATTCTACATATCAGTCAGAATGGGCTGGGTTTTGCTGCACTGACAGACTGCCCCAAATCTCAGTGTCTTAGACAAGAAAGATTTATTTCCAGTTCCCAGTTCCTGATCAATGCACAATTCTTGGGTCTCAGCTGGGTACTCCACACCGCCCTTATCCCAGGACCCTGGCACCCACGATCAGGAGAATTGCTGGTAATCACTCCAGAAGGAAAGGGAGCTCTGGAGGGCGTTTCACCTCACTGATAAAATGCTCTGGCTGAACCGTGACATGGGTCATTGTCATTTCTGCTCACAACTCATTGTCCACAAGTAGTCACATAGGTCCACACCGTCACAAGGGCGCCAGGAAGTAGGATTTGACCACATGCCCAGAGAACAAGAACTGGGAATATTGGGGGAATAGCACAAATGACTGCTAACTTTGATGCAGCTCCGACATTTCCTGCCCACGCAGCAATCTCTGCGACAAATGGGTTTTATAGAGTGGACTGATGACAACTGATGAGAATTTTACAGAAACTCAGCCTAAAGTCATTGCCTCTATTTATCCAAAAGCACAAGAGTTTTCCTCTCTTCCTTCAGTTTCTTCAGCCACATCCCTAGTCATTCCAGAAAGCTTTAAGAACAAAAAACTAGAGCGTAACTAATAATACGTTTGAATCCTTTTTAGTATTTAGTTATATTCACCCATACATGTGTTCAACATTTATAGCACTCCTGTTGTGTACTAACAGAATAAATCATTCTCATTGCAAAACAGGAGTCATAGCAGCTTGTCATTTCAACTCTGGCCCTTTAAGCAAGGTAAAGGTGCGGTAAAGCAAAAACGGCAATGTGGGAATCCAGGTTTCTAGTCTTAACCACATGTTCCAGATAAAAGAGCTGAAGAAAATGGCCTAAATATTAATATCAGATTTCCGCGTGTAACTTGCATTGCCAAAGTCTGATTATGTTGGTCAAACCAAATCATCTGAAACTAAATCTCTAACAAAAACAGATCTGTTTACAATACAATCTTGATATCTATTGAATCATATTTGAAGAAACAACAAAAGCAACATTCAGTCCTCTTTGGCAGTGACTAGGCAGTAAACAGAAATAAGAATTGGATCATATTTCAGATAATTTAAATGATGTGAAACGGAGGGTAGGAGTGACCGAATACACCAGACATTTCGTGGACTTTACTAAATCAAGTGCGTAACTAAGCTGCCCCGCGCGCCAGAGCTCCCTTAAGTATGTGAGTGCGTGCGGTGTGTGTGTGTGTGCTGTGTGCATGTGTGGTGTGTGCGTGGTGTATGTGTGTGCGGTGTGCATGTGCGGTGTGTGTGTGGTGTGTGTACGGGCTGTGTGTATGCGTGTGGTGTGTGTGTGTGGTATATGCATGTGTGTGCGGTGTGCATGTGTGGTGTGTGTGTGAGTGTGGTGTGTGTGTGTGTGGTGTGTTATGTGTGGTATAGATGGTGTATGTGGTGTGTGTGGTGTGTGGTGTGTGTGTTTGGTGTGTGGGTGTGGTGCGTAGTGTGTGTGTGGTGTGTAGTGTGTGTGTGCTGTGTTTGGTGTGTAGTGTGTGTGGTGTGTGTGTTTGGTGTGTGTGTGGTGTATAGTGTGTGTGAGTGTATGTGTGGTGTGTGAGTGTGGTGTGTAGTGTGTGTGGTGTGTGTGATGTGTGTGTGGTGTGTGTGTGTGGTGTAGTGTGTGTGTGCTCTTTGGTGTGTAGTGTGTGTGGTGTATGTGGTTTGTAGTGTGTGTGGTGTGTAGTGCGTGTGTGGTATGTGTGTGTGTGGTGTGTGTGAGTGTGGTGTGTAGTGTGTGTGTGCTGTGTTTGGTGTGTGGTGTGTGTGGTTTGTAGTGTGAGTGTGGTGTGTAGTGTGTGTGTGGTGTGCGTGCGTGGTGTGTATGTGTGTAGTGTGTGTTTTGTGTGTGGTGTGTAGTGTGTGTGTGGTGTGTGTGTTTGGTGTGTGGCTGTGTGGTGTGTTGGAGGCAGTTTTAGGGAGCTGGAAAATTAAATAGAGGAAAGAGAATTGATCATTGGAACATCTTTTGGAAATACTGGAAAGAGGAAAAGCAGCTTTTGCTGTTTCATATTTTTCTCCATTCACTCAGCTCCTCCTACATGCTGGGCACTGTTAAACAGTCAAAGACATGCAATGAATAGGGACTTCCCTGGTGGTCCAGTGGGTAATTCTCTGCACTCCCAATGCACGGGGCCCAGGTTCCATCCCTGGTGGGGGAACTAAATCCCACATGCACTCAGCAACTAAGAGGTCCGCATGCCGCGACTAAGATCCTGCATGCAGCAACTAAGACCCAGTGCAGCCTAAATAAATCTTAAAAATATTGTTTTTAAAAAGAAATAATGAATAAAATGGGAAGGGTCTCTGCCCTCATGGAGTTTATAGGCTGGTGAAAAGGGGAAAGCAATCAGCACCATATAAATAAATATGAGAATATCAGAGGAGGATAAACACTTTGAAGAAAGTACAACAGGATCGATTCTTCACATCCCTCAAGTTTGTTTTCAAGATGATATCAGCTTTATCTTAAGGCTGGCTCGTGGAGTGCGTGTGTTTTGCCCACATTCTTTCAAGATGGTGAGCTTGGATTGTTTTTGGGAGAGCAAGGGAGCTTTTCAGATGTTCTCCCAAACAGTTCTTTGTGTCCCATAGGTCCTAACCAAGCTATGTGTCCATCCATTAAAACTATGTCGTGAACATGGAAGCAACCCAAGTGCCCATTAACAGATGATTGGATTAAGAAGATGTGGTTATATATACACAGTGGAATATTAGTAAAAACTAGTGAATGAAATTCTGCCATTTGCAGCAACGTGGATGGACCTAGAGAATATTATGCTTAGTAAAAGAGGTCAGACAGACAAATACTGTGTGATATCACTTATATGTGCAATCTAAAAGAGAAAAAAAAAGATTGTATATGCAAAACAAACAGACGCACAGATACAGAACACAAACTTGTGGTTACCAAAGGGGAGAGGGGAGTGGGGAGAGACAAATTAGGGGTATGGGATTAACAGGTACAAACTACTGTGTACAAAATAAATAAACAACAAGGACATACTGTATAGCATGGGGAATTATAGCCATTATCATAAAATAACTTAAAATGGAATTATATAATGCAAGAATACTGAATGACTATGCTATACACCTAAAAGTAAAATAATATTGTAAATCCACTTTACTTGAATTAAAAAAAATGTGAAGAGGAAATACAACAGGATCAAGAATGTGATCAAGGGACTTCCCTGGTGGCGCAGTGGTTAAGAGTCCGCCTGCCAGTGCAGGGGACACGTGTTCGAGTCCTGGTCCGGGAAGATCCCACATGCTGCAGAGCAACTAAGCCCGTGAGCCACGACTACTGAGCCTGCGCTCTAGAGCCCAAGAGCCACAACTACTGAAGCCCGCATGCCTAGAGCCCATGCTCCACAACAAGAGAAGCCCACGCACCGCAACGAAGAGTAGCCCCCGCTCGCCACAGCTAGAGAAATCCCGCATGCAGCAACGAAGACCCAACACAGCCAATAAATAAATAAATAAAATTTTAAAAAAGCAAAAAAAAAAGAATGTGATCAAGATTGCCTAGGGTTAACAGGACTCAAGATGGCAGATTGGGAAGACCCTGAGCTCACCTTCTCCAATGGACACACCACAATCACGACCACACATGGAACAACTCCCCCTGAGAACCACCTGAAGACGGGCAGCACAGCTCTTCTACCACCAAGGATGTAAAGGAAAAACCACACGCAGACGGGTAGGCGGGGCAGAGACGTGATCGACTCAGGACCCACACCCCCCGTGGGTGACCCACAGTGAGAGGGGACATCACAACTTGGATTCCTCCTTAAGGAGTGAGGGGTTTGAGCCCCACGTGGGCACGCCAGCCCAGGGGACCCGCACTGGGAAAATAAACCCTCATAACGGGCTTAGAAAACCAAATATGTATCAGTTAAAGGCCTACGTTAAACATGCAAAGTCAGCTATGTTTATAGGATATGCCTAAAGCAAATGAGACAGACATATTAATGTAGGGGAACAGATTAAAGTATACCAAACCAACGCGAGGAGAAAACAAAACCGACAGCGTCAATATCAAAGTGGACTTCAAGAAAAAATTAATTAGATTAAAGGATGGTTATTGGTAAGAGTTTACAACCAACCCACAAAGTAACATATCCTAAACACATTTGCACCAAGTGACAATTGCACTGAACGGAAAAGCTGGTGGGATGCTAAATGTGACATATCCACCATCATATTTGGAGATTTTAACACGCCTCTCTTAGAATGTGAATGAGCATTCAGAAAAGAAACAAACACACAATAAGGAAACAGATGATACGAACAATTTAGCTATCATTTTTTACCTCAAACTGTACATGAAAATTTTCATCAGCAAACATACTTTTTCTCAATTATGTAACATTATAAAAATTAACTTTATATTAAGCCACGAAGGTAATCACAAAATTATAAAAGAAAAATAATATCATACCATAAGGAAATGAAGTAGAAATAAACATAATAATAGGATCATGAGCCACTAGAAAATGTAGATATTAAAATGTATTATAAATCTAGGGAGTGTAAAAGTGTTTGGTATTGGCAATGACCCTAAAGATTGATAGACCAGAAAGTCGAGACATAGATCAAAATAAAAATGGGAAGAAAAAGTAGTATTTCAGATCAGTTGAGGTAAAAAGATGCGTTAAATCATGTTTTACATATTGTTATAGCCATCTCAGGGAAATAACTGGATTCCTTTCTCATCCTTTACTTCAAAATAAATTCCAAACAGACCATCAAGTCAAACATCAAAAAATGAAATGATAAAAGAGGAAAAATATGGGGGTTTTAAAAATAATCAGAATGAAGGAGTCCTTCCTAAGCAAAACATAAAACACAGAAGAGATAAAATAGATTGATAAAATTGATTTAAAATTGTAAATTTCCATAGAACAAAAGCAATAAACAAATCAAAGTAAAATTTAAAACTGGGGGAAATATTTGTAACACTTATAATGAAGACTTAATTTCATTAATATGTGAAAAGTTCTTAAAAATCTATGACTATGATGACCAAACTAACGAAAAATGTTAGATTAAGGACGAAATCAGCTCACAAAGAAATAAATACTATTGCAAAGATGCTCACAATCACCTACAATTATAAACCAAAAAGAGCAGAATCTAAAATAGACCAACAGAACAGACAATCCTTAATAATTCTGACCTTCTAAAACACAAATTCGTAACAGAAAAGTTTTTTTTTAATTTTCCAATTGTCTTTATGATCTCAATACCAAAATCTGACAGATGGCTCAAAAAAAAAAAAACAAAGCACATACCAGTCTCACTTATGAGTATAAATATAAGAATACTAACAAAATCAGAAGTATACTTTTAAAAACACACTAACACCAATTAGGATTCATTTCAGAAATGAAATAATGGTTTCATGTTAGGAAATCCACAAAGTTCATGATAAAAGTCACAATCCAAGCGTATATACTGAAAAGAGATTTGATATGATTTAAATATTCATTACTAATTTAAAAAAAATTCTTAATAATTTAAGAGTGAGAGGCACCCTATCTTGGTCAGTGGAGCAAATGTCATAACGAATAGTGAGACACAAAAATGATTTTCTTCCAAAGCAGGAGCAAAACAAGGAGGTTCTTTGTCAGCCTCTGCCTGTTAATTCTGTTATCTGGAGTCTTTGTAAGTTTGTTTCTGTTGTTGATTGTTTCTGTGGGTTCTTGTTCATGGAGTGTTATCACTTGGGGGCCTTTTCCTGATGGTATGCTGGCTCTTTTACTTGAAAAACTATTTGTAGAAATTGAGACCAAAATGATGTGATCTTCTTCCAAAGAGAATTTTTAAAGAATTGCTTTTGCCAAGCACCTGGGGTGCCAGCAGTCTGGGTCACCTCAACCCACATAAGGGCTTAGAATTTTGCTGGCCACCAAGATGGCTGGAATCTGGGTCAGAATCCACGCGAGGACAGGATTCTGCCAGATTGTCTTTACAGGCCAGTGTTTGGAAGAGCCAGCCAGGCCCCAGTGAAGGCTGGTTTGCTAGGCCCACACCCTTGGCGGGGCCTGGATTACAACCTCTGCCCCAGGGGGGCTGGGAACACAGCTCAGCTCTTCCTGTCTCTTCCTGATCTCCAAACACTCCCAGAGCAAAAGTGGACCCGAACACTTGGCTCCCACTCTGGGTTCTTTTCCTCTAAGGCCTTGCCATCTTCTAAGCAGTTTGAAAAGTTCAGGAAAAATGTTCTTACGTTTTGCACAGTTTGGGTGGGGTGGGGTGGCGTCCAGAAAGAGGGTCAGTCTAAAACATCTAGAAGCAGAAGTCTTTTTCTGGGGGGGAGAGGTGTGGGTATTATTCTAAGGTCAGAGCTTTTTCTGAACTAAAGTAATCAATATATCTAATAGTGTTGCCCCTTGGGTCATTCTATTAGGAATAGTGGTTAGTAGTCATTTTTTTCCAGTTTTATTGAGATACAACTGAGATACAGCCCTGTGTAAGTTTAAGATGTACAGCATAATAGCTTAGATATTGTGAAATGATGACCTGAGTAAGTTTAGCTAACACCCGTCATCTCATATAGATACCAAAAAAAAAAAGGTTTTTCCTTTGTGATAAGAACTCTTAAGATCTATTCTCTTAACAAATATACCTCCACGGCAGTGTTAACTAGAGTCATCGTGCTGTACATTACATCCCCAGGACATATTTATCTTATGACTGGAAGTCTGTATCTTTTGACCACCTTCCTCCAATCCAGCCCCCGCCCCAACACCAGCCTGCCAACACACACACCCTCCACCTCTGGTAACCACAAATCTGATCCCCTTTTCTATGAGTTTGGGTTTGTTGTTTGTTTGGTACACGGGCCTCTCACTGTTGTGGCCCCTCCCGTTGCGGAGCACAGGCTCCGGACACACAGGCTCAGCGGCCATGGCTCACGGGCCCAGCCGCTCCGCGGCATGTGGGATCTTCCCGGACCGGGGCACGAACCCGCGTCCCCTGGATCGGCAGGCGGACTCAACCACTGCGCCACCAGGGAAGCGCATGTTGTTTGTTTTTTAGATCCCACACATAAGTGAGTTCATAGAGTATTTGACTTTCTCTGACTTCTTCACTTAGCATCATGCCCTCAAGGTCCATAGAAGCAAAAGTCTTACATCCTTTAAGATTTTTCTGGAAGTTCTGACCAATAAAATAAGACAACAAAAGACTGTAGAAAATGAAAATATTATTCGTGTTTGAAAAACAAAACAAAAAATCTATTAAGCATAACAAAAGCACAGAGGTACAAGATACAAGAAAAATATTTTTTAGGGACTTTCCTGGTGATGCAGTGGTTAAGAATCCATCTGCCAATTCAGGGGACACAGTTTCGATCCCTGGTCTGGGAAGATCCCACATGCTGCGGAGCAACTAAGCCCGTGCGCCACAACTACTGAGCCTGTGCTCTAGAGTCCGGGAGCCACAACTACTGAGCCTGTGCTCTAGAGCCCGCGAGCCACAACTGCTGAGCCCTTGTGCCACAACTACTGAAGCCTGCTCACCTAGAGCCCACGCTCCTTAACAAGAGAAGCCACTGCAATGAGAAGCCTGCACACCACAACGAAGAGTAGCCCCCGCTCGCCACAACTAGAGAAAAGCCTGTGCATAGCAACGAAGACCCAACACAGCCATAAATAAATAAATAAATAAATTTTTTTAAAAAAAGAAAACTTTTTTAAATCACTCATTTTTCTATTGAAAATCAATGGACAGAAAATAAGATGAAAACTCTGGAACAAAAAAATCACTAATACAAATGCTATGGTGTTTTTTGTGTCAGCTTGGCTAAATTAATATCCCCAGTATTGAAGCAAATACTAATCTAGGTGTTACTTTGAAGGCATTTTGTAAACATAACTAAAATCCATACTCAGTTGACTTTTAAATAAGGGAGATTATTTTAGGTAATCTGGGTGGGCCTCATTCACTCTGTTTAAGTCCTTAAGAGCAGCACTGAGGTTTCCCAGAAGGAGGAGGAGAAATTCCAGCTGCATCCCAGCTGTGGACAGCCGTTTCATGCCCAAGGTCTTCTGCCTACCCTTCTCGATGGCCTTACAGATTTGGACTGGCCTCCACAATCCTGTTAACCAATTTTTTACAACAAATCTTTTAACATATACCTCCTACTGGGGTCTTTCTGAAGAGAAATGTCAAATATGGCTGAAGGACATACAAGTAGAAAAGAGACTTCTGTGCTGAAAATTCAAAATACTCCAAGAAATGAATGCAATTAACAATAAAATCCTAGCAAGACTTCTTTTTTTTTTGGTGCATTCAACAAGTTTCTGCTAAATAAAAAAGAAGAATCAGGGTGATGGGAGAGAAATTAACCTACCAAATAGTAAAGCATGCCATAAAGCTACAATAAGTTTAAAAGTGTGAAGCTACCAGAAGAAGGAGCAAGGAGGCCAAAGAAACAGAATAAGGAGCTCAGAAACAGACACATGTGTAAATGGGAATTCAGCACACGAAAAGTGTGATATTCAAATCAGTATAGGGAAGAAGGATACACCAGTTACCTTTTATTGAGAAACACACCATCCAAAAATGCAGTAGATTAAAAGAAGAACCATTTATTTACTTCATGGTTTGGTGGTTTGGCAGTTTGGGCTGGAGTGAGCTGGGTAATTCTTGGGTCTGGGTGCTCCGGGGTGTGCGGTCAGCTGGTGGCTTGACTGGAGCTGAAGGCTTTAATGGTCTCGCTCAGACAACTCAGGAGTCACTGGGAGGAACAGGGGGACTGGGCCACACATCTCACTATCCAACAAGCTCCCTGGGCCTGTTTATGCAGCACAGAGTTCCAGGAGCAGCAGCGGGTGAGCCTCAATTCCCAGGCACTTTTCAACTCTCTGCTCGCATCATGTTTGCTACCAACCCATTGGACAAAGCAAGTCAGATGCCCAAGCAGAGTCAGCAGAGGAGGACACTTGCAAAGAGCTTGGATGCAGGGAGCAGGGAGCTCGTTGGGGCCATTACTGTAGTCGATCCACCATGATGAATTATTCAGTAAACGAAGCTGGGGAAACTAAACCATCTGGAGGGAAAGTAGGCTAGATTTTCCTATATGACATCAAGATAAATTCCAGATATGTTAAAAATTAAATGTAAAAATTGCCATAATTTAATAACAATGTTAACAAATGGCAATGTGGAGAAAATATTTGCAACATCTATGGCAATGATTTAAGATCCATAATATACAAAGAGATCTTAGAAATAAATAAGAAAAATGTAAACACCTCCATTAAAGCAGTGGAGAAAAATATAGTCAATTCATAGAAGAACTACAAATGGACATTACTCAAAAGAACATACACCCAACATTGGTAATAATCAAAGAAATACAAATGAAAACAAAACTGAGGTATCAATTTTTGCCATTTGGAAAAAATTTAATGGTTAATTAAATTGCTAAAGAGTGTGTGGGAATAGATATCCTTACATAATGTTAGTTAGAATAAAAATTGGCACAGAATTTCTAGAGGGTTGGTTAGCACTACATAGCAAACTTGTTAATTTGCATAGCATTTGATCCATAAATTCAATTTCTGGGAATTTATCCAAAGGATAAGGGCAAAAGAAGTAGATAAAATATATGTATATAAATTAATATTGATGACACCCTTTTTGAAAAAAGCCGAAAATTGGAAACAACCAACTTTTCTGTCAATAGGAATAAATCATGATGTGTACATGCAGTGGAATACTATGCAGAATTCAAATGCATAAAATAGATCTTTATTGCTACAGAAAGATGTCTGTGACAGATTATTGAAAAAATATATGTAAATTAAAGAAAATATGACCCCATTTATGTGTACGATTTTGTC
This sequence comes from Aethalodelphis obliquidens, assembly GCF_003676395.1. NCBI lineage: Eukaryota > Metazoa > Chordata > Mammalia > Artiodactyla > Delphinidae > Aethalodelphis > Aethalodelphis obliquidens. The sequence goes on from NW_020838047.1 coordinate 447,130, forward strand.
ATTTGCATAAAAAATTATAGAAGAATATCAGATGTCAGGGTTGGGTTTTTTTTTTTTTCACTTTCTCCATTCTGCACACAATTTTTTTACAGTAATAAGCTAGCAACCAAATTTTCTTTTCTTTTGCAATGAAATTAGTAATATTCTGCTTTAAAAATATCACCTCAAAGGATTCTTAGACAAGAAATGTTTTTATGCTACAGCATTCTGGTGAGTTTAAACATTGTAGTTGGGACTTCCCTGGTGGCACAGTGGTTGGGAATCTGCCTGCCAATGCAGGGGACACGAGTTCAAGCCCTGGTCTGGGAAGATCCCACGTGCTACAGAGCAACTAAGCCCGTGCGCCACAACTACTGAGCCTGTGCTCTAGAGCCCACGAGCCACAACTACTGAGCCCGTGTGCTACAACTACTGAAGCCCGTGCGCCTAGAGCCCATGATCCACAACAAGAGAAGCCACTGCAATGAGAAGCTCGTGCACCGCAACGAAGAGTAGTTCCCGCTCACCGCAACTAGAGAAAGCCTGTGCACAGCAAGGAAGACCCAACGCAGGAATAAATAAATTTATTTTTAAAAAAACCATTGTAGTTAAAAGTTTGTGAGCTCTGAAGATACAAAATACAATCATGGATTAATGCAACACGCTGCTGCTGGTAATACGGAAGAAGATGAATGTTTGCAGGTCTCAAAGAAGAGACATCCTTAAAAGGAAAGAAATGTAACGCCATGTATGAGCTGAAGTCCCATAAGAGATCTTTGGCCCCTACAGTGGGAGTCATAAGAGGGCCTGAAATGAAACGGAAAAGGTTAAGATTAAGGGAGCGAGGAAGGGACCTCAGAAACCCGTCTTCCAGTGAATCTATGTTCTGTAAATCTCTGTGTCATCTTTGAGCCTCAGATGTCTACCCATCTCTGTATAATGTAAGCCAATGAAGAGGTACACACGTGAGCTGAGCAAACATCTATGGTCCTAACTAATTTCTCAAAGCCATTCTGCCCTTGCATTAACGCCAGCGCTGCCTTGAGCATTTGATATGGTGGAACAACTCTCTCTCCAGGAACTCACAGGCCGGTGAGGGTTTTAGCAAGAACCACATTTCTCTAATTGCTCAGCCACAGACCCATGCTGACTGGATTGTTAATTCATCACTTTGGAGATAAGTGTCACGAGGAAATAAAAACCTCATAAGTCAAGTTAACAAAGGGCCAAACACAAGGACATTTATTAAATATGAGAAGGATTTAGACATGAGGAGAGTGTGCTGCTTGGCAGACAGAATGAGCTGATCATGACCCAAATTGGCCGTTTCAGTTTTGAAAATGGGTTTGAATTCCTGCGCTCCTGTCTCACCATTTATCAAGTGAGGACGCCACTCATCGAAGCACTACCCCCCTTTGAGGCTTTCACAGAGGAGATGTGTCATGCGAAAAGCACAGCCGTGGGAATCTGAGTCCGCACCCCAATATCCTCTTCTGAAACGCAGGCAGAGTATTATTCACTTGATAGGATGACGTGAGGACCTAGTGAGACAATGCATGGATGGAGTCTGGAATGTTATAAATACCTGGTCACTGTGTTCCTTTCCTTTCCTTTTCCTCTGTCCATTCTCACTGACTTGCTAGGTGTTCCAGGGTCTTCCCTAGCTGTTCTGTCCTCCCCATCCTGCAAAGCCCTGCACCAAGTGGCTTTTCCTTTTCAATGAATGAATGCTCCACGTGAGTCACGTGCATGCGTGGAGGATGCATGCTCTCAACAAGTGTGTGGTGAGCTCCTGCACTGCTGCAGGCGTGGCCTTCTCTCTTTGGCCAGATCAGCAGTTCCCCGTGCTCTGGGGCATTACCCTAAACTTCTCTGTCGCCCTACAGCACCTGGCATTCAGTAACGTCTAATAAGGAAGTATGAATGGGATTGCATTGCTAGACTGACTCAGATTTTATATAAGGTACCCAAAATGTTTGCGTAAATATTTTAAAAGTGATTCGGCACATCAGTGATGCCAGTGTCAATCACAAGCACCAGGGCTACATGGACGGTTTGTGAAAGAAGGAAGAAGCCAGTTTTCAATCTGGTCTCATGAAATGATACCCATTTCATGATCTTCCAACGCTCTCTTTTTTTTCCCAGTGTAATTAAATGTTTCTCAAAAAAAATCTCCTTTGTGTTTCTGAGGTTTGAAATCCAGTTCCTTGAGGTTTACACAAAAGCCCCATATAGTAATTCTTCTTTCAGGTGAAGTGTTGGATAAATGTTTTTGTGTAATTGAAGAACCAGTATATCTGGTTTTGAACATATATTGTGAACTTTGATGCAAAATAATATATAAATGGTTGACTTAATGGTTGAATATATTTTATAAACTTTAACCTAAAAAATAAATGAGAGTTTTAAAATCTATTGGTTGGCTAAAAAGTTTGGGTTTTTCCGTAACATCTTACAGAAAAACCCGAACAAAATTTTTGGCCAACCCAATATTTTCAGGTGTTATGATTTTGCAAATTTTGTTTATTAACCGAAAAGCTTTATGTTTTCCACTAACCTGATGAAAAAGGCAAAAAAGCAATCCTGGCATTGTACTAACATTTAATAATCATTATATAACAGGTATATTTCATGGAGAAACAGGTCTTGTCCCTTGGCAATTTTTAAATTTACTCTTCAATCCCTAGATATTTAATTTCCAGTTTTCCATGTTCTGTTCACACATGAATGATTAAGAATGAACACCACCAAAGGCAACTTCAGAACATTTAATGGGCCTAGCCCTTAGGTAGCAGGATACAGAGGGATGAGCTTCCAGCCAACCCAAATAAGTAATCGAGTGACTTTCTGTGAAGTGAGGGGAATGATTTCTGAAAGCAAGATCTGGGAGATGGACACCAGCAAATCCCTGTTGGGGAACAAAGAGCTGAGACCAAGTTGGAGAGGAAGAATAACTAGGAAAAGTAGTGCAGTGATTCAAACCCAGGTGCCATTAGTCATTTCAGTATTTTTTTTTTTTCGGTATGCGGGCCTCTCACTGTTGTGGCCTCTCCCGTTGCGGAGCACAGGCTCACGGGCCCAGCCTCTCCACGGCATGTGGGATCTTCCCGGACCGGGGCATGAACCCATGTCCCCTGCCTCGGCAGGTGGGCTCTCAACCACCGCGCCACCAGGGAAGCCCCCATTTCAGTATTTTTAAAGTTTATTTATTTTACTGAAGTATGGTTGATTTACAATGTTGTGTTAATTTCTGCTGTACAGCAAAATGACTCAGTTATATATATTCTTTTTTGTATTCTTTTCCATTATGGCTTATCCCAGGATAGTGAATATAGTTCCCTGTGCTACCATTCTATATATACTAGTTTGCATCTGCTAACCCCAAACTCCCAGCCCACCCCTCCCCCGCCCCCCTTCTCCTTGACAACCACAAGTCTGTTTTCTATGTTTGTGAGTCTGTTTCTGTTTCATAGGTAAGTTAATTTGTGTCATATTTTAGATTCCACATATAAGTGATATCACATGGTATTTGTCTTTGTCTTTCTGACTTACTTCACTCAGTATGATCATCTCTAGGTCCATCCGTGTTGCTGTAAATGGCATTATTACATTCTTTTTTACGGCTGAGTAGTATTCCATTGTATATATGGACCACATCTTCTTTATCCATTCCTCTGTCGATGAACACTTAGGTTGCATCCATGTCTTGGCTGTTGTGAATTGTGCTGCTATGCATATAGGGGTGTGTGTATCATTGAATTATAGTTTTATCTGGATATATGCCCAGTAGTGGGATTGCTGGATCATAAGGCCACTCTATTTTTAGTTTTTTGAGGAACCTCCATACTGTTCTCCATAGTGGCTGCACCAGTTTACATTCTCACCAACAGTGTAGGAGGGTTCCCTTTTCTCTACACCCCCTCCAACATTTGTTAGTTGTAGACTTTTTAAGGATGGCCATTCTGACCGGTGTGAGGTAGTACCTCATTGCAGTTTTGGGTTTTTTAAAATAAATTTATTTATTTATTTATTTACTTATTTTTGACTGCGTTGGGTCTTCATCGCTGCACGCAGGCTTTCTCTAGTTGCGGTGAGCAGGGGCTACTCTTCGTTGCAGTGCGTGGGCTTCTCATTGTGGTGGCTTCTCTTGTTGCGGAGCACGGGCTCTAGGCATACAGGCTTCAGTAGTTGTGGCACATGGGCTCAGTAGTTGTGGCTCATGGGCTCTAGAGCGCAGGCTCAGTAGTTGTGGCACACAAGCTTAGTTGCTCTGCGGCATGTAGGATCTTCCCGGACCGGGGCTTGAACCTGTGTGCCCTGCATCGGCAGGCGATTCTTAACCACTGCGCCACCAGGCAAGTCCCCCTCATTGTAGTTTTAATTTGCCTTTCTCTAATGATTCGCAATGTTGAGCATCTTTTCATGTGCCTGTTGGCCATCTGTATGTCTTCTTTGGAGAAATGTCTTCTTAGGTCTTCTGCCCATTTTTTGATTGGATTGTTTTTGTTGTTGTTCTTAAGTTTTATGAGCTGTGTGTTTATTTTGAAAATTAAGTGCTTGTCACTTGCATTATTTGCAAATATTTTCTCCCATTCTGTAGGTTGTCTTTTAATTTTGTTTATGGTTTCCTTTGCTGTGCAAAAGTTTGTAAGTTTGATTAAGTCTCATTTGTTTATTTTTGCTTTTATTTTTTTATTTTTGATATGTACAACACTGCTATATTTAAAGTAGATAACCAACAAGGACCTACTGTGTAGCATGAGGAGCTCTGCTCAGTACTCTGTAATAACCTGAATGGGAAAAGAATTTGAAAAAGAAGATACATGTATATGTATAACTGAATCACTTTGCTGAAAAGTTACCTGAAACTAACACAACATTGTTAATCAACTCTACTCCAATATAAAATAAAAATGAAAAAAATAATATGTACAGTCAAGCCCCATTAATATTAATACAAATATCTTAGCATACATTTGTATTTTTATTATATATAATATTTGAATGAATGCATGGAAATTTTTCAAAATATATTTGTTATTGACGTATAAGTGAGATATAACATTGTGCTAGTTTAAGGTATACAATTTGTTGATTTGATACTTTTATATGTTGCAACATGATTACCACCATAGCTTTAGCTAACACCTCTACCACGTCACATCACTTCTTTTTTGTGGTGAGAACATTTAAGGTCTACTCTCTTGGCAACTTTGAAAGTATATATGCAGTGTTGTTGACTATAATCACAAGGCTAAGCATTAGATCTCCAGAACTTACTCATCTTTCAATTGCGAGTTTATAACCTTTGACCAACATCTCTCCAATTCCTCTACCCCCAGCTCCTGGTATCTACCATTCTACTCTGTTTCTACAAGTTCATCTTTTTTAGATTCTCACATATAAGTGAGATTATACAGTGTTTTTCTTTCTCTCTCTGACTTATTTCACTTAGCATAATACCCTCAAGGTCTGTCCATGTTGTTGCAAATGGCAGGATTTCCTTCTTTTTCGTGGCTGAATAATATTCCATCCCTATATATATGTCACGGTATCATTGTCCATTCATCCATTGAGGGTCATTTGGGTTGCTTCCATGTCTTGGCTATTGTGGATAATGCTGCAATAAACATGGGAGCGCAGATATCTTTTTTTTCTTCTTCTTTGGTCGAGCTGTGCAGCTTGCAGGGTCTCAGTTCTCTGTGTATGAAACCCAGGCCATGGCAGTGAAAGCCTGGAATTCTAACCACTAGGCTACCAGGGAACTCCCAGATACCTTTTTTTTTTAACAGCAGGTTCTTATTAGTTATCTATTTTATACATATTACTGTATATATGTCAATCCCAATCTCCCAATTCATCCCACCACCACCACCCCGCCATGTTTCCCCCGTGATGTCAATATTTTAGTCCTCTACTTTTCTGTTTCCTGCCTTGCAAACCAGTTCATCTGTACCATTTTTCTAGGTTCCACATATATACGTTAACATACGATATTTGTTTTTCTCTTTCTGACTTGCTTCACTCTGTATGACAGTCTCTAGATCCGTCCATGTCTCTACAAATGACCTAATTTCATTCCTTTTTATGGCTGAGTAATATTCCGTTGTATATATGTACCACATTTTCTTCATCCATTCATCTGTCAATGGGCATTTAGGTTGCTTCCATGTCCTGGCTATTGTAAATAGTGCTGCAATGAACATTGGCGTGAATGTGTCTTTTTGAATTATGATTTTCTCTGGGTATATGCCCAGTAGTGGGATTGCTGGATCATATGGTCATTCTATTTTTAGTTTTATAAGGAACGTCCATACTGTTCTCCATAGTGGGTGTATCAATTTACATTCCCACCAACAGTGCGAGAAGGTTCCCTTTTCTCCACACCCTCTCCAGCATTTGTTGTTTGTAGATTTTCTGATGATGCCCATTCTAACTGGTGTGAGATGATACCTCATTGTAGTTTTGATTTGCATTTCTCTAATAATTAGTGATGTTGAGCATCCTTTCATGTGCCTCTTGACCATCTGTATGTCTTCTTTGGAGAAATGTCTATGTAGGTCTTCTGCCCATTTTGGGATTGGGTTGTTTGTTTGTTTTTTTAATATTGAGCTGCATGAGCTGTTTATATATTTTGAGATTAATTCTTTGTCCGTTGATTCGTTTGCAGATATTTTCTCCCCTTCTGAGGGTTGCCTTTTCATCTTGTTTGTAGTTTCCTTTGCTGTGCAAAAGATTTTAAGTTTCATTAGGTCCCATTTGTTTATTTTTGTTTTTATTTCCATTTCTCTAGGAGATGGATCAAAAAAGATCTTGCTGTGATTTATGTCAAAGAGTATTCTTCCTATGTTTTCCTCTAAGAGTTTTATAGTGTCCAGTCTTACATTTAGTTTTCTAATCTATTTTGAGTTTATTTTTGTGTATGGTTTTAGGGAGTGTTCTAATTTCATTCTTTTACATGTAGCTGTCCAGTTTTCCCAGCACCACTTATTGAAGAGGCTGTCTTTTATCTATTGTATATTCTTGCATCTGTTGTCATAGATTAGTTGACCATCGGTGCATGGGCTTATCCCTGGGCTTTCTATCCTGTTCCATTGAGCTATATTTCTGTTTTTGTGCCAGTACCATACTGTCTTGATTACTGTAGCTTTGTAGTATAGTCTGAAGCCAGGGAGTTGGATTCCTCCAGCTCCGTTTTTTTCTCTCAAGACCGCTTTGGCTATTCGGGGTCTATTGTGTCTCCATACAAATTTTAAGATTTTTTGTTCGAGTCCTGTATAAATGCCATTGGTAATTTTATAGGGATTGCATTGAATCTGTAGATTGCTTTGGATAGTATAGTCATTTTCACAATATTGATTCTTCCAATCCGAGAACATGGTATATCTCTCCATCTGTTTGTATCATCTTTAATTTCCTTCATCGGTGTCGTATAGTTTTCTGCATACAGGTCTTTTGTCTCCCTAGGTAGTTTTATTCCTAGGTATTTTATTCTTTTTCTTGCAGTGGTAAATGGGAGTGTTTCTTTAATTTCTCTTTCAGATTTCTCATCATTCGTGTATAGGAATACAAGAGATTTCTGTGCATTAATTTTATATCCTGCAACTTTACCAAATTCATTGATTAGCTCTAGTAGTTTTCTGGTGGCATCTTTAGGATTCTCTATGTATAGTATCATGTCATCTGCAAACAGTGACAGTTTTACTGCTTCTTTTCCAATTTGTATTCCTTTTATTTCTTTTTCTATTCTGATTGTTGTGGCTAGGACTTCCAAAACTATGTTGAAAAATAGTGGCGAGAGTGGACATCCTTGTATTGTTCCTGATCTTAGAGGAAATGCTTTCAGTTTTTCACCATCAAGAATGATGTTTGCTGTGGGTTTGTCGTATATGGCCTTCATTATGTTGAGGCAGGTTCCCTCTATGCTCCCTTTCTGGAGAGTTTTTATCATAAATGGGTGTTGAATTTTGTCAAAAGCTATTTCTGCGTCTATTGAGATGATCATACGGTTTTTATTCTTTAATTTGTTAATATGGTGTATCACATTGATTGATTTGTGTATATTGAAGAATCCTTGCGTCCCTGGGATAAATCCCACTTGATCATGGTATATGATCCTTTAAATGTGTTGTTGGATTCTGTTTGCTAGTATTTTCTTGAGAATTTTTGCATCTATATTCATCAGTGATACTGGTCTGTAGTTTTCTTTTTTTGTAGTATCTTTTTCTGGTTTTGGTATTAGGGTGATGGTAGCATCATAGAATGAGTTTGGGTGTGTTCCTTCCTCTGCAATTTTTTGGAAGAGTTTGAGAAGGATGGGTATTAGCTCTTCTCTAAATGTTTGATAGAATTCACCTGTGAAGCCATCTGTTCCTGGACTTTTGTTTGTTGGAATATTTTTAATCACTTTCATTACTTATGATTGGTCTGTTCATATTTTCTATTTCTTCCTGGTTCAGTCTTGGAAGGTTATACCTTTCTAAGAATTTGTCCATTTCTTCCAGGTTGTTCATTTTATTGGCATAGGGTTGCTTGTAGTAGTCTCTTAGGATGCTTTGTATTTCTGTGGTGTCTGTTGTAACTTCTCCTTTTTCATTTCTAATTTTATTGATTTGAGTCTTCTCCCTCTTTTTCTTGATGAGTCTGGCTAATGGTTTATCAATTTTATTTATCTTCTCAAAGAACCAGCTTTTAGTTTTATTGATCTTTGCTATTGTTTTCTTTGTTTTTGTTTCATTTATTTCTGCTCTGATCTTTATGATTTCTTTCCTTCTACGAACTTTCGGTTTTGTTTGTTCTTCTTTCTCTCTTTCCTTTAGGTGTAAGGTTAGATTGTTTATTTGAGATGTTTCTTGTTTCTTGAGGTAGGTTTGTATTGCTATAACCTTCCCTCTTAGAACTGTTTTTGCAGCATCCCGTAGGTTTTGGATCGTTGTGTTTTCATTGTCATTTGTCTCTAGGTATTTTTTGATTTCCTCTTTGATTTCTTCAGTGATCTCTTGGTTATTTAGTAACGTATTGTTTAGCTTCTGTGTGTTTGTGTTTTTTACATTTTTTCCCTGTAAATGATACCTAATCTCAGCGTTGTGGTCCGAAAAGATGCTTGATATGATTTCAATTTTCTTAAATTTACTGAGGCTTGATTTGTGACCGAAGATGTGATCTGTCCTGGAGAATGTTCCATGCGCACTTGAGAAGAAAGTGTAATCTGCTGTTTTTGGATGGAATGTCCTATAAATATCAATTAAACCTATCTGGTCTGTTGTGTTATTTAAAGCTTGTGTTTCCTTTTTAATTTTCTGTCTGGATGATCTGTCTATTGGTGAAAGTGAGGTGTTAAAGTCCCCCACTATTATTTTGTTACTGTCAGTTTCCTCTTTTATAGCTGTTAACAATTGCTTTATGTATTAAGGTGCTCCTATGTTGGGTGCATATATGTTTATAATTGTTATATCTTCTTGGATTGATCCCTTGATCACTATTTAGTGTCCTTCCTTGTCACTTGTAGCATTCTTTATTTTAAAGTCTATTTTATCTGATATGAGTATTGCTACTCCAGCTTTCTTTGGATTTCCATTTCCATGGAATATCTTTTTCCATCCCCTCACTTTCAGTCTATATGTGTCCCTAGGTCTGAAGTGGGTCTTTTGTAGACAGCATATATATGGGTCTTGTTTTTGTATCTATTCAGCGAGCCTGTGTCTTTTGGTTGTAGCGTTTAATCCATTCACGTTTAAGGTAATTATCGATAAGTATGTTCCTATTACCATTTTATTATTGTTTTGGGTTTGTTTTTGTAGGTCCTTTTCTTCTCTTGTGTTTCCCACTTAGAGAAGTTCCTTTAGCATTTGTTTTAGAGCTGGTTTGGTGGTGCTGAATCCTCTTAGCTTTTGCTTGTCTGTAAAGCTTTTGATTTCTCTATTGAATCTGAATGAGATCCTTGCTGAGTAGAGTAATCTTGGCTGTAGGTTCTTCTTTTTCATCACTTTAAGTATGTCATGCCACTCCGTTCTGGCTTGTAGAGTTTCAGCTGAGAAATCAGCTCTTAACCTTATGGGAGTTCCCTTGTATATTATTTGTCATTTTTCACTTGCTGCTTTCAATAATTTTTCTTTGTCTTTAATTTTTGCCAATTTGATTAGTGTGTGTCTCGATGTGTTTCTCCTTGGGTTTATCCTGTGTGGGACTCTGTGGCTTGGGTGGCTATTTCCTTTCCCATGTTAGGGACGTTTTCAACTATAATCTCTTCAAATATTTTCTCTGGTCCTTTCTCTCTCTCTTCTCCTTCTGGGACCCCTATAATGCGAATTTTGGTGTATTTAATGTTGTCCCAGAGGTCTCTTAGGCTGTCTTCATTTCTTTTCATTGTTTTTTCTTTATTCTGTTGCATAGCAGTGAATTCCACCATTCTGTCTTCCAGGTCATGTGTCCGTTCTTCTGCCCCAGTTATTCTGCTATTGATTCCTTCTAGTGTATTTTTCATTTCAGTTATTGTATTGTTCATCTCTATTTGTTTGTTCTTTAATTCTTCTAAATGTTTGTTAAACATTTCTTGCATCTTCTCAATCTTTGCCTCCATTCTTTTTCCGAGGTCCTGCATCATCTTCACTGTCATTATTCTGAATTCCTTTTCTGGAAGGTTGCCTATCTCCACTCATTTAGTTGTTTTTCTGGGATTTTATCTTGTTCCTTCATCTGGTACATAGCCCTCTGCCTTTTCATTTTGTCTATCTTTCTGTGAATGTGGTTTTTGTTCCACAGGCTGCAGGATTGTAGTTCTTCTTGCTTCTGCTGTCTGCCCTCTGGTGGGTGAGGCTATCTAAGAGGCTTGTGCAAGCTTCCTGGTGGGTGGGACTGGTGGTAGGTAGAGGTGGGTGTTGCTCTGGTGGGCAGAGCTCAGTAAAACTTTAATCCACTTGTCTGCTGATGGGTGGGGCTGGGTTCCCTCCCTGTTGGTTGTTTGGCCTGAGGCGACCCAACACTGGAGCCTACCTGGGCTCTTTGGTGGGGCTAATGGCAGACTCTGGGAGGGCTCATGCCAAGGAGTACTTCCCAGAACTTCTGCTGCCAGTGTCCTTGTCCTCACAGTGAGACACAGTCACCACCACCCCCTCCCGCTGCAGGAGACCCTCCAACACTAGCATGTATGTCTGGTTCAGTCTCCTTTGGGGTCACTGGTCCTTCCCCTGGGTCCCGACATGCACACTACTTTGTGTGTGCCCTCCAAGAGTGGAGTCTCTGTTTCCTCCAGTCCTGTCAAAGTCCTGCAGTCAAATCCCACTAGCCTTCAAAGTCTGTTTCTCTAGGAATTCCTCCTCCCGTTGCCGGGCCTCCAGGTTGGGAAGCCTGACATGGGGCTCAGAACCTTCACTCCAGTGGGTGGACTTCTGTGGTATAAGTGTTCTCCAGTCTGTGAGTCACCCAGGCAGCAGTTATGGGGTTTGATTCTATTGTGATTGTGCCCCTCCTACCCTCTCAGTGTGGCTTCTCCTTTGTCTCTGGATGTGGGGTATCCTCCTTGGTGAGTCCCAGTGTCTTCCTGTTGATGACGGCTAAGCAGTTAGTTGTAATTCCAGTGCTCTAGCAAGAGGGAGTGAGAGCACGTCCTTCTACTCCGCCATCTTGAACCAGTCTCCTCAGTGTGATGCCAGTGTGGTGTGGTAGATTTAAAAGGGTTTAGCTCCAATCTATTTTTATTTTTTGATGGCCAATTCATTACCATCCTCAGGACAAATAAAATAAGGAGTTTTCCCTTAAGTTTAGGGAGTTTTTTGGATTTTGTTTGTGCTATGAGGAAAGGCCAAATATTGAATAATTGGTTGCAAACTAAAAATCTACTATGTAGGGCTTCCCTGGTGGTGCAGTGGTTGAGAGTCCGCCTGCTGATGCAGGGGACACGGGTTCGTGCCCCGGTCCGGGAAGATCCCACATGCCGCGGAGCGGCTGGGCCCGTGAGCCATGGCCGCTGAGCCTGCGCGTCCAGAGCCTGTGCTCCGCAACGGGAGAGGCCACAACAGTGAGAGGCCCGCGTTCCGCAAAAAAAAAAACAAAAAAATCTACTATGTAGACATAGAGAATAAATGGCTCTATATCCCACAAAATCTTGAATCTGGGAGACACGCACACGTATGTGTGTGGCATATATGTGTGTACAAAGAGCACAGAACGTGTGCTGTAGAAATCTGCAGTCCTGTACCACGGGCGGGTCTCGATTCCACAGGTAAAAAATTAATGTAAAAGTTTGTGATACAGCATGGTAAAGCAATTATACTCCAGTAAAGATGTTTATAAAAAAAGAAAAAGAAAAATTTGTGATATTCGAGCAGATCCAACAGAAACAAACCTCAAATTGCTCAATAAACCGAAAGCATTTGAGTTTCCCACATAAAAAAGAAAGCTATCTAAAAATGGGCCAAACATTAAAACATCACAAACCTCGCACAGAAGCAGTCTGCTGTAAGGAAGAGTCCGCATATGAGACCATGTGAAAACTGACACCTCCAGAAGCCAAGCCCCTTAGAGCAGCCAGAGAGGCTGTGCAATTAGTATGTCTAAAGTTCCTGAAGGACCGTAACAGTTAACGTTTATTTAATGCTTGATTTGTAAAAGTATAATTGCTGACATCAATGGAGAGCTTAAATGACTCAGACAGACTTACAGAAATTAACGAGAATTCAGCACAAAACAATGAAGTTATAAAAGGTATGAAAAAGTTTAATAGAGTATGGAACTTAAAAGATATATATATACATGTACATGGAGAGAGAGAGAGCGCTCTTTTTAATTTTGAGTTTCAGAAGGAAAAGGTCTCCAAATTGAGGAAAGACATAAGTCCTCAGAGTTAAAGGGCTCTCTAAGTACAGCATAAGTAAATAAAAGACAAATGGAAGTGAAACTACAGCACATCATGGATGAAGAGAAAACCTTAAAAGTAACAAAACAAAGCAAAAAACCAGATCCCCTGCAAAGGTGTGACAGTTGCCATCAGCAACATGCATGATATCTCCAAAGTCCTAATGCTCTGGACCCAGATAAGACATCATTCAAGAGTCAGAGTGCGTAATAAACCTTTTCAGAGAAACAAAGTCAAAGAACAACAGATCCTTACAGAAAGAATTGAAAGACAAAGAAAAGCGAACCAAGAAGGAAGGAATGAGGGGAAGGGAAGTGAGTGAGGAAGGTGGTGAACATAAAGTAAATGAGGGTAAGGATTTTCTTTAAAAAAAAAAAAATGGAAAGGACAGTTAAAAGGAGATGCACCTAAAATGCTGGGCACGAAAAAATGTGAAAAACAGCACAGGGAAAGGAGAATTAAAACATCATAAGTTTTCAAGAACGGTTGAGACATCACTTTGGACTTTGATATGTCAATTATGCATGTTAAAAATTTAAAGGATACCATAAAAAATAGAATGTACAAAGTCAGAACTTAATAGGGAAAAGAAAGAATAAAGAGAAGTCAGGAAAGAACCAGGAAGAAGCTGCCAAAAAGAAAAAGGAGTGGCAAAATGAAAACACAGTAGTAGCACAACTAAAACCAGATGCAGCAGTGTCGTATATGGATATGATGGATAAATGAAGCAGTCCGAAGTCAGAACTTTCTATGTGGATTTTTTTAATCAGCTATATGCTAAAAGACACAAGTTAGAAACATATGAACCCAGAATGGTCAAGGACAAACTGATGGAGAAAGATACACTAGGCTTCTCCACGAAATCAGCCAAGCTAAAGGCTGCAGGTACCGCTGGTGCTCAGGACAGACAGAGGACAAGGACAGGGGCAGGGACTGTCTTGGGCACCCAGGCTGGGTCATCTGATCAAGGACGTGATGATCAAGTTCCCGGAGGAGATCCCTCTCGTTTCCTTCCTTGACTTCTTCTGGGCCCTTTTCTTGAGGATGAGGCACTAAGGGTCGCACTCTTCCAGAGAAATGAAAGAGGTGACCAAAAACCACCTCTGAGTTACCCTGGGCTGCTGGGAACCACATGGCGCGTTGGTCAAGATTTGAACGTTCACAGGAAGTGGCAACTGCCATTCCTGTGTCATCACCTGGGCAAGGCATCCCTGACCTCTTGGAGGCAAGACTGCTGGGGAAGCAGCCCTCTCCGTCCTGGCAAGAGGGTTGGGCGCCGCGCCTCTGTGCCTGTGCCTCCCACCCCTCCCCCGGAGCGCAGGGTCCCCGTCCCTCTGCTCAGCTCTTCAGTGGTATGCTGCCCACCTGGGTGCCTCGGCTGAAGCTGCCTGATGCCATCTCCAGAGCACTGCTCTCTCACTCTGACTCAGTGTCCCCATTGGGAATCTCCTGATCCTTCAAGGTCCACACCTGATCTCACTGCAGAGCACTCAGGACTCTGCTGTGGCCACCACAGTGGTTTCATACCGGCAAAAACAAAGTGAATTAAACCTAAGGAGAGAAAACTAGCTATACCAAGCAAATGTTAAACAACATAGACTTTTAGACTAAAAAAAAAAAATTAGTAAAAAAGAAGAGATTAATAACAATGATTAGAAAGGAAAATCTCACCAGGAAGATGGAATCCTGGACCTGTGTACCTCTAAGACGTAGGTTCAAATTTTTCAAAGCAAAGATTGACAGGTTTACAAAGAGAAACTGACAAATCCATAATCTCATAGAAATTTTATACACCCCTCTCAGCAACAGATAACATAAGCAGTCAATAAAGTATCTGATAGATAAGAATCGTAAAACATTCCGCTAACAACTCCCAAATAATCCCCTGTGGAGAGCAGACTACATTCTGCCTTACAAAGAGGTTTCCTGGGAGAAAACTAAAAAACCACGGGATTCCACAGGGACCAGCCAATGAGGCCAGTTTCCCTTGTGCCTGAGAAAAAGGCAGGACTAGAAACAACCTAGGGGCTTAGGAAACAACGGTGGAGGGAGAGCCCAGAGCCCAGACTGATGCTGTGAAGAACAACGACCACAGCACTTCCGAAGGGGGCTATCGAGAGGGTGGCCCAGACTTCAGGGAACGAAGCCTCCAGACCCTCAGTGGAGCAGACAGCTCAGGGGAAGGCACTGGGCCTCCAGCTGCCCGGTCATGTCTGCTGTAAGTTTGATTAGAAAGGCTATACTGGGTGATCCGGACGGTCGGGCCAAGCTCTGCTTGGTCATCTGGGCAGAGCAACCTTTGCAGATCGGACTGAAGGTTCTTCCTGGGAACGAGAGACTTGTACCAGGTGGAGATTTGAGTTCTCAACACACACTGGCCTCCCTCTTTCCTTTCACCCCCAGCCAAACCCCTCGAATGCCTCCCTTTATAGCCAGGAAGTGACTGATAGGCTGTAGAACGGGCTCTAAAGAGATGCTGAAATAATTAACTCAGCTGGGTTCACTCTGCAGTTAAGCATCCCCAGGCCGCAGGGAGGTACATACCGCAGGGTTTCAGAGGGAAGGTAGGGAGGACTGCGGTTTGGAGGCCCTCCCCCTCTACACACGCACTGTGTGTCTCCAAAGTCGGGTTGCAGGAAATGAGGGCAGAGAGATTAAACAACTGGTTTGGCCAGGGAACTGCACAGTGGAGATGAGAACTCCAGGCTCCCCAAGCCACTGCCGCTGTGTCACGCTGCTGCCTTACTTCCTGTTTTTCCACTCAAGCTCATCATGGCATGAAATATTTGAAAACCAGTTACCAGGCTGAAGAATGCAGTATTCAGGTGGTGAAGGGCGTTATTTACAAAGAGCCAGGAGAACGCGGTCTATCCGTGAAACATCCATCCCCTGCATGTAAAAGAGATGCGAACTACAGCTATCGGGGTGAATATCCTACTTTGTGTTGCGTTTGGCTGACAGTTTGATCACAGCTAGACCTGTTTGGAGTGAGGGATGCTAAAGCTCTCTTTGTTTTTTGGTGTTAACTTTTCAACAAAACTCACCACTTAAAATAGCAAGAAATGAATCAATCCATCAATCAACCAATCCAGAACCTATATGTTTTTGCCCCAGTCTTAAAATATGTATTTATTTATAATTTGAACAGCATGCAGTGGAAATAAGGTGCTTTCTAAGAACTAAAGCATTTTATTCTTCTTGTAAATAGCTAAGCTAGAAACATTCATTACAGCAAATGGCTTGTTCTGCCATGTACTCATTCGTCATGTGTTCTTTTGTGATGTTGGTTCATTTTTTTTTATGCTCTACAGCAGGGATTGGTAAACTTTCTCTGTCAAGGGCCAGATAGAACATACTTTCAGCTTTATGATCCAGGCTCTCCCTGTGCGATGACTCACCTCTGCCTCTATAACAAGAGGGCAGCCCTGGGAGGGAGGTAAGCAAGGGAGAGCAGCTGGACTTGGCCCCAGGCTGCAGGTGCTAGGTCCCTGCTGGGCAGCGAAAACCGTGCTGTGTGGCCAGCAGAGTTTGCGGGCGAAATGTCCAGCCTATACTTGGTGCAACTAAACATCCTTCATCTGTGCTCTTCATAACCTAACGTACTTGGATGCCTGTCTCACCAAGGAGAGGATAAGCCTGTTGGATGACGGGACAGTACCCCATGATCGGATATTCTCCCGAACTTCACACCAGAAAACATGTCCCAGAGGAAAGAGCGTGGGTTTGACTTTATCCCTTCCCCCATGCCCACCCCTTTGGTAACCACAAGTTTTCTTTGTCTGTGAGTCTGTTTCTGTTTTGTAAGTAAGTTCACTTGTATCATTTTTTTTTACATTCCACGGATAAGTGATAACATATGATGTTTGCTTTCTCTGTTTGACTTACGTCACTCAGTATGATCATCTCTAGGTCAATCCATGTTGCTGCAAATGGCATTATTTCAACCTTTTTATGGCTGAGCAATATTCCATTGTATATATGTACCACATCTTCTTCATCCATTCCTCTGTCGATGGACATTTATGTTGATTTACATTCACATTGTTGTATTGAATACAACAGATCTTTAGAATGTTTTCATCTGGCAAGACTAAAACCCTGCCACCATTAAACAATACCCCCTTACCCTCCTCCAGCACCATTCTTCCTGTCCTTATGAATTTGACTTGTTTAGGTAAGTGGACTCATACAGTATTTGTTTTATTGTGGCTGGCTTATTTCAATTTGCATGATGTCCACAAGGTTCATCCTTTTTGCAGCATGTGACAAGGTTTCTTTCTTTTTTAAGGCCAGATAATATTCCTTGGTATGTAGAGACCACATTTTGTTTATCCATTCTTCTATCCCATTCATCCATCCACGGACACTTAGGTTGCTTTCACCTTTTGGCCATTGTAAATGATGCTGCTATAAACACGGGTGTACAAATATCTCTTCAAGACTGTGCTTTCAATTCTTTTGGGTATAGACTCAGAAGCAGAACTGCTGAATTATATGATCATTCTGGTTTTTTTTGTTGTTGTTTTTTGGTGATCGGGATAGGTAAAGTAATTTTATTACAAATTTCAGGATTTAAAAAGTAATCTGTCACATTTACTAGGATAATCTGAGATGACCTGTCTCAAGCACATGTGTCCCGTCAGTGACACTGACCTCAGGCATGAAGAGATGCTGTCCCCGGTGAGGGATGCGGTCAGTGGATGAGGCTACGCTGAGTCTCCACGGGCACATGCTGACCGTGATCATCATGGTTTGTCACTCTGGCATTTGGGCCGTGATGAGCTCAGTGTAAGTTTCGGTTATGGAATTCTGAAAGCCAAGCTAGAGAACCTCAAGGGCAGCCTCTCTTTCCTGCTTTTTACTTCAATGATGTTTAGGAGGCTTCGTGTACTGAATGAGAGATATGATTCACTGGCCTGTAAGCCCACGTGTGGAAACCGTTATCACCTGGCAAGAGACCGCCGAGGAGCGGCCTGACTGGGAAGAAGGCTGAGGCCAGAACCTGCGAATCACCCTAGTCCAGGTCACGGACAGCGATGCCCAGCAAGAGAGACGCTGCCGGCCGGCGAGTCCCCGTCGGCTCAAGGGCGCCCACAGACAAAAGGGCTGGAAGCAACCTCGATAGGCCAGCTAAGCCACCCTCCAGCTTCCAAACGCGGAGAAAAACTTGCCCCGCAGTCACGGGCAGGGGCCCCGGGTCTCTTCCGTCTTGTACGTTTAAAGACTAAAGGCAGCATCTTTACAAGGGGAACTGCGGGAAGCATTGGGAGAGCCCTCTCCACAGGGCCTCGGGGCACCCTGGGGCGAGGCGGCTGAGACCCGGCAGAGCACCTGGGCTGCGGGACTGAGGGCGGGAAGAACCGAGGAGCTGAGAGACCCCAGGCAGGAGCGCGCCAACAGCCGAGGGGCCCACAGCCACGCCCTCCTGCCTGGGGTCTGCCCCCCAGGCCCCCCCACGGGGACCCTCTCGCTCTGAGACTGTGGCTCTCACGGGACGACGTTGTCCCCGGGGGACGTTTGGCAACACGGGGAGACACGTGGGGTGGGGCTGTCACCACTGGGGAAGGCGCTACGGGGCTGGTGGGCAGAGGCTGCGCACCCTACAGGGCACAGGCGCCCAGGCCCAGGGCCTCCAATCAGACCACCACGCGCAGCCTCCAGCTCAAGCCCTAACACGTGGGTCGGCCCCCTGCCCTGCGGACCCAAGTCCTCCTGACCCCGGAGTGTCCAAGGGATGTCCAGCCAGCTCCTGGTCGCTCCGGTCAGGTCGACACGACTAAAACCTTACGCCTTTTAGTCTTCTCTCTCCGAAAACTCTACTTCCTTCTCAGAGCCAGTGCCACCCCAACTGCCACCTCCAGGATGGCAACGGCAGCTGCCCCTCCACCGAGTGGGAGGGACTTGCCCTCGGGCGGTGGGCCAGCTTTGTCGTGGCCACCGGACAGGGCCCCGCCCGCGGGCCGCCTGCTCTCCGCCCGCCGGGCGGGGCTGCTGGGGGCTCCACCGGGGGCTCTGCTCCCGTTCGGCAGCTTCGGACGCGGCCACTTCTGCCTCTTTTTCAAGAAGTTCCGTGGACAGAGATGTCGTGGGGCCGGCTGTCTGGCCGGCCGACCCCTCGGGGCCAGTCTCCCCGGCCGCTGCCTCCGCGCCCTCAGGAACCCCTGTTTCTCCACGTGCGCGAGGTCCGAGGTGGAGGATTTGCTCGCTCTTCTCTCCGGCCCCGTTGCTGTCCAAGCTCTCGACTTCTTCGGGGTCCACTGCGACCTGCTGCCAGGACTCGGGACCCGGGGATGCCCACCGGTGGGCTCTCGGTGTGCCAGCTCTGGCTGCTGGACAGCGACACGGGGAAGCCTTCGGCCCGCCAGGGCGCCCTCGCGGGCGTCAGAGCCTCAGCGGGGCTGGCGAGCGTGGAGCCGCCCCTGGGCTGGACGTGGATGTCGTTGCTGTCCCCCGTGGCGCCGCGGGGCACTGCTCGCCTTCTTCCGCGGACTCCAGGTTAAAGGAGATTAAAGGCAGTGCCCTAGCCACCCTGCTGCCTGATGCACTCGGCGGCGTGGTCCTCCGGGAGAGTCGCAGCGATGCGCTGCAAGGCTCCTGAGTTCACCTTGTCAACCCCAAGAGCATTGGTCGTAGCAAAATCGGAGGCACCAACGTCTTATTCCGGCCGCTGGCGTGAACTGCGGTCTCCAGTGTACATTCCCGACGTGCCTGGTACGCCCTTGGCCTGTGTGCTCCCTGCAGCTCTGCTTGCCTGCAGTGGTCCCTTCACTTCCTTTCCTGAACTGTCTGACGCTGCTGTGCGCCGCGGAGTCCTCACGGGGGTCTGTCTACCAGGCTGAAGAGCTTTAGCATCCGGCGGAGGGGCGTCTGCAAGGCCCCGCGCAGAGGCGCCCTCGGCTCCTGCGACGCCTTCTCCCCAGGTGGGCCAAGCGGTCCTCTGCGGAACTGTCGGGGTTTGTGGGGCTGAACACGGGCAAAGAGTGCCGGGTGAAGCCTGTGCTGGCGAAGGCTTCAGAAATTTCTTCGTCCAGGGATTTTAGCTCTTCAATTTCAGTTTTACCTTTTAATAAAATGTCTTGATCCAGAGATTGTGAAGCCATATCTTGTCGAACCCGTTGGCATGAGGAAAGATGTTGCTCCCGCAGCTCCTCCTGAGAGAGGACTCCCACGTAGCTGAGGACGACACACCTTGTTTCCTAGTGAGCCCCCAGAGGCACATGGGAGAGGACGCCATGGGGTCGGCTGGCAGAGCTCCGGAACGGTCTGCTTGCAGATGTGTAAAACCTGGCCCGGGCCCCTGCCCCCGAAGAGGTGAAAGGCGCAGCGGCGGCAGATGACTCTGTTTTTAATTTCTTTTTAAGGCGCCACCCTACTGTTTTCCACAGCAGCTGCACCGCTTCGGATTCCTACCAGCAGTGTGCAGTGGTGCCTGTGTCACCACATCCTCCCCAGCACTTGCTGTTTTCTGGGGGTTTGTTTTGTTTTTGTTTTTTGACAGCACCTTCCTAGTGGGTATGGGGTGGTATCCCACTGTGGTTTTGATTTGCATTTTCCTAATGAACAGTGATGTTGAGCATCTTTCCACGTGCTTGTTGGGAGTAGCACAGACCCTATTTAAGCTCGTTTGTTTGATTATAACCTTTTAACTCTTTGGACATTCAGCACATGGGCCTCCAACTGAAATCTTGCCTTGAACCCTGCAAACGTTAGGGGCAGACCTGAGTCCAACCCATCCCAAAGCCTTCTACCACCTAGTTAGGTATGGATTGACCCTTTAAAATATTGAGGACAGCAGCATTAGACAGAGACCGCTGATTCTATTAAAGAATTTTGTTTTAGCTGAAGAAGAGAAAACTAAGAAGGGTCTACCTTATCCAGCACCTTGTGTAAGGCGTGCAGGTCCCACACCTCCAAGTGCAGTGCCTAAACCAGCAGGTCAGCATCCCCTAGGGAGTGGTAGACACACAGATGCTCTAGCCCCACTCCAGGTAGACTAACCGTGAGCTGTCCGAGCTTTGACGTTTGAGACGCACTGCTCTGTGTGTGTTCATGAGGGTACCAGGAAGACTAGAAACAAACAACTTGAGCAACACCATCAGTGACCTTACTGAGCACTCACTGTGCACCAAGAACTGCACGATGCTTTTCATGTATTATCATAACAGGTAAACACTTTACAGAAAACTGAGGCTTAGAAATGTTACTTGCCCCACGTCGTGGCTAGTAAGCAGTGGAGCCAGGATTTAAACCCAGGCAGTCTGAAAATAGAATCTGATGAACTTCACATACCATTTCATCTCGTAAAGGAACCAGAGGATTAAAGGGAACAGATAAATAATGACGGAATAAATAAATGAACCGTCATAAATGGAAATCTTAAGTTCAGGAGTTAATCGCTGCGGGCTGGCGTGGCTTTTTCCCCAGTTCTGAAGCTTCCTCCTAAGTGGAGAACAGAGGGGACCCCTGGTCTGTGGTGGAGCCCAGGCACTTCCGAGGCCCTGGACCTCCAGCGCCCACCCCCCTCCAGAGAGCTCGGGCTCAGCAGCGCCCCCTGCAGGAAGGTTCGGAGGCAGGTCAGGCTGCGTGGCCGGTCTGTCCCTGTGGGTTCGGGGTTCCGAAGCCCACTCTTCACAGACAGACCAGCTGATGTTTGGAGCTCCCGCCTGCCTTACTCTTCCTCACATTCCTCTGTCGTTTCAGGACTTGGTCTGAGAAGGGAGGGTGCATTTTTTCAGGCTCCCTCACACTTCAGCATGCACCATTTAAATCATTTGTTTATTTTAAATAATATTTTTTATTTGTTGGTACCTGCTTCTGCTCATTTTCAAAAAGGACTTCCCCAACAGAAAAAAGAATTTAAGTTTTGCAGCAAATATAGGTACATATAATATTTATGTTAATATTTATTTTTAATGTATGTTTAAATAATATTGATCCTGTAATATTTTATTTTAAATAATAGTTCAAATAAGTCAATGTTTAATGTAACATAAATACTTATGTAATATAATCTAAAGAGTTTCACGAAATTTCAAAATATTAAAGCTCGCTAAACCAGTGACTCAACTGTGTTTCTCCACAAGGCTCTTCTAAGGACGATGCTCAAGAAAGGATACCAGCGTCCGGTCACAGGGCCAGGTCCCCCGGCTCCCTTCAGCTTAAGGTAAGTTGCCACACATGGTGGTAACTCATATCTACTCCCATCCACACGAGGAATTTGGGTGCTTTTGAAGATGATGTAACAGGTACTGCCTGTCATTTTGGTGTGTAAATTACCTATGGAACATGGGCTTGAAGGGCTGATACAAACTTAAAACCAGTTTATTTGGGCTGTACCTGCTTAGCAATCCAGTGATGGGGGAGGCTTGTTCCATGGTCATGACTGCAGTTCTCAGGGTGTCTCAAGTGTATGGAACAGAGGTTCCAGCCCCAGCGTTTGACGGTAGGAAGCAAGCAAGCAGTGATGAAGACAGCATTCCAGGCTTTATTTGTTTGCTTACTGACCATTGAGATGAAAGGGCATGATGGAGCTAGTATTTCTTCCAACTGAAGTGAGCACAAGCCAGGTGCCTTTCAATACCTGAAGCGCTGGGAGGGTGTCAGTTTGGTTGGAACAATGGTCGTCGAACCCTGAGGGTCCCAGAGCCGAGAGCAGAGGTCACACTGCCAAGAAGGAAACGTTGAAAGGAAGGCATTGAAAGGATCGGTGAGAACACCCTGCATGGCTTTATTTTTCTCCCGGGTGTTACAGAGGCGAGAAAGTTGGGTCTGAGAGAATGGAACAGAGGCGAGAAAGTTGGGTCTGAGAGAATGGAACGTCCTGGTGCCCATGGAGGCTGCGATGTGCTGTGTAGCATCAGAGACACAATCTCACTGCAGTCTTGAGATGTCAGGGGAGAAACTTCATTTGATCCTGCTAAGCTTACAGAGTACAGATGGAGAGAAAGACTCAAAGTAAGCAATGAACAGGAAGGGGGAAAGCCTCTGAAGGATCCTCCTTATAGATAATCAAGTTGGGGGAGCGGGGGATACCTCTCACTGTAGCTGAATTCCCTGGACACACTTAGTCCCAGACCACTCAGAATGCTCTGGGCCACAGTCCCTTTCAGACAAGCCACCAGCAATGGCTGAGAAAGACAGACTAATCCCCATATTCGCCGGGGTGGAGGTAACGAGCAAGGTCAGTCGGCCTGAGGGAGGATGCATCAAAGGTAAATGGTTTTCGGAATAGCCGTGCCCTGTTCCCTTTGTCCAGCTCCAGGCTGACAGCGCCCAGTCAACCTCCAGTCATTGTTCCATCTGTGAGCGCTGCTTCTGGCAGAGACCTGTTCCCCGGCAACAGTGCTTCCTGCTTACTGAGCACCCTGGCACTTCTCGCCACCTTGTTTCAGCTTCATCACGCTCTGCAAGGTAGGTTTCATGTCCATGCAAGAAATGAAGGCAGTGAGCCCCTGAGAGCTTTGGAAAGTGACGGCAGACACAGGAGAAGAGCCCAGGTCGAAGGCCAAGGCTGTTGATGCCAAAGCTTGTGCACCTTCACCTCCTGCTCTGCTGTCTGTCACAGGGCGAGGCGGACCTCGGACAGGACGTGTGACCCAGGTGAGTGCCTATCAGCTACCCATGAATCCTTCAAAAGAGAATTGCAGTCTCAAATTATGAAAATTGTGTGAGGAACACCTGAGTAGACCGCCTTTGTGAAATGTATATAACTTGGGGAGAACGAAGACGAAGGAACGGGTTTTCTCGTCTTGAGCAGAATCAGGCCAATAACTTGATTTCCTTCCCAGAGGGTTTCCATCACTTCCCTCGCCCAGAGCAGAGCCATCTCCCACCCTCTGGCCGCAGAAGGGTCCCCAGCCCAGGTCAACCAGCTGCCTTGATAGAACCTGCTCTACTGAGTTTCTGCTGGTCCTCAGTTTCCCCAGAATTTCCATTCCTAAAGGGCTTTGGGGCAGCAGTCTTAACTGAAAGAGGCCGCTGAAACTCCAGTGTTACGGCATTTTGCATAAAATGGAGGAAGCGTGATCGTCTACATCAAAGGAGGGTGGGAGCCCCAGACCTCCCCGCTGGAGGCCTCTGCTCTCACCTCTGCTCCCCTTCCTCTGCCCACTGCTCTGTGTCCTCCCTGGGGGCCCCTGTTCCTCTTGTCCAGCTGTTTACGCTCTCAGACTTAAGAAGTCAAAGGAAAATGAGGTCAGACTTCACGAGCACCTCCAGGGTCCACCGCGGCCCCAGCTCTGTTTTTTTTTCTGGAAAACAGATGGCTCAGCCGGTGGTGATGGACAAAACCTCAAAGAAGGGGTCTGCGTTGCCTGTGCGTCTCCACCCACTCTGCAGGGGGGTCTTAAGTTTCAATCATTGCTGATCTACATGATTTTATTATCAGGCTGTCGTGGACACAGGCTAAGGGCACTCAGACTGTGCTCCCGGCTCCCCCCGGCGGCCGCCTCCTGTCCCCTTTGGCTCGTGCAGGAGGAGGGGAGAGGCTGGTCCAGAACCCCCTGCACCACCGCCACTGTGGCAGGGCTGAGCCGCCACCTCCTAGCAGCCCTGCAGCTTCGGACAAGCACTGAGCCTCCAGGCCTCGGTGACCCTGGCGTCAGGGGGGGGGCATTCATCTCAGAGATGGGAGTTGTGAGGAATCCTGCAAGGTGCTCAGCTCAGCACGGGCTCCATCAGTGACCGTCTCCTGTTTCTCCCAAACGGCCATGTTCGAATGTCTCTGCTGCCAAGAGGCCTGAGAGTCATGGTGTCCGGATTTAATACACGCTGACACCATCTGGGAAAGGGTTAAAGCCTGAGCTTGTTTCCGCAGCTGACCTCTGCCGGGACCCCGCAGAGATGCAGGCTCCTGGGGGCCAGCCTCACGCAGATGAACGTCTTCAGTTCCGTCCGCATCATCCAGCCCCATGCATGCCCTTCTCCCACCTGCTTGACCCTGACGTCCCTCTGTGCGAGGGCAAAGTTCTTCATCCTTTAATTGGAGATCATGCTTCAATCGTAAAGTTTCCCGCTCTGCGCCCCCCCTCTGCCCTCTGCCCTCTGCCCAGCACTGTGAACCCAGATGGCCATTTCCTTTTTCCTAAAACGAGCCTCATGCCCACTGTTGTAAGTGCGGGGCAGGTGGAAGGCTCGGGGTGGGGCTGTGTGCTGAGCATCCTTATCTGAGTGTTTAGACACAGCTGGCAGATCCCTGTTCCCTGTTGCCCCTTCTAAGAGAGAGCAGGGAAGGGTCCTTCCCTCGCCTTGGCCCAGGTAACCCCACTGGCACATAAGCAATGAGCATGACCCCACAGGAACAGAAGCAAGGGGACCAGCCATGCCTGGTCCTACGAGGAAGCTTGGAAGAGAGGCTGACGATCGTGTACAGGCGGTACAAGGACGAAAATGCTGTCTCCGTGGAAGGTCCCAGATTTTCTCCAGGCCAAGCCTGAAGGTCTCTTTGTTAGTGAGTCCATAGTGATCAAAGCAGAGATTAAAAGCAGAAGGACCCTGAGGCTGGCTCCACGGAGTGAGCAGGGGGCCCCAGGCCGGGGAGGGTGGGGACGCAGCACTGGGCTCCAGTCAGAGGGGCAGACACGCCCATTCCCGGCGAGCGCAGCAATCTGCGCGGGTTCCAGGCCCCTCCTCTCTCTGAACCTCTAGCAGGTCGCCTTGGTAGGGTGCGAAGAATCTCGGTTTCCCCGCAAAAGCCAGGGGAGTTAGGGATGGAGGTGAGCAGTTTAAAGACATTCAGGAACCAGAACAACCGGGGGAATATTATGTATTTTTCTGAACAGCTTTTAAAGAGGGTTTCACCTCGTGGTAAAACTGCAGACGCCATCTGGACAGGCAATGAGCCTGAAACGCAGTGGAGGGGATTTGGTTCTGCACCTTCACACGGGGCAGAGCTCCTTGTGTCCACTTTTTTTTTGGGCGGGGGGCGGCGGGAGGGCTGTGAAGAAATGCATCCTGCACAGATAAAGGAATGTCCGGCATTAAATAACAGGAGAAAGTGATGATTCTGGAGCCCTGGCAGGTACAGTACAAATTTGATCACCAGGCCCTGGGGCAGAGCGGCCTCTAATTTTAGCCGCTGCCACTTGTTCCTTCACTGCCCCCCCCCCCCCCCCCTGCCCCAACTTTCCCCACAGTGAAGATTGCAAGGAACAGCTGTTTTGGGTTTAGAAACCCTCTATCCTGCTTATCAGATCTACTTTGCCATTGGTTGAGACTAATACATGCGATGTCAAGGTTTATCTTTTAATAAAAAGTACAGTTAAATTCATTTTTTTTTCCAATTTTAATAAGATCCTTTGAGATGACTTTTGTTTGGTAAAACCACATTGGCAATCACTGACAGAGTGTGTGTTTGTTGACTTCTTTTCTAAGTTTCTTCTTCTGGAGAAAGTTTGTTTCAGAGGATCATGGATATAGTTCTGCAATCCCTCGTCCACAATTGGAAAACCCAAACAGCTCTGAAAACAGGAAGTGTTTGGTAACACAGTTGGCAGCAAAGCCTGACCTGACCTGAATGCTTTCAAAGTCAAAACCTGACCTGAGTTGCATGAGCCTGTTTTAGTTTATCCCACAAGTGGTGTAAATGCAAAGACGCTTTTCTGGAGAAACATTAAGGTGCTTTATTCCACAGTGTTGCCCTAGACCCCGTTTTTACATGCTATATGGTATATTACTGTCCGAAAATCTGAAAGAAATCTGAATTCTGAAACACGTCTGGCCTCACGAGTTTCAGATTAGGAATTGTGGTTCCGTAGACATTTGTTAAATAAATGACCGAACGTCCTAAGGGCTTCACGAGGGCATGTTTATTCTGCTCACCCAGGCCAGCTCTGCAGCGATGGCTCTAGCCTTTCTGTCACCTCATCAGACCTGCATCTGTGGGCCTGAGGTGCCCACAGCTTCCTCTGTTTCCTTTGTGGTGTGAGGGGATGAGTGGAGGTTTCACCACATCACCTGCTCGACCACTTGCCCCTCCCTTCAACCACCAAATATGTGTTAAGTGTCGCCACCGTGCGCTACGTGAGCACAGAAAGGCAAAGAAGAGTGAGACTCAGGCTCTGACCTCTCACGACTCCTGTTCGTACAGAGAACACATCGGTGGTTGCCAGAGGTTGGGAGGGGCATGGGCAGTGCAGAAGGGGGTGAAGGGGGTCAAAAGGGACACACTTGCAGTTATACAATAACTAAGTCCTGGGAAGTACAGCATGTGACTACAGTTAATAATACTGTGTTGCATATTTGAGAGTTGCTGAGAGAGTAGAGGGTAAAAGTTCTCATCACAAGAAAAAAATATTATAACTATGGATTCTGATGGATGATAACTTACTGTGGTGACCGTTTAGCAATATATACAAATAGCAAATCACTGTGTCATACACCTGAAACTAATATAATGTTGTATGTCCATTATACCTCAACAAAAATAAAATTTTAAAAGAAAGTAAAAACCATGAATAAAATAAAAATAACTCCTATTTGTAATTTAATGTGATGAAAGCAGAATGTTAGAAATCTAAACTATCTTCTCTTGTATAAAATGGTCATTCATTCGTTCCAGCACACACTTATTAAATTCTCCACTCGGCCAGGCACAAAAAGAGGACAGACCTCGTTGGGGCACTAAGTCTAGTGGGAGCCTGATGCCCGAGGAGCATTTACCCCTCGGCAGCCATCCTCACGCAGTGGGGAGAAAATGCCCGTCTCTGGCCAGAGAGCTTCGCCAAAGGCGGTGCTCTCTGAGCAGACGGGGTGCTTACTTAGGAGAGAACCAGGGCGAGAGTATCTAAGGAGAAGGCAGAACCCGTGCAAAGGCACTCAGACTGGACATCATTGGCGCGTGGGGCAAGAGTCCACTGGGAACGTCTGCAGGTCAAGATGCACGTGGAGAGAAAGAACATTTTAAAAGTTTTAAAATGGTACAGATGAACCGGTTTGCAGGGCAGAAATAGAGACACAGGTGTAGAGAACAAACGTATGGACACCAAGGGGGGAAAGCGGGGGGAGGGTGGTGGTGGTGGGATGAATTGGGAGATTGGGATTGACATATATACACCAATATGTATAAAACGGATAACTAATAAGAACCTGCTGTATAAAAAATAAATAAAATTAAATTAAAAAAAAAAAAGTCGAGGAGGGTCAGGTCGTGAAAGGGCCGTGCTCCCAGCCCGGAGCACAGGCCGCTGCCTCCAGGCAATGAAGGATAGCTGACTGGCCAATGGACCATGATCCCTCCTCATGTGTAAATAGTTTGGAGGAGAACAAGGTGCGGAATTTGTTTCCAACAAGATGCCCTTTGAATCTGCAAATAAGGAACATGTGTGTCCTGCAGGGCCGGCCCTACGTGAAAGCATGAAGGAAGCCCCGTGGACGGTCACCACCCTCCTGCCGCTAAACTCCCCACATCGCACCCCCCATGGAGACCCTCGCGACACTGCGATGCCCAGACTGGCCACGGCTGCACTGAGAAAAACCGGTACACGTTTCTTTTAAATAGAAGGATGATGTCGTAGTCATTTCCTCTTAAAGTATTTGTTGCCACAGGGGAAGAATAGGTAACGTATGCAACAGAAGCACCATTTTCTCCTTCCTTTTGCCTGAGTACCTGTGCTACATTTCACCTACTCTGAAACGAAAGGGGCATCCCATGAACAGAGCAGTTACTATGGGTTGTTCACATTGCAGGCCCTGGGGCCGGCATGATGTGGCGGACATTTTTTGTGAATTCTGGTTTAATTAGTAAAATCTAAAGGCAGTAAGGCCATGATTCTAACAATTGCCTGCCCATTCCTTTATATAAACATGGAACAAATGAGTGTTTGCTAATTCTTAATTTTATTTGGGGGGATTTCTTTAATGGAAATGTAGTTGATGTACAATATTATATAAGTTTCAGGTGTACAATATAGTGATTCACAATTTTTAAAGATTATACTCCATTTACAGTTATTATAAAATATTGGCTATACTCCCTGGACTGTACAATATATCCTCGTAGCTTATTTATTTTATACATAATAGTTTGTGTCTCTCAATCCCCTACCACCAGCTTGCCCCTCCCCGCTTCCCTCTCCCCACTGGTAATCACTAGTTTTTTATATCTGCGTCTGTTTCTTTTTTGTTATATTGACTAGTTTGTTGTATTTTTTAGATTCCACATATAAGTGATATCACACAGTATTTGTTTTTCTCTGACTTATTTCACTTAGCATAATACCCTCCAAGTCCATTCATGTTGTTGAAAATGGCAAAATTTCACACTTTTTTATGGCTGAGTGATATTCTATTGTTTATATACACCATATCTTCTTTATCCATTTGTCTGTTGATGGGCACTTGGGTTGCTTTCATATCTTGGCAATTACAAATAACACTGCTATGAACATTGGGGTACATGTATCTTTTCGATTAAGTGTTTCTGGTTTTTTTCAGATGTATACCCAGGAATGGAATTGCTGGGTCATATGGTAGTCGATTTTTAGTTTTTTGAGGAAACTCCATACTGTTTTCCACAGTGGCTGCACCAATGTATACTCCCACCAACATTGCAGGAGGGTTCCCTTTTTTCCACACCCTCTCCGACCTTTGTTACTTGTGTTCTTTTTGATAATAGTCATTCTGACAGGTGTGAGGTGAGATCTCATTGTGGTTTTAATTTGCATTTCTCTGATGACTAACGATGTTGAACATATTTTCGTGTGCAAGTATTTAATTCTTGAGTAAAGCTTGGAAGCACTGAGGGGAAGGAAATGTATATTTACATCCTTTGACTGGACAGTATTTTAAATGAGATTAAGAAATAATCTTACTCCTTGGCCTGAAAACTCTCTCTAGCCTGTTACCGGCTTCAAAAGTTGGGATGTGATTGACAGAACCCTTCACATCGCTCGGTGTGGCTATGGTCACATGGGCATCATAATAAACGAGGTGAGGATACTGACATGACTTGATCTGAGATGCTCTTATGAACTCCTTCATCTGTGTGCTGTTTGGCTGCACTGAAAATTGAGTTATAATGTTGCCTTCTTTAGGTGTCCTCTTGAAATGTAGATACCTTGGAATGAGTCCTACATGAAGCCTCATCCAGAGAGGTTAAGTAAGTGGCTCAGAGTCACACAGCTAGCTTGGAAAAGCCCAGAATCTAAACCTTGATTTCTGATTGGTCATTCATCCACACACTTGCTGTTGCCTGATTACCATCTCATCTGTCTGTCTGCCTTCACGCACAGTTGAGATCATATGGCTCACAAACAAAAAATTGACTCTCTGGTCCTCTGTAGAAAAGGTTTGCCAACCTCTGGTTTAGATGATTGTTGTACATGTGCAGGAATTTGAAATATAGCACATATATTTTATATCTGGTACAGAAATAGACCTAGGTTGGGACCCATCCTGCCAGAGGAAGGGACGCCTGGACCACTAGCCTCGGATTCACCAGGTGGTGTGGTGGACACGGAGAAACACACCAGGTCATCACTCAAACCCGTGAGCCTCTGACTTTCACCACTTATACCTGGTGAGTCTCCAGAGCAGCCAGGAGGCACTAGGAAGGCATCAAGTGTAAATAAATAAATGGGAATTTAAAAGTAATCTCAAAGGACAGCCTCTTCAGTAAGCGGTGCTGGGAAAAGTGGACAGCTACATGTAAAAGCATGAAATTAGAACACTCCCTAACACCATACACAAAAATAAACTCAAAATGGATTAGAGACCTAAAGGAAGGCCAGACACTATCAAACTCTTAGAGGAAAACATAGGCAGGACACTCTATGACATAAATCACAGCAAGAGCCTTTTGACCCACCTCCTAGAGAAATGGAAATAAAAACAAAAATAAACAAATGGGACCTAATGAAACTTCAAAGCTTTTGCACAGCAAAGGAAACCATAAACAAGATGAAAAGACAACCCTCAGAATGGGAGAAAATATTTGCAAATGAAGCAACTGACAAAGGATTAATCTCCATAATTTACAAGCAGCTCATGCAGCTCAATAACAAAAAACCAAACAACCCAATCCAAAAATGTGCAGAAGATCTAAATAGACATTTCTCCAAAGAAGATATACAGATTGCCAACAAACACATGAAAGGATGCTCAACACTACTCATCATTAGAGAAATGCAAATCAAAACTACAATGAGGTATCACCTCACACCGGTCAGAATGGCCTCATCAAAAAATCTAGAAACAATAAATGGTGGAGAGGGTGTGGAGAAAAGGGAACCCTCTTGCACTGCTAGTGGGAATGTGAATTGGTACATATATATGGAATCTAAGGAAAAAAATGTCATGAAGAACCTAGGGGTAAGACGGGAATAAAGACACAGACCTACTAGAGAATGGACTTGAGGATATGGGGAGGAGGAAGGGTAAGCTGTGACAAAGTGAGAGCGTGGCATGGGCATATATACACTACCAAACGTAAAGTAGATAGCTAGTGGGAAGCAGCCACATAGCACAGGGAGATCAGCTTGGTGCTTTGTGACCACCTAGAGGGGTTGGTTAGGGAGGGTGGGAGGGAGACGCAAGAGGGACAGGATATGGGGATATACGTATATGTATAGCTGATTCACTTTGTTATAAGGCAGAAACTAACACACCATTATAAAGCAATTATACTCCAATAAAGATGTTAAAAAAATAAATAATTTTTAAAAATCTCAGTGGAGAGATAAATTAGGAGTTTGGCATTAACATATACAGACTACGATACATACAATAGATAAACAACAAGGACCTACTGTATAGCATAGGGAACTATATTCAATATCTTGTAATAGCCTGTGATTGACTCTGAAAACGAGTACATATCTATACATATATGTGTATATATATGTATATTCACTTTGCTATACACCTGAAACTAACACAGCATTGTAAATTAACTACAATTTTACAAAATCATTAAAAATTTAAAAAAATTTTTTAAATAAAAGTAAACTTGGGAACAGTAAGCTGTTATAGACCTGACAGGGTCTTTCCCACAACAGGCTGTGTAGCCTGTGAGAATTAAGGGGCCGACGGGGCAGATGCAAAGAACGTGCAGCTAAGTTGTTTGCACTGTTAAGTCCTCTGTGTGATCCACGTTCAGATAGATGCTTTCTTTTAAAATAGAAATATAATCAAGTGCACAGCTTTTAAGTAGGCACATCAGTGAATTTTTATCATGTATATGGCTGAGTAACCAGTACCGACATCAAGGTGTCAAACTTTCCTGCGCCCAGAGGCCCCCCGCTGAGCTCCGATTCAGTCGGTGACCCCCTAAAGAGACCAAATATTCTGATGTCTGTCATCATAAGTTAGTCATGCCTGGTTCTGGAGCATCAGATGAGCGGAATCGAACAGTATATGCCCTTGGTGTGGGGCTCCTCTGGCTATGGACAAACCACACGAGTTCAGGATGGGCCGTTCCGGCCCTGGGCTGGAACAACCCAAGGACAGAATAGACGCTGAGGCAACCGTCCCACGCTGCCTACCTAGCCTGGCACGTGGGTACAGGTGGGATCTCACCAGTGCTCTCGAGCCCCTGCAAAAACCAGGTGCGTCTGTTTTCAAAAGGCAAATATTGTTTGCTCCCTAATCGCTGAAGGCCATAGGGGAGAGCCCCTCCCTGAAATCAACACCGGCCTCAGCCTTGCCCGCTTAGCATAAACACTGCACCCTCCTCGCTCTACCCTCTGGGACCCCTCAGATTTGCTGAAGGCCAACACCTCAGCTTCAGCCCTAGGGAGCCACCTCTGCCTCTAGAGAAACAGGATCACAGTTTAGAAGCAGCTCCCTGCCTGTGGACAGAGCAGCCCAGAGCTGCCCAGCTCCCCACAGAGAGCGTCTGCACTTAGCACAGAATCCCCAGCACTGATGGCACTGCCACGCCAGACACCACACCCCACATGGTGGCCTGCCCTGGCTCATGTCATGAGGCTCGGGCCCCTGGCGTAGAGATGCTCGGGACTCCCCTCCACAATGAGTCCTGATCCAATTGGGAAACAAGACAAAAGAGTCAGTAAGACACAATCTCTCATGTCTTACTGATCAAGCCTCGGCTGGTGGACAGATTACATCTGCAGCAAATGGACGTCCTAGGACCAAACCCTAGAAGGAATCAGGCGGCCCTGCACCCGAGGCGTGTCCTGACGGCGTGGAGCAGCTGAGGGGACCGTTGGCTGTCCCCGAAGCAGGCAAGTGGAGGGAGGGGTTACAGGTGCCCAGCGCCTCTGCCTAAGCGCACTAAACAGATTAAATCCTTCTCTCCCGGGGAGAGTGAATGAGAGGCTGCGGAGAAGCCAGTTCTATACTGAGTGGATCTTTCTCCACGTCGAAGGGAACATCAGAAAACGGAAATAAGTGTTCCTTCAACAGAATATAGACTGTGGAACTATCAGTGATTGTTCGTTAAAAACATTAAACCACGCTTAAAACTTGGAGTAAATATTCACCAGAATATTTTATTAACTAATTGAAAACCCCTTTCACTGACCGTAAAAGATAAGAAGATTGTAATTTTTGCAAGTGCCTTTCAATGTCAGAACAAGAAAATGGCTTACAAATAGGGCATCTGTATTTTATTTTTTTATTGAAGTATAGTTGATTTTACAGTGTTGTGCTAATTTCTGCTGTACAGCACAGTGACTCAGTTATACACATAGATACATTCTCTTTTAGATTCTTTTCTATTATGGTTTATCCCAGGATATTGAATATAGTCTCCTGTGCTCTGCAGCAGGACCTTGTTGTTTATCCATCCTGTATATAATAGTTTTGCATCCACTAACCCCAAATACCCAGTCCTTCCCTCTCCTTCCCTTCCCCCTCCTTGGCAACCACAAGTCTGTTCTCTGTGTCTTTGAGTCCATTTCTGTTTTGTAAGTCCATTTGTGCC
This sequence comes from Aethalodelphis obliquidens, assembly GCF_003676395.1. Lineage (NCBI taxonomy): Eukaryota > Metazoa > Chordata > Mammalia > Artiodactyla > Delphinidae > Aethalodelphis > Aethalodelphis obliquidens. Next base: position 480,843 of record NW_020838047.1, read on the forward strand.
ATATTTTAGATTCCACACTATACGGGATATCACGTGGTATTCATCTTTCTCTGTCTGGCTTACTTCACTTAGTAGGATAATCTCTAGGTCCATCCATGTTGCTGCAAATGGCAATATTTCGTTCTTTTTTGTGGCTGTGTAATATTCCATTGTATATATGTACCACATCTCTATCCATTCATCTGTTGATGCGCATTTAGGTTGTTTCCAAGTCTTGGCTATTGTAAATAGTGCTGCTGTGAACACTGGGGTGCATGTATCTTTTTGAATTGTAGTTTTGTCCGGGTATAAGAGCATCTGTATTTTAAACAGGATATACCCATATTCTGGATCCACTTTAAAAATAAGACGTTTCCTTATAAGAACTACTACGAAACACGAGGTAGAGACCTCATCACAGCTAGGATCCAGAGACTCAAACTTTACTATTTAAATCTTTTCATTACGAACTATTATCTTACATTTGGATATTTTCATGATCAGTTATCCTGGGCCAGAAATAAAGCAGCTCTGTGCGATCAAATAGCCTTGGGAGCAGCGCTGCTGCAGGAAGCCTGCGCTCCCTGTCAGGGGCTCACCTGAACACGCGTGATTACCTGGTCCCCAAGACATGACTTCACATCTGTGATGCTCGATTCAAATGATGTTTATAAGCATGAGTTACCTCCATTCAGGAGCAGTCTCAAAAAGCGGACTTTAAGAACACAGGAGGGGGAAAAAGCACCAAAGTATCTAAATGATGGATGAAATATACTGTTTTTCGGAACTGAAAACTGGAAAATTGCTTTCCACATGTGAGCTACGACATAAAAAAATGATATAATGATCATATTTTAAACTTCACAGCTGGGTTAGCAAAGTCAACCAAATCTTGCACATTATAAAATGCACTTTCTCAACTAAGAACAAAGATCTAAATAGCCGTTTTGATGATGTTTCGTTCCTCCACGGTGGTCCTAGGATCATAATACGTGGTAAAGCCCATCACCAGTAAAGAAACAGAGGCGGCTCTCCCCTCTGCTTAGTAAACCCTGGAAGCTTCCCCGGGGCCAACATGTTTCTCACCTGCCGTCATTTCTATGAAAACGCTCAGAGTCAGCGAGCCGCCCCTCTAGCTGGCTGAAGACTTAAATCTGGATCCTGGGAGAGTGACCAAATAACCGTGACGCCTTTCTTGTGCTCCACCCACTGTTGTCTCTAGAGTGCCCTTGGTTTAATTCATAGAAACGTTCTGGGGGGGTAGACAGTACAGTGGTTCAGAATCTAAGAACTCTAAAGCCAATTTATCCAGGCTCATACCTGGCTTTACTCACAATATGTCTCAGAAGGTTATTAATAACTGATCTTTGCTGCAGTTGTTTTTTTGTTTTTAATCTGTAGCGGGCAGGTGATACCAACTGCATTAGGGCTCTTGTAAGAATTAAGTAGGATACACATTAATTGCACAGAATGGCATCAAGCCCATAGCAATTGCCAGTGATCGTTCCTATAAAAGGCATCCATGCATCCTCACCCATGAGGGCAGTTTTAATGTATTCACTCTAGAGAATTCCAAGTCCTGGTTATGATTTCAGACTTTGTTAATGGTAACTCTGCAGTGTAGAATTTTAATCATAATTCAGTCATCCCTCAATTACTCTCATTAATGGACAGGAGCATTGGTCTAAACACACATGTACTCTCAGACACACACACACTCACACTCACACACACAGACTCATGCACGCCCTTCTTCATCATGGGAGTGCCATAGCCTGAATGTTTGTCTCCTCAAAATCCATATGTGGGGGCTTCCCTGGTGGCGCAGCGGTTGAGAGTCCGCCTGCCGATGCAGGGGACATGGGTTCGTGCCCCGGTCCGGGAAGATCCCACATGCCGCGGAGCGGCTGGGGCCGTGAGCCATGGCTGCTGAGCCTGCACGTCCAGAGCCTGTGCTCCGCAACGGGAGAGGCCACGACGGTGAGAGGCCCGCACAGTGAGAAAAAAAAAAAAAAAAATCCATGTGTGGAAGCCTAATCCCTAATGTGGCGGCATTTGTCAGTGGAGCCTTTCGGGGGCCGTGAGTGGCACGCTCATGGATGGGATCAGCAGTCACAGGAAGGCTGGTACAAATCTGCTGGCACCTCGGCCTTGCACTTCCAGCCTCCAGACTGTGAGCAATAGACTCCTGTTGTTTCTAAGCCACCCCGTCTGTGGTGGTCTGTTACAGCAGCCCGAACAGACTAAGGCAGGGAGGGAGTGAGAGAAACCTGAGGTTACTCTCTGCTTTACTCAGATAACCCCTCACTGGCTCATGCAATCATTGAAAACACTGTAGAAACAGGGCAAATTTCTCCCTTCAGGGTCTTTAAACATCAGACTGGAACCTTCAGTCTGAGATGGGGTAGGTGCAGTCAGTGCTGCATGACGTCAGGGACATGCAATAGATTTCCTAACCCTACACTTGCTTCCCTTCTTCTGGTTCACCTTTAGCTCTATTGTTAACTTTTTTTTTTTTTTCTGAAGTGCTGACTTTTAATTTTTTATTTTTATACCATTTTTAAAGGTAACTTTATATTTACAGTTATTACAAAATAATTCCCTGTGTTGTATAATATATCCTTGAGCCCATCTTACACCCAATAGTCTATACTCTTAATTCCCTCCCCTACATTGCCCTTCTCCCTTTCCTTCTCTCCACTGGTAACTGCTAGTTCGTTCTCTATATCTGTGAGTCTGCTTCTTTTTTGTTATATTCACCAGTTTGTTGTATTTTTAGATTCCACATATAAGTGATATCATACAGTATTTATCTTTGTCTGACTTACTTCACTTAACATAATACCCTCCAGGCCCATCCATGTTGCTGCAAATGGCATTATTTCATTCTTCTTTATTTATGGCTGAGTAATATTTCATTGCTGCCATGTCTTGGCTCTTGTAAATAATGCTGCTGTGATCATTGGGGTGCACGTGTCTTTTTGAGTTAGTGTTTTTGTCTTTTTTGGATGTATACCCAGGAGTGGAATTGTAGGATTCTATGGTAGCTCAGGTTTTTGTGGGGTTTTTTTGAGAGACCTCCATGCTGTTCTCCGCAGTGACTGCACCAATTTCCATTCCCACCAGCAGTGCACTAGGATTTCTTCCTACACCCTCTCCAGCCTTTATTTATAGACGTTTTGGTGACACCTGCTGTTACTTACAACACATTTATGTTACTCTTAACTGCTCTTTCTCTTTAATGTTTCAAAAAATAAAATAAACCTGTTCTTGGCCCAAGTTGAAGAGATAAAATGAATTTTCTGTAATAGCTACAATTCCTAAAATACTGTTGAGCATATAATAAGGAAGAATTAAATTACCATAAATGCCTGAGCAAAAAACATTTTCCCAAGATCAATTTAAGTATCTAATGCAGTGGAAATTAAGAGGTTTGCTAACTGTCCAAGTTATTGGTTGGTTTTTCAGTTCAAATGCCATCTTTTTTTCTTAATTCAGGAAAAGCCTTTTATTTGTAACATTGTCTCTTTGATCAATATTTCTTGTCCTTTCCCTTGTTTTCATCTTGTAAATTACTCTTGCCAGCATCATTCAGTCTGTTTTCAGGCCACAGATTATATAATAGCAAAAAATATATTTCAGATAAGAATCTATTAATATCGCATCTGAGAGCAAGAACCAGTTTTTCCTCTGTACCTCTTTTGAATTGCCCAGAATTGCTGAAGACTGTCTATCAAACCTAAATGTTTGACATCTCTGCTCCTTAGAATTATTCTTAAAATGAGCCTTAAGTCTGCAGGCTTCAAAAACATTTCTTTATGTCTCTTCCTTCCAAGGCTGTTGGAATCATAAGACCTCCCATTCTTAAGTGGGAGGTTGGCAGCAGGCTTACTGGAGTAGCTTTATCTTGGTTTATCTGACAAATGCAGCATTTTGCTGCTCTCAAGGATCTGACAAGTCAAGAAAATGGAGCACCCGAACACCTGGATATGTGACAATCATCTAGGAAAAGAAAATGGAACGGTCAATGTGCTGTTTATAAGACGCTGACTTTGAATACTGTTTTTTTTTTTTTTTTTTTTTTTTGGCGGTACGCGGGCCTCTCACTGTTGTGGCCTCTCCCGTTGCAGAGCACAGGCTCCGGACGTGCAGGCTCAGCAGCCATGGCTCACGGGCCCAGCCGCTCCGCGGCATGTGGGATCTTCCCGGACCGGGGCACGAACCCGTGTCCCCTGCATCGGCAGGCGGACTCTCAACCACTGCGCCACCAGGGAAGCCCCCGAATACTGTATTTTCAACTATCGTCCCATAAAGATAAAGCTTTAACACTAAAGATTTAACTCTCCATTCACAGACTGCCTCTCTCCCCAGCCATGTCAGACGAGTGAAATATTCATTTAATCCACTGAACAGTATGTGAGGGCTTCCTATGTGCCCGGCAGTGCGCCGAGCCCTAAAGCTGTAGCCGTGAGCCGGATTGTCAGAGTGCCCCGTGCACCTGGGAGGACGCAGCATTCAATAAGCCACAGCTGGGATGCCGCTGTGCACAGCCGGGAGGACGCAGGAGCCTAATCCCAGGTCTGCCAGCCGCCACCTGTCCCGTGCACTTGCTAAAGCAACATGTTAACCTTTCTCCGCAGCATCCCCATTACCACTGCTGTCTGAAGAACTGCCCTTGTCATTCCTCGCGATTGGATCCTCTCAAATCCATCCTCCAGCTGTGCTAGAGAGAGATTTCTAAAATGCACATATGCTGTGACTCCTTTGCTGCTCGTACGTCAGGAAACAAAGTAGGGGGTGTTTTCCCACGTCATTTCTGGGACCTGCACTTCCACTTCCTTAGCTCTGACCCCGTTCAATTCCAGGAGGCATGAAAGTCCATGGTCAGGAGGCGGCCACACACCAGCTGTGTGTGCCTGAGGGCCGTGTCCCCGTCTCTCTGGCCCCAGGGTCCTCATCCGTGGCACAAAGTCATACGATTAAGCCACCTTCAAATCCCTTCAGCTCTGCGACTTGTCGGGCAGAACCACTGAGGCAGAGTGAGGAGGGCCTGACCTTGCCGAGAGTTCTGGCTTTGCCCCCTAACTAGCTGTTTGGCCTTGTGCTGGTTACTGAACTTCTCTGCTGTAGGTTTCATCACGAATGATCCGGTGGCTTCATAGACGCATATGGTACAAAACGTGGAGCCATGTAACAGAGGTCTGCACGTGTAGAATGTGGACCTGTGACAGCGCCATCCCAGCTGAGTTCTGTGGAAGGTGAAGTCAGTGAGATGGTCATCATTGTGGACACTCTGATTTCTCGTGTTGGTCCTAAGATCGATTTTCTGCTCTGTGAATTATCTGAGGAATGCAGGGCTTTTATGTTCGTACCGCACAATTAAGCATCCATCACCGACGGAAATAATTCAGTTAGTAACGTAGTGTGGAAAACAGGAAATTCTGTGAAAAAGTTGAGACTTATTTGGGGGGCCTCTCACTCATTTCCTAAATCTGATAAAATCATTCTTGGATTACCTGTTATTTTAGGTTCTCCATGCCTTTATCCCTTTATTTTGTTGTAAGCAATTAAATGTTTTCTTAATTTCTTTATATTGGAGTATAGTTGATTTACAATGTTGTGTTAGTTTCAGGTGTACAGCAAAGTGATTTAGTTATACATATACATGTATCCTTTTTCAGATTCTTTTCCCATATAAGTTATTACAGAGTGTTGAGTAGAGTTCCCTGTGCTGTACAGTAGGTCCTTGTTGATTATCTGTTTTATATGTAGTAGTCTGTATATGTTAATCCCAAACTCCTAACTTACCCCTCACCTCCCCCCACTTTGGTAACCATAAGTTTGTTTTCTAAGTCCATGAGTCCGTTTCTGTTTTATAAATAAGTTCATTTGTATCCTTGTCTTAGATTCCACATGATATCATACGATATTTGTGTTTCTCTGTCTGACTTGCTTCACTTAGTACGATAATCTCTAGGTCCCCCCATGTTGCTGCAAATGGCATTATTTCATTCTTTTCTGTGGCTGAGTAGTATTCCATTGTATATATGTACCACATCTTCTTTACCCATTCCTCTGTTGGTGGACAGATTGTTGTCTGTCCATGTCAGACAGATGATAGGTTGTTTCCATGTCTTGGCTATTGTAAATAGTGCTGCCGTGAACATTGGGGTGCATGTATCTTTTCGAATGTAAGCAATTAAATGTTGACAATCTTGTCTAGTTAGCAAAGTGACATATTAGGAATGATTCATTCTTCAAGCATTTCTTGTGGGAGCCATGCCAGACACTGGGCTTATAAAACAAATGAAACCATACCACCCTGAAAGAGTTCACAGCCTGGAATGCTGGTGGTTCTGGCCTATAATTATGAAAAGCAAAATTCTTTCTTTCAAAGACTTGAAAACAGTATTAAAAATGGACAGCACAGGGCTTCCCTGGTGGCATAGTGGTTGGGGGTCCACCTGCCGATGCAGGGGATGCGGGTTCGTGCCCCGGTCCGGGAAGATCCCACATGCCGCGGAGCGGCTGGGCCCGTGAGCCATGGCCGCTGAGCCTGCGTGTCCCGAGCCTGTGCTCCGCAGCAGGAGAGGCCCCAGCAGTGAGAGGCCCGCGTACCGCCAAAAAATAATAATAATAATAATAATTGACAGCACAATTTTTTTTAATCTATGAGAGAGATGCACAAAGTAGCTTGAACTACATGGTATCAAATCCCTTCCGACTCTAAATTCTAATTTTGTGATCCACCCTACCGACCAAAGGCCGAATAATAACCTCAAAACCTGGAGCAGGATAAACTGATCTTAAAAGCTTCTCACAGGCTTTCCTGAAAGAAAAGGGGGAGAAATACATTTCATTAGCGCTTCTGAGAGAAGAGGGAGAGAAAGAGATGATAAACGTACAACAGGCCTCCAAGTGGAAACGGCCTTCATTTGGAGGGTTCCGTTGATTGACCGACATTTGAGGGATTAAAGGGGTCCCTCAACCCCTTTCTCCTTGATCTGTTTGTGAGTCACAGTTGGCAGGGTCTTCTTGAATAGCAAGCTTGTTGGTTCTTCTTAAAACTCCCAGGGTCAACACTCTAAGAGGAGGTCATTTTTTTTTTAATGTGAGTTCTGTAAATTTACCCTATTATTACCAGTTAGCATCAATTAAATAAGGCTGTTAAGGACTCTGCTTCATGCTAGAAAGGTAACCCAAAAGGAACTAACCATTCTTCTGAGCAATAATATATATGTATTTATAGCTATACTTGCATATATTCTTTGCTATCATTATATGCTGTTTACTCATAAATTACACATAGAAGTTCTACAAATATCAGCTGGGCTTGAATTCTATAAATGTTCCTGAAACACTCTAGCAGCCTGTATATTTATTACGATTGCATAGGTTAGAAAACTGAGGGCTGAAAGGCTGGGAGGCTTGTGCAAGGTCACCCATCGTAGAGAGACACGTCTCAAAACACAGGTCTGCCTTTTCCACACTACCCACCTGCCCCTCCCATGGAGGTACAGATGGCAAAATGTCTCTTTCCTTCCATCAGCCTAAAGAGCCAGGCCCTAGTACAAAGGTCATGCTCAGAGTGGGCAGATCATTCATTCATTCATTCATTCATTTATTGAACAAATAGTTTTGATGAGCTCCCACCATGAGTCAGGCACTACTCCAGGCTCTGGGTATAAACGGTGAATGACAGAGAACTCACCCTCTGGAGCTCACAATTCAGTGGGGATTGTTAGGCATAAAACAAATAAATGGGGGACTTCCTTGGTGGTCCAGCGGTTAAGACTTCGCCTTCCAATGCAGGGGGTGTGGGTTCGATCCCTGGTTGGGGAGCTGAGATCCCACATGCCTCGCAGCCAAAAAACCAAAACATAAAACAGAAACAGTATTGTAACAAATTCAATAAAGACTTTAAAAATGGTCCACATCAACAACAACAAAATCTTTAAAAAAGAAAAAACAAATAAATGAACACATGATTTCAATTCGTGGTAAATATCTTGAAGAAAACAAAGAAAGATATGATTGGAATTACTTAGGTTGGTCAGGAAAGGCCTTTCTGAGCAGGCACCATTTGAGCCAAGACCTAAGTAATAAGAATCAGACCTAAATCATAATATGCAAACACTTGAAGATGTGAGGGAGGGAAACGGCTAGTATAGAAACCCCAGACTGGACATTGCCTGGTGTGACCCACGAGGCAGGAGAGCCAGAGGGGGCAGAGGCAGGAGATGCAGTCGCAGAGGCGGGCAGGGCTGCCGTGACTCCCCCAGGCCACCATGGTCAGGAGAGCTTTAAGTAGCAGAGGGAGGGCCACGGTCTGACTTACACTTTTAAAAGATCTCTCCACTCCGTAGAGCTCTGTAGAAGCTGCGTTGCAGGGACAAGAGTGAAAACATGGCAGCAATTCATAGTTGGGTGCAAACATCTAAGCAGTTGCTAACAGCCGTACAGATGTGAGATATATTTTGAAAGTAGAACTCATAGAACTTGATGATGGATTGATTGCGGGGAGTGAGGGAAGGAAGGAAACCAAGGATCCCTCCCTGGTTTGGGGCTGGAGTAATTGGCTGAACGGCAGTGCCATCTGCTGAAATGGGATGGGCTGGGGGAAATCGGAGATTCTGTGGGGAGTTTGAAAGGCATGTGCCTTATCCCAGTGGACATGTTAAGTAGACAGCTGGGTATCCTTGTCTAAAGCCCAGTGAAAAAGTTATGTCAACAGGTATTCGTTTGGGAGTCATTGGAATATTAACTATTAAGGGGTTTTAAACCCACAAGCTTTGGGGGAGTGTGTATGTAGAGAAGAGATGAGAAGCCGAGCCCGGAGATCCCCACTTCATAGGTCTACCAACTGCCTTGAGGCATGGCCTCTTCATTCCTGATTTATAAGATGCACTTCACCTCTGACAGCCACGGAGCGGGCCATTTGTCATTTGATATAGAGGCATGTTTTCCGCATCTCAATCCAATACTGTACAACATATAATTTATTACAGTTGCGATGCTTCCGTGTTTCCAGCATTTCCCGTTCTTTAAAAATTCTATAATGTCATATTAGTTGAGGAGAAGACGCACAGCGAAGTTGATTTCTCTTCGTTTTCTCTTTTCAAGTTTGTCAGTTTATCATGTTTTACTAGATGCGGTAGTTCTATGTTGTGACCAAGTCTCCTGGCCAGGTGCCAGCCCTTCTCACCTCTTTCCCCACATTCAGATGCAGTCGTGAAAAAGCGTGTTGTTATTGGGGCAATGAAATAAATTAGACTTATAATGACGACAGCATTTTCTTGGAAAGGCAGTTGTAGTCCATAGGAAACAGAAGGTACATTCACCACATGCCGAGAATTTTGAAATTCTCGACAGGAGCAGGCAGAGGATTTTATACCCTGGACCACTCTGTCCGCCAGAGGTCACCTCCTTGATCCTGCCCTTCCGGGTGAGGGTTAGCGGGCGCTAATCAGGGAGGGGCATTGGCACCTGGAGGAGGTGTTCCCGGCACAGGATGCAGCGTGTGCAAAGACCCGGCGGTGAGAGCACCAGGGTGGCTGAGTGATCTGAGATCTGCCCCATTTCACTGCCTGGGCAGCCAGATGGCAACACAAAGCGAGGCTCCGGAAGTATCAGGGGCTGGATGGTGAAGGGCCTTGCGGGCCGCGCTGAGGAGTTTGGGTTTCATTCTGAGGCTTCAGTAAAATTCTGAACCACGGAAGGAACTTAACCGTATCGTGCGGTAGAAAGATGCCTCTGGCAGCAGACTGGGGGATAGCAGAAGGGGAGCGAGGATGACCGAGTAGCGGTGAGTTCAACGGGGACGTGGCTGAGTTAAGCAGGGGAGATGACAGACGGCCTACCTGTCTCCACGTGGCTGCTTGGGGAGAGGGGTTCACAGGGCTCCGAGCTCAGCCAAAAGGGTGTACGTGTGGTACTGTTCGGGGTGGAAGGGATACGTGAGCTCCAAACTGGGAATGCGGGCTTCTAGATGCAGGTGTCCAGTAAGAAGTAGTACACAGGATCGTGGAGTTGAGGAGATAGTCTGTCCTAAAAAAATACAGTACATGTGGGAGCCATTGTCACGTGGAAGGGAGCTGGTACGTCACCAAGAGCACAGTGTTAAGTCTGGGCTCGGCAAACTTGGACTCTCGGATCAAATCTCAGCCCACTGCCCGTTTTTCTGAATAAAGTTTTACGGAGACCAGCCACGCCCGTTGTTTACATAGCGTCCGCGGCTGCTTTCACACGACAGCAGCAAGGTTGAATTGTTACAGTAGAGACCGTATGTCCACAAAGCCTAAAATATTTACCATCTGGCCGTTTACAGAAACAATTGCCAACCTTTAGTGTGGAGTAATAAAAAAATATATAATTTAAATATTAATTTAAAAATTGCCAACCTTTAGTGTGGAGTAATAAAAAAAAAAAAGGACTAAAGTCTACACCTGGGGAAACATCCACAGTTAAGTGGGAGTCAGGGAAAGAAGAATCTTCAAAGGACGCCGAGAATTGGAGGGTTAAACAGGGACTTCCCTGGCGGTCCAGTCATTAAGACTCTGCGCTTCCACTGCAGGGGTCAAGGGTTCGATCCCCGGTGGGGGAACTGAGATCCCATATGCTAAGTGGCACGGCCAAAAAAAAAAAAAGAAAACGGAAAAGAGTGGATTCAAGAGAGAATGAAGATAGAGTCAGCATGTCCAGTATTGTCAGAGGTTTTTAAATAACGTCTGTGGAGTTTAACCAAAAAGAGGACTGTATGCCCTTTTACCGCGTGTACCCCGCTACCACTGCCAGCACCACCTTTGTTGCGAACTCCAGCCTAGACCCTGCTGATATCTTTGACTCACTTACACCATCAGCTGCTCCCCTTCGTCCTTTCTCTTTTTATAAACAGCCGTGAATTCACTCCGTCTATCCCTTCTCCATTCCTACGCCACTGCTCTATTCCACTCCAGTTACCCAGTCCTCTGGATCCCGCATCTGCACCATTTTACTCCCCTCCTTGGTTTTTTCCTCTAGTCCCTCTAACTTATTTTTAAATGACTTTATGTTACTCTGTCCTTTACGTCTTTTTGAGTTTCCTCAAAAAAAAGAGATGATTATCCCTCAAGAGGCTTCTAGTAATCATCTTGCCGGTGGGGTCCTCCTCGATTAGTTAGGGCAGGCTAATCACTGTTTAAACAAATCCACCCCGAGTTCTCAAGGCTCAGCACAAGAGAGGTTTGTTTTTCAGTCACACCAGCTGTCCAAGGCGGGTGTCCTTCAGGTGCCCTTCTGCTCCCCACAGACACACAAATCCTCCCAAAACACGACTTCCCTGACCCAGTGCCGCCTTGCTTCCTGTTGCTGAATGTGCCAGCACATCTTGCCCAGGGCCTTTGTGCTGGCTGGTCCCTCAGCCTGGAAAGTCCTTCCCCTGGAGCACACGGTGTGCTCCCTCCAAAGGTAAGGGAGGCTTCAAGTCCTCACCCAAATATCATCTTCTCAGGGAAGACTCCCCAGTCGCTGCATTTAACACTGTAAATCTCTCCCTTCACCTCCTGCCACGCTTTGCGGCTTTCTTTTCTCACGGCTCCGTCTCTGCCTAAAGTGCTGCGTGTTCGTTTCACTGTGGCTTCCCCTCTGTGTCCATGAGAACCTAAGGCCCACGAAGCAGAGGTTTTTGCCGCTCTGTCAGATCCTAGAACAGTACAGGGCACATAACAAGCAGTAAAAATCTGTTGCTGAAGGAAAGAATCTCAATACACCAAGGGGTGTAAACTTGCAAAGGCTGATGTCAGCTTAAATCAGAAGTAGGGCCATGGGAAAAGAATGGGCGAGAACCACCCAAGAAGGGCAGCTGTGAGAGCAGCCAGGGGGTCAGTTCCGCGGAGAGGGGAAGAGTCCTGCAGAGCCTGGACAGAAGGAGAGCCAGGAGGTGGGACCACGTCCCTCACAGAGGGCAGAGCCCAGCTTTACCCAAAGCTTGGATCAGCTCAACTGAAACCCCCTAACAGTCAAAGATGACTGAGACAAAACAGAATGTGACCTCTCACTTTATTTGCTTTTAATTTAAAAAAAATGTTTACTTATATTGGCCTATAGTTGACTTACAATGTTGCGTTAGTTTCAGGCATACAGCAAAGTGATTCAGGTGTACATATACATATATCTATTCTTTTTCAGATTCTTTTCCCATTTAGGATATTACAGAATATCCTCAATAATATCCTAATAATAGTAGAGTTCCCTGTGCTCTACAGTAGGTCCTTGTTGATTATCTATTTTATATATTGTAGTGTGGACATGTCAATCCCAGACTCCTAACTTATCCCTTCCCCACCCCTGCCTTCCCCTTCGGTAACCATAAGTTTGTTTTTGAAGTCTGAGTCTGTTTCTGTTTTGTGAATAAATTCACTTGTATCCTTTTTTAAAATTCCACATATAAGGGGTATCATGTGATATTTATCTTTCTCTGTCTGACTTCACTTAGTATGATAATCTCTAGGTCCATCCATGTTGCTGCAAATGGCATTATTTCATTCTTTTTTATGGCTGAGTAATATCCCATTGTGTGTGTGTGTGTGTGTGTGTGTGTGTGTGTGTGTGTGTGTGTGTGTGTGTGTGTGTACCACATCTTCTTTATCCATTCCTCTGTCGCTGGACAGTTAGGTTGCTTCCATGTCTTGGTTATTGTGAATAGTGCTGCAGTGAACACTGGGGTGCATGTATCTTTTCAAATTAGGTTTTCTCCAGATATATGCCCAGGAGTGGGATTGCTGGATCATATGGTAACTCTGTTTTTAGTTTTTTAAGGAACCTCCACACTGTTCTCCATAGTGGCTGCACCACTTTACATTCCCACCAGCAGTCTTAGAGGGTTCCTTTTTCTCCACACCTGTTATTTGTAGACCTTTTAATGCTGACCATCCTGACTGGTGTGAGGTGATACCTCATTGTAGTTTTGACCTGCATTTCTCTAATAATTAGTGATGTTGAGCATCTTTTCATGATATATAGATGCCTCTTGGCCATCTATATATCTTCTTTGGAGAAATGTCCATTTAGGTCTTCTGCCCATTTTTTGATTGGGTTGTTTGTTGTTTTTTCTTGAGCTGTAGGAGCTGTTTGTATATTTTGGAGATTAATCCCTTGTCGGTCGCTTTGTTTGCAAATATTTTCTCCCATTCCGTGGGTTGTCTTTTTGTTTTGTTTATGGTTTCCTTTGCTGTGCAAAAGTTTTTAAGTTTAATTAGGTCCTTTTTGTTTATTTGTTTATTTTTGTTTTTATTTTCATCACTCTAGGAGGTGGACCCAAAAAGATATTGCTGTGATTTATGTCACAGAGTGTCTGCCTATGTTTTCCTCCAAGAGTTTTATAGTATCCGGTCTTATATTTAGGTCTTTAATCCATTTTTAGTTTATTTTTGGGTATGGTGTTAGATAATGTTCTAATTTCATTCTTTTACATGTAACTGTCCAGTTTTCCCAGCGCCACTTACTGAAGAGACTGTCTTTTCTCCATTGTATATTCTTGCCTCCTTTGTCATAGATTAATTGACCATAGGTGCATGGGTTTATCTCTGGATTTTCTAACCTGTTGCATTGATATATATCTATCTTTGTGCCAGACTGTTTTGATTACAGCATCGGGGAAGAAGACATTTTCCTCTAGGTTCTTCTGCAAATTAAGTTGACATGAGACAGACAAACAGGAGAAAATCACACAAAAGTTTAATAACATGTATACATGGGAGAGACCCAGGAAAACTGAGTCACTCGTCAAAATGGCCCAAACCCTCACTTAAATACCATCTTTAGCTAAAGACAAAAAAGGATGCTGGGGGTGGTGGTTTGGACCACAAAGGGGAGGAAGGCAATTCACATGGAGACAGAAAAGCAAATGTTTGGTAAACAAATGTCTGCTGGGCCAGACAGCGACAGCGAGACAGAGAGGATTCTTATCTCTGGGCCCCGCCGAGTTCCCCTACCACAACCAGCCCACGTTCTTTGCAGATATTTCTGGTGATGGTTCTATTCCAGAAACAGGCCCCGTAGCTAAATTCTTCTAGGCCATTCAGAGGGAGGTAAGAAGAAAAACTTCTTGAGTCTTCTATTTCTTAAAACTAATCAGCCTAATTCAATCCTCATGCCAAAGATCATTTTGGGGGTGGCACATTTTGCTCCCCTGCATGGAGACATTCTCACAACATAAAATTATAAATTTAAAAACTAACTTCCTGGTTAAGAATCTGGGTTTTGGAGCAAAACCAACATGGATTTAAAATCTTCTTTCTGCAGCACACAGGCTGTGTGACCTTAGGCAAGTCACTTAACCTCTAAGGCTCAGTTTCCTCATCTGTAAACCTAGGATAATAATACTGATTCTCAAGATGATTGTAAATATAAAGAAGATTGTGATTGTAAAGCACTTAACACAGTACTTGACACATAGAAAGGCACTTAATCATAGCACCTGGTATTGTAAGAAAATATTACTTACTTTTCTTTACTTCTTTGCACTTAGTACGTTTAAGTATTCCTCCAGTTTTCTACCTGGAAGGGCCTGTATTCTTTTTATGAGAAAAAAAAAACATTATTTCAGAAGACAGTAAATATTTTTGCTCAAGTCTGTGGAGGTAATAGAGATTTTACTAAGACTCTAGGAACCTCTTAAGAATTTCATTTTGTGTGTAGTCTACTATTGGGGCTCAGGGCAGGTGGCCCCAAAATTTGCATCAATGATATATTGATTATTTTGAATTAAGGTTACTTAAGAAACAGTCAACACAAGAGGGATGCTCTGAGCCTCCTGTCCATCTCCCTGAAAGCAGGAAATAAACCTCCCCTGTGAAAGGTGTACCCCTGCATCTGGAGGTAGAAGGATGCCCTTATTGCCAGAGATAAGGGATTTGGGGCAAGAAGCCTGTATCAAAAAACCCTGTGAATTCTTTAATTGGCTACCCCCAGCCTAAAATCTGTTTAGATTCTTCACGAATTGAGCTTCCAAAACCTAGGTTGCTTTCTTCTGTCGTGTCATTTCCTCACAAATGTGTTTCTTTGCTTAAAAGCACTAAAGCTGCCTGCCTTGGCCACTTCTTAGGTCCCATTTCTATGGGACCTCCATGCACACGAATTAAAATTTGTTGCTTTTTCTCCTGTTAATCTTTGTGCCAATTTTACTATTAGTTCAGCCACAAGAACTCAGGAGAGGTGCGGGGGAAATTTCCATTCCAGTCAAGTGGATTTCAGCTGTTTAACAGTCCTTGTTAAATCATGATCTAGAAGGGTGACACCCCTAGGTTTACCCCAATATGGAGCCAATTTTAGATAATCAACAATCAGTAGATAAGGGAGGTAAAACCGTTGTCTTTAAGATACCCAAGAAAGATTTACAAGAAATCCTTGGAAAACAAGAGAGACAGGAGTGCAGTACAAAGCCCCTCACCTCATCTCATTCTTTCATAATCTCACCAGTCCAGGAGAGAAACAGGAAGGACTTGATGTGAATAGAAAATAATCACTTGCCACCCGTTAAACATACATGCTAAGAGGGGTGGAGAATGGAGTCAGAGCTGGCTAACGATGAAATATTCTGTGATGCTGACATCTGAGGTTAAGACAGAAATAAACCTCCCAGAGTGATCCCGGATTCTATCATTCCGTATTTCCAAGTTCCATCTGTATTTAGTGAGAAAACTTTAACTCAAGTCGGAACGACGTTCCCCAGGACAGGGGCAATAGGTAAGCAGTCCTCCCTTTCCTTGACAGAAACACGTGTCCAGACAGCCATAAATATATGCCAAGCAGTTGAAGGACCCAGCCGAGCTTGGAAACAAGGAAAGGAAAGTAGGAATCACAGCTCTGGACTTGGGCACGCAGGGTTTGAATAGGCCTGAGTAAGGAGCAACTAGAGCTGACCAGCTTTGGCAAGGACGTACGTGGCTCTGGGAAGTTTGGGAGTTGGACGTGCCTTCTCTCTTGATGTTTCACCTGGTGGCCACCTGTCCTGGTCCACCTGAGTTTAGAACGTGTATTTTCCTCCAAGCTGGTTCCTCTACCAGCATCCTCTGGTTGTCCTTGAACAAAAGCCTGACGTTGTCACAAGTTCTGGGTAGATGTACAGAGAACTCGGTTTTCTCTTCATCTTAGAGATGGGATCACTCAGGCTATTTCCCCAGAAGCTATTTATCCAATAGCTCTGAGCAGTAGCAAAGCCAAACCAAAGGTTTATATGCCCTGTAAGGCAGGCTTAGTGGGGAAAAAGGGGTCAGATCTAGTCGGGAATATGTGGATTTCCCCAGACACTCCAAAGGGAAAGTTAGATTGGTTTTTTGAGCAGTTATTGCTAAAATAGTTTTTTCCGTTGCATTCGCTTACATGTCAAACATTAGTGGTTAATAGTGACCCAGTGAACTTTACTTTCTGCTGCTGAAACACTTTTAATTCTACAGATTTCCAGCACTTAGACTGGGAATTAAATATGTTTCAGTGAAACCAAATAATATCAACAAAATTTAAGCCAATTTTTAAAAAATAAATTTATTTGTTTATTTTTGGCTTCGTTGGGTCTTCATTGCTGGGCGCAGGCTTCTCATTATGGTGGCTTCTTTTTTTGTGGAGCACAGGCTCTAGGCACGCATGCTTCAGTAGCTGTGGCACGCGGGCTCAGTAGTTGTGGCTCGTGGGCTCTAGAGCACAGGCTCAGTCGTTGTGGCATACCGGCTCAGTTGCTCCGTGGCACGTGGGATCTTCCCAGACCAGGGCTTGAACCCGTGTCCCTTGCATTAGCTGGCGGATTCCTAACCACTGCACCACCAGGGAAGTCCCTAAACCAATTTAATTCGAAGTGTGACCCAGAGAAAAGAGTCCTCTAGTATTTCCTAAGGTCTGATACAGATATGGATAAAAAATCATTTCAAGAACCTCCTTTTCTATAAAGCAGCCACACTCAAACCCAGATACCATGAGCAGAAGTGTTAAATAAAATCTGGGCCGTGAGAGAGAAATAAAATGTGGCAATCCTGTGAAATCCGAGGTAACTAGAGTCTAGCAAATACGTGGATCTAGTTATCAATTGATTCATTTCTACCTTGAACTGAATTGTCCCAAAATACAGTATTTGCCAGAGTATGGGGGGTGGTTTCTTTTTAATTTTTTTAAATATTGCAAAACATGTAAAATAAAAGTCACTATCTTAACCATATTTCAATGTTCAGTGGTGCTAACTGTAGTCACATTGTTGTACTGCAGACCTCCAGAACTTTTCCCTCTTGCAAAACTGAAACTCTGTACCCGTTAAACAGCAACTTCCCATGCCGTTCCCACTATCCCTGGCAACCTCCATCCTGCCTTCTGTTTCTTTGAGATTGACCACATTGAATCCCTCATATAAGTGGAATCATACAGCACTTGTCTTTTTGGAACTGGTTTATTGCACTTAGCATCATGTCCTCAAGATTCATCCACAGTGTAGCACATGTCAGAATTTCCTGTTTTCTAAGGCTGAATAATATTCAGTTGTGTGTGTAAATGCCACATTTTCTTTTTTTAATAATTTTTAAAAATTATTTATTTCTCTCTTTGGCTGTGCCAGGACTTAGTTGCGGCACACGGGATCTTCGTTGCCACATGCAGGATCTTTAGCTGTGGCTTGCAGGCTCTTAGTTGCATCATGCGGGCTCTTAGTTGTGGCATGCAGGATCTAGTTCCCTGACCAGGGGTCGAACCCAGGCCCCCTGCATTGGGAGCACGGAGTCCTGGCCACTGGACTACCAGGGAAGTTCCCACATTTTCTTTCTTCATTCATCCTTGATGGACATTTAAGTTGTTTTCATAGTTTGGCTATTGTAAATAAGGCTGCAAGGAACATGGGAGTGCTAAGATCCCTTCAGAATTCTGCTTTCAATTCTTTTGGATAAATACCCAAAAGTAGGATTGATGGATCATATGGTAGTTTTATTTTTAATCTTCTGAGGAACCTCAGACTCCAAACCCATAGGGCATGAGTTTTTCAACACACTTTTCCTCAATAACCCCTCTGAAAAGTTTAGATACTACAACTTACTTTCCACTCAGTGAAAGAGATAGACAAGAGGAATTAGACCCAATACTGAAAGGAAACATGGTAAAGGAACCAAGAAGTTATTCCAGGACTGTGACCCTCAGATTCCTAGACCCGCTCCCAGACACTCTGATTCATAATATTCATGATTCTGGTCAGAGCCAGGTTTGGGAGCCATTGATTTAGGGCAAAACTAGGGTAGCAGGGCTTCCCTGGTGGCGCAGTGGTTGAGAGTCTGCCTGCCGATGCAGGGGACACGGGTTCGTGCCCCGGTCCAGAAAGATCCCATATGTGGAGCGGCTGGGCCCGTGAGCCATGGCCGCTGGGCCTGCACGTCCAGAGCCTGTGCTCCGCAACAGGAGAGGCCACAACAGTGAGAGGCCCGCGTACTGCAAAAAAACCCAAAAAAACAAAAAAAACTAGGGTAGCTGTCACAGTGGACGGTGTCCCAGCTCCAACAGGCACAGGTCAGACAGGGCAGAGGTTAGGCCAGGCCAGGTCAGCCTCGGTCAGACCAGGCCAACAGGACAGAACTTGGTTCAAGCAGTAGGCATTGCCTCCTTTCTGACCAATTGTCGAGTGCTGGGCAAGCAGGGCAGCAAAAGGACTACAGAGGTTCAGGTCTACAGGATCAGCACCCTGGACAGCTCCCTGCTGGCAAAACTCATCCAAGCAATCCCGATGTCTTTCACTCTCCAAGACCCGAGTTTCTTAAGCAGGTCCACCCACAGGAGGCTGGTTTTTGGTAAGGGTCTCACACCTGTGCCAGATATAGGTCCTGTAGTGTGCGAGAACCATGCTTACTCCCACCACCACCTTTGCCCAGCTTTTGGTCTCTCTCTCAAATGGGAAGGACTCAGGATTCCAGAGGGCAGCCATGGCCCTGGGGATGACACAGTTTGGTCTCAGTGGCAAAGTACACGGGAAATTTATCTTCCTAGGCCTGGATCTTTCCCAGGTGAACGCCAGGTCCTGCCAGATTTTTCCGCCAATGACTTTCACACTGTCGTTAATACCAAAACACAGCTGTTAAATGAAGGATCATTATGGATAAATTGACACCTGGACACTTTGAGGATAGCAGTTGATCATGTCCAGTGACAACTTCATTTCAAGGCAGGCGTCCAACTAAATGAAAGAGATCCTGGTATTGAAAAGACTCAATGAAACGCAAAGGCTATTTTCACCATCTTTCCACCAAAAAAAGTTACTGTTCTACCGGGGCATTGATAGAGAAGTCCAAAAGATTAGCAAAGATTTTCTAAACAAATGTGTTATCTCAGACTCCAAAGCCTCAAATGCAAGTGTATTACAGAGCAGAGATGTTCCCAGTGGCAATCCAAACATGTCCTTTATGTCATTCATGTTCTTCTAACAGACTCTAACCCAACCTGCAGACAGCAGGCTCTGTAATGCAGATTGTATGCTGAGTCCTGGAATAGGATCGTTAGTACTCAGCACTGACAAAGCCGGGAGCTCTTGAGAAATCTCTCAGGCATTAATTGCTGCATGGAATTTAGCTCAGAGACCGTGAATTGATCTCTTTAAGGATGCTTAATTTAAATAGGGTGGTAATTTGCCCAGATGGCTACAATGTAAAAAGTTCTCACAAATGCATGAGAGAAAATGCATTTCTGGCACCTCTAACAAAACACGTAATGAAGAAGCAGACCTTCAGAAGCAGATGGTCCCTTGGTCTGCTCTTCACATTGTAACCCCATTGAAACAAAACCCCGGAAAGTCCAATCAGCCTTGGGTTTTGCCCCACATGGAACAAACTTAAAGGGCGAAAACAGTAATCTTTTGCTTCTGGGTGTTTTTCTCTTCACAGTGATTCTGAGTCACTGTCACCTGGTGTGAAATTCGGTGAAATTGGGTAATCACACTAGAAGATGTATAAAATCACCGCCACCCTGCCCCCAAAAGATGTATGTGCCAGAAGTGACAGGAAACACGAAACTGACAGATGCCCAGGAGAACTGTGTACAGCTCTGCTACTCATGCTGTTGGGGGTTAGGGGAGGAAAGGACTTGGGTTTTCTGTAAAGGATTAATTTGGAAACATCAGCCTTTTGTCATCGTAACTGACACCTTCTATTATATGCATCGACATTGGTTTACTTCAGGCCCCTTGGCTTGTTTATTGTTCAGATGCAGAATTCTAGCCCAATTTTATAATGAATAACTTTCCAATTATTTCCACGTCTTAATGACTACTTGATTATAAGGGGTTTCTTTTTTAGCTTTTGTTAAGGTTGCAAGCCTGTTTCCAAGGTAGCTAGTTGAATCTGATCACCATGTCCAAATCGCTTCCACAAATGCACTTGTTATAACTTTGGGCTGGTTTTACGTGCAGCTCAACTCACAGCAGCGCTTCTCGAAGACTCTCCTCGAACACCTGCATCGCGTCACCCAGGATGCACGTTACACGTGCGGACTCCTGGCCGCTGGCCCAAATGTATGACATCAGTGTTTCTGAGAGTGGAGTCAGGGAAGCTGCTTGTTCGGGAAGCTCCCGAGGTAACCCTGTGCACAGGGAGATTTGAGACCCATGGATTCGCAGGCTGGAATCAATCTGTACCCCTTCCCATTTCACCACTCGACTCATTCGATAGCCAGCTTATGGTTGCCTTGGATTTTAAATTATTTGCTCAACAAATGTTCATTGCACAAGTGTTATGAACAAGGCACTTGACTGGGCATCGGAGAAACACAAGAACACAAGCCAGAAATGTTCCCTGGAAGCACAGGGGCCAATTCCATCAGAGAAGACAATCAACAAATAATTTCATAAGTAATTGCTCAACTACAATTTTGACAGGTGCTACTAAGGGGAAATGGAAGATGTTTATACCAAGAGGGAGTTCAGGGAGGGTGTCTCTGGGAATGGATGCTCAGACAGGGATCGGAGACCTGGGTGGGGAAGAAGGGTCCAGAGAGAGCATTCCAGGCAGAGGGAGCTTGAGCCGAGGCTCTAAGGAAGGAAAACCATGGCGAAGCAGTAGGAGGGTAGCTGCCAGAGTGTGCAAGGGCCAGACCATGCCGGTCTTTTCAGTCCTGTTGAGGATTCTGGATTTTATCCTGAGAACAGAAAGGATCCGCTCAAGAATTTTAAATACACCTGCTTGTCAGTGAGCTGTGCAGCGGTGTAGATGAAGGGGTGAAAGCAAGGGCAGCCAGAACACAGTGAAAGCTTGGGGAGAGCTCTGCCCAGTGACAGTGGGGCAGAGATAGGAACTGTGCATTAGAAATATGGGGCTGGCCAAAAAAGTTCGTTCGGGATTTTCCGTAAGATGTTACGGAAAAACCGGAATGAACTTTTTGGCCAACCCAGTAAAACTTACAAGGGAAGATGTTAAATTGCATCTGATCAAGGCAGTGCCCTGGAACATTTAAGGATGTTAAAATCTTGACAATCTACTTTTACTGATTTAAAAAATAGCCCTCACAACATATAATTTCCTTTTATCCTCAGTGACAGTCATTCATGAGAACAAAAATAAAAACGTCAGTGGACACCCAAATTGTTCACTCCATCCCATGCCACTGGACTTTATGTGGTTTGTGGCTGCAGACCTGTGGCTCTCAGAGAAGTTGGATTTGGTTGGTGCCCTCTCTCTGGCGGGAAGCACCACCCCTGTAAACATGCAGGCTGCGATCATGGTGGCTTTGAGGAACACGGCACTCAGATCCTGGAGCCTGTTATTCTACAAAGTAAACACAGGTTTAAGTCAAAAGGCAATGTGTATAGTATCATGTCATCTGCAAACAGTGACAGCTTTACTTCTTCTTTTCCGATTTGGATTCCTTTTATTTCCTTTTCTTCTCTGATTGCTGTGGCTAAAACTTCCAAAACTATGTTGAATAAGAGTGGTGAGAGTGGGCAACCTTGTCTTGTTCCTGATCTTAGTGGAAATGCTTTCAGTTTTTCACCATTGAGGACAATGTTGGCTGTGGGTTTGTCATATATGGCCTTTATTATGTTGAGGAATGTTCCCTCTATGCCTACTTTCTGCAGGGTTTTTATCATAAATGGTGTTGAATTTTGTCGGAAGCTTTCTCTGCATCTATTGAGATGATCATATGGTTTTTCTCCTTCAATTTTTTAATATGGTGTATCACGTTGATTTGCGTATATTGAAGAATCCTTGCATTCCTGGAATAAACCTCACTTGATCATAGTGTATGATCCTTTTAATGTGCTGTTGGATTCTGTTTGCTAGTATTTTGTTGAGGATTTTTGCATCTATGTTCATCAGTGATATTGGCCTGTAGTTTTCTTTCTTTGTGACATCCTTGTCTGGTTTTGGTATCAGGGTGATGGTAGCCTCGTAGAATGAGTTTGGGAGTGTTCCTCCCTCTGCTATATTTTGGAAGAGTTTGAGAAGGATAGGTGTTAGCTCTTCTCTACATGTTTGAGAGAATTCGCCTGTGAAGCCATCTGGTCCTGGGCTTTTGTTTGTTGGAAGATTTTTAATCACAGTTTCAATTTCAGTGCTTGTGATTGGTCTGTTCATATTTTCTATTTCTTCCTGATTCAGTCTCGGAAGGTTGTGCTTTTCTAAGAATTTGTCCATTTCTTCCAGGTTGTCCATTTCATTGGCATAGAGTTGCTTGTAGTAATCTCTCATGATCTTTAGTATTTCTGCAGTGTCAGTTGTTACTTCTCCTTTTTCATTTCTAATTCTATTGATTTGAGTCTTCTCCCTTTTTTTCTTGATGAGTCTGGCTAATGGTTTATCAATTTTGTTTATTTTCTCAAAGAACCAGCTTTTAGTTTTATTGATCTTTGCTATCGTTTCCTTCATTTCTTTTTCATTTATTTCTGATCTGATCTTTATGATTTCTTTCCTTCTGCTAACTTTGGGGGTTTTTTGTTCTTCTTTCTCTAATTGCTTTAGGTGCAAGGTTAGGTTGCTTATTTGAGATGTTTCCTGTTTCTTAAGGTAGGATTGTATTGCTCTAAACTTCCCTGTTAGAACTGCTTTTGCTGCATCCCATAGGTTTTGGGTCGTCGTGTCTCCATTGTCATGCTACCAGAAAACTACTAGAGCTAATCAATGAATTTGGTAAAGTAGCAGGATACAAAATTAATGCACAGAAATCTCTGGCATTCCTATTCACTAATGATGAAAAATCTGAAAGTGAAATTAAGAAAACACTCCCATTTACCATTGCAACAAAAAGAATAAAATATCTAGGAATAAACCTACCTAAGGAGACAAAAGACCTGTATGCAGAAAATTATAGGACACTGATGAAAGAAATTAAAGATGATACAAATAGATGGAGAGATATACCATGTTCTTGGATTGGAAGAATCCACATTGTGAAAATGACTCTACTACCCAAAGCAATCTACAGATTCAATGCAATCCCTATCAAACTACCACTGGTATTTTTCAGAGAACTAGAACAAAAAATTTCACAATTTGTATGGAAACACAAAAGACCCCGAATAGCCAAAGCAATCTTGAGAACGAAAAACGGAGCTGGAGGAATCAGGCTCCCTGACTTCAGACTATACTACAAAGCTACAGTAATCAAGACAGTATGGTACTGGCACAAAAACAGAAAGATAGATCAATGGAACAGGATAGAAAGCCCAGAGATAAACCCATGCACATATGGTCACCTTATCTTTGATAAAGGAGGCAAGAATGTACAGTGGAGAAAGGAGAGCCTCTTCAATAAGTGGTGCCGGGAAAACTGGACAGGTCCATGTAAAAGTATGAGATTAGAACACTCCCTAACACCATACACAAAAATAAGCTCAAAATGGATTAAATACCTAAATGTAAAGCCAGAAACTCTCAAACTCTTAGAGGAAAACATAGGCAGAACACTCTATGACATAAATCACAGCAAGATCCTTTTTGGCCCACCTTCTAGAGAAGTGGAAATAAAAACAAAAATAAACAAATGGGACCTAATGAAACTTCAAAGCTTTTGCACAGCAAAGGAAACCATAAACAAGACCAAAAGACAACCCTCCGAATGGGAGAAAATATTTGCAAATGAAGCAACTGACAAAGGATTCATCTCCAAAATTTACAAGCAGCTCATGCAGCTCAATAACAAAATAAACAGACAACCCAATCCAATAATGGGCAGAAGACCTAAATAGACATTTCTCCAAAGAAGATATACAGACTGCCAACAAACACATGAAAGAATGCTCAACATCATTAATCATTAGAGAAATGCAAATCAAAACTACAATGAGATATCATCTCACACCAGTCAGAATGGCCATCATCAAAAAATCTAGAAACAATAAATGCTGGAGAGGGTGTGGAGAAAAGGGAACCCTCTTGCACTGCTGATGGGAATGTGAATTGGTACAGCTACTATGGAGAACAGTATGGAGTTTCCTTAAAAAAACTACAAATAGAGCTACCATACAACCCAGCAATCCCACTACTGGGCATATACCCTGAGAAAACCATAATTCAAAAAGAGACATGTACCAAAATGTTCATTGCAGCTCTATTTACACTAGCCAGGAGATGGAAGCAACCTAAGCGTCCATCATCGGATGAATGGATAAAGAAGATGTGGCACATATATACAATGGAATATTACTCAGCCATAAAAAGAAATGAAATTGAGTTATTTGTAGTGAAGTGGATGGACCTAGAGTCTGTCAATACAGAGTGAAGTAAGTCAGAAAGAGAAAGACAAATACCGTATGCTAGCACATATATATGGAATCTAAGAAAAAAAAATGTCATGAAGAACCTAGGGGTAAGACGGGAATAAAGACACAGACCTACTAGAGCATGGACTTGAGGATTTGGGGAGGAGGAAGGGTAAGCTGTGACAAAGTGAGAGCGTGGCATGGGCATATATACACTACCAAACGTAAAGTAGATAGCTAGTGGGAAGCAGCCGCATAGCACAGGGAGATCAGCTCGGTGCTTTGTGACCACCTAGAGGGGTGGTAGAGGGAGGGTGGGAGGGAGGGAGACGCAAGAGGGAAGAGATGTGGGAACATATGTATATGTATAACTGATTCACTTTGTTATAAAGCAGAAACTAACACAGCATTGTAAAGCAATTATATTCCAGGAAAGATGTAAAAAAAAAAAGGCAATGTGTTATTTTAATGCCAACCTCTATTTTAGTCAAAGACACAGAGTGAAGTTAGGGTAACTGGAAAGAGGCTTCAAAGGAAAAAGAAGGAAATCATTTGGGAACTTCTAATCTGTAACAGGGTCAGCCCCTCTTCTGATCCTGAGCTATAATAAACAGCAAAGCCCTTTACTCCCGTCCTCCACGCACTGATAACGTGGGTTGAACCTTTGATTTGGAGTATATGCTGTAGTAGCTATACTTTGAGAACATGGCCAGCTATTATAGAGATCCTCTACTGAGAGAAAAGTGTTTATAACAACGAGACTTCACAAACAAACTTCATTTACGTCACCACTAAGTCAAAATCTATGAGATCCAATCTGATCTGAGATTTACATTTAATATGATTATAACCAAAAAGATTATTATGCAAATTTCTAACATAAACAAGATTGGAAGAAGAATTTGTAAAAAAAAATCTTTAAATATAAAAAAAACCAATATACTCTCATAGGTGTCATCTGTTTAATACCTGAGGGCCAGCGCAATCTTTAATAAAGTTCCCAAACATTTGAGAATGTATAGCAAGTTTTTTCTGATAGCCATAGTTAGATAATTAATTCTGATTAAATATATATTAAATAATATATAATTATATAGTGCTATATAATTATTTGTACATTAATTTTTACATGCAGACTTGCCGTATGTACTACAAAGAATTTACCAGTTCTTGAAAAATTGGATAACTAAAAATATTATTTCCAGAAAATTGAACATAATTAACCTGCTTTTTCATATTTATTTATGTTTTAAATGTACCTACAGTAAAATGTCTCACATCCAGTTCTCTGAGCTATAACTTACGCAGAGATTCTTCTAACCACCACAGGCAGGAAACAGCATGACTCCATCACCCCAAGGAATTCCTTCATGTTGACCCTTTGACGTCAGACCCTCTACCCACCCCAAGCCCTGGGGACCACTGGTCTGGTCTCTACCTCTGCTGTCCTGGCTTTTTCAGAATGTCATGTAAATGGGTTCACACAGTGTGTCATCTTTTGACCCTGGCTTCCGTCACTTAGCACACTTCCTGTGAGATGCATCCACGTTGCTGCCTGTCTTCTTCTGATGATTCTCTAAGTAGTGCTTTACAGCCCTCATACCACCGATACAACAATATTCATGTAGAAAGTGCAGCCATAAAAGAAGAAGGAAATAATGCCATTTACAGCAATACGGATGGTCCTAGAGATTATCATACTAAGTGAAGCAAGTCAAAGACAAATACCATATCACTTATATCACTTATATGTGGAATCTAAGAAAATGATACAAATGAACTGATTTATAAAACAGAAACAGACTCACAGACGTAGAAAACAAATTTATGGTCACCAAAGGGGAAAGGGTAGGAATAAAACAGGAGTTTGGGATTAACATATACACACTACTCCATATAAAATAGATGAACAAGGTCCTACTGCATAGCACAGAGAACTATATTCAATTGATTGATTGGCAGCTCAGCTTGCGGGATCTTAGTTCCCCGGCCAGGGATCAAACCAGTGCCCCTGCAATGGAAGCGCGAACAGGACCGCCAGAGAAGTCCCTTCAATATCGTATAATAATCTATCATGGAAAAGAATCTGAAAAAGAATATATATATATATATATATATATATGTGTGTGTGTGTGTGTATGTATAACGGAGTCACTTTGCTGTACACCTGAAATGGATACAACATTATAAATCAACTATACTTCAATTTTTTAAATTTTTAAAGTAAAAACTAAAAAATAAAAGAAAGTGCAGGAGATACGGTGCCGCCAGTTCAGCAGCACCGCTGAGTGGTCCTCGGTGTGCACACGATCTCTGGGGCAACCAGCAGGTTTGCAGTTTGTTTCTTTCTAACAAAAGTGCCTGGTAGCAAAACCACAGTCGTTATTTGACCTATGACTTCTCTGCCGAGCCATGGTCAAGGCTTCCCCGCTGCCCATCGACTGACACCCAAACTCCTCCTCAAACAAAATTCTCTCATTTTCTCGGTCTTATGTCCACCAGTTCCCTAAAATAACCTACTTTTCAGCCAAACTGGGCTGTTCATTCTTCCCTGATTCTTCTACACTTCTCAGCCTTGGAACATCCTGCCTCTTCATGCTTCAAGGACCAATTTCAGTGCCGTCTTTTACACACCATCTTTCCTAATTCCTCCCTTTCTTCCCTCAAGGCTGCCCCAAAGTGGACTTAATCTCCAGTTCACGTGGCATGTTTGGAACCTCTCTCAGGGCACTGTTCACACCCGGTCCCACCCCCTCCTCCCCTCCCCCTCTGCTGCTCTCCTGCCCCCACTGGGTCATCTGCTCCATCAGGGAAAGCTGTGTCTTTCTCATCTCTGGGAAACAGCACCCAGCATGGCATCTTCGACTATTATTAAGGTGACACTAAAGGGTCCTATTACAAAATAACTGCTTGGCCGTGGAAGACAGGAGAGAGAAAAGGGCAGACATCTGAAAATTGTCAGGAAAAGAAAAACTGAGAATTGTGACTCTAATGCCACTGGAAAAAATACTTTGCAGCATGTTCCTGGTAAAAGCATTATGACAGCAATTTCTGGATGAAAATTTTAAACTGGTAAAAAAATGTAGACCACTGGTGTTTTGTGTTTTTTTTTTTTTGGTTTGTTTGGGGTTTTTTTGCGGTAGGCGGGCCTCTCACTGTCGTGGCCTCTCCCGTTGCGGAGCACAGACTCCGGACGCGCAGGCTCAGCGGCCATGGCTCACGGGCCCAGCCGCTCCGCGGCATGTGGGATCTTCCCGCACCGGGGCACGAACCCGCGTCCCCTGCATCGGCAGGCGGACTCTCAACCGCTGCGCCACCAGGGAAGCCCAGGCAACTGGTGTTGTATCTCCTATTAAATAGGAGGCTGTATGTTTAAGACTCCTGGTCTCCTCAGGAGCCACACATGCCCGCCTCGTGAGACAAAAGAGTTCCTCACGGGAGGGACTCACAGAAGCTGGTTCTCCCAAGGATCAGAAAAGAGGGCTACACTTTCGCTTCTAAAACACCAAGTGAGCTGGTTGCCTATAACAGAGCGAGTCACGGCTCTCCCTCAGGGGGGTTATAAATACTAGATGGGCAGGAATCACACCTTAGGCTTTTCTTAACCTTGTATGGTGGCCACTGAAACGCTCCCGGTCCCAAGGTCCTCCTGGACGCCCATCCCCCATGGGTGCACACTCATACACGCCGCACACCCTGACTCCTAAAATGTTTGGGCATTTGAAGTGCAGTCCCAACCATTTCCACTTCCTGGGGTGACACCCAGCTCCTCGGGGCTGTGTCCTCCCTCCCTTCCAACAGGTGCAAGTGCTTAGCGGATATCAGCTGGCACCTGTGAGAATGGCAACAGTCATCTTACAAAATCGACGGCAGCCAGGGAGACAAGGGGACAGGGTCCTAGCTCCAGATCCATCACTACCCGGACCCACGGCCTTGTGGAAGTCACCAGCCTGCCCAGGGCTCTGGTTTCCTTGCCTGTAAACTGACAGATGGTGTCAGGTGTGTTAGATCCATGCCTTATCCTGGCTCTCACCTTGGGGCTCTCTCAGGGTCTGAGGGGCAGGTGCTTTCATGTTTGGGCTTGACCTTCATCCCCGTCTTGCTTCCTCTCTAGACAAAGCGGAGCCCAAACATGAGGTGCTCGGCTGTCTTTTCCCCTCTCTGGCCTTTCCTGGAAATAGGAGCGCAGGAGGGCTCCAGTCTGACCGCCCCGCCGAGCCATCTTTAGAGTAAATGATAGATGGAAAGAAGAGTCTGTTTCTTTTTGTCCTGTTTTCAATGACTTCCAAGTTAGAAAAACTGATGATAGGATGAGAGCCTCATCCGTATTGAAGACACATAGCACTTAGGAGCTGCAGATTCCAGTGTTCACAGACCCTCAGTATCTCAGCTGTTAATAGATAATAAAAATGGTCAGAGCTTGAATTTATATTCAACAGTCCCTCTGACATGTCTGGGGCTCTACATGGATCACCATTCCCCCTTGTCCTCAAGTCTGTCCTTGGGGGTGAATGAGCCTGCTGGGAGGAGCCATTAGCTCCCGAAGGTGCCTCTGGGGATCGCTGAGCCAGCTGCCGTGCTCCTGCCCCCTCCCCCCATCACCTGGGAGTACGGGAGAGCTTTCTAGAGAGTGGGGTGGCAGGGGGCACACTGGGATGTGGCCAGTCAGTGGCCCATAGATGACCAGGGGCCACCCTGCACGCCCCACAAGCTCTCAAGCCTCCACCCAAGGACTGGGTACCACTTTCCCATGTACCACTGAGTGGCTGAACTAAGCCAATGCTTACTGTCCCTGGACTCAGAATCCCTGATAAGTGTGTAAGCTTAACCAGATGCGTATATAGTCATCCACACACGGGAGATCTACCCTCAGTGGTTACAGGACAAAGGCTGTGTCTTCAGACCTCTAGGATCCTTTAACAGAGATGAAAGATAGGGTTCTGATGACATAGAAACCTTCAGAAAAGAAGTTTAAATGTTTTGGTGCCAAGTGCTTTCAACACACTATCTTGTCTAGTTCTCTTAACAGTGACCTCAGTACTTCGAGGAGTTGGTCCTGTCCACATTTTCAACCATCTCTAAAAGTCATAGGAATAATAACAGCTAACATTTGTTGAGTAGCCCCTCGATTACTAAGTGCTTTGATGCATTAGTTCGTTTCATCCTGACAACAGAACTCTGAGGTCGGGGATTCTATTATTGGCCCCATTTTACAGATAGGAAAACTAAGCACAGAGAAGCCAAGTAGTTTGCTGAAGTCCACACAGCTGGCAAGGCATCCCAGCGCTCTGGTTCCAGGGCCTGTCCTCAACCACGAAGCTCCAGGATCGGTGAGAGGCAGGGAGAAGGGCTGCCAGACTTGGCAAATGCACGCACAAGACACCCAGTTCAATGTGAATTTCAGACGAACAACGAATTATTGTAAGTGCAAGTATCTCCCTTGTAATACTTGGAATATACTTTTACGAAAAGAATTATTTGTTGTTTATCCAAAATTCAAATTGGATTGAACAGCCTCTATTTTTTTTTTTTAATTTTTTTGGCTGTGCTACATGGCATGTGGGATCTTAGTTCCCCCACCAGGGATCGAACCTGCGTCCCCTGCATTGGAAGCACAGAGTCTTACCCAATGGACCGCCAGGGAAGTCCTGAACAGCCTATGCTTAAACGGGCGACCCTGTGGGGAAGGGATACCTGAGGGTTGAGCCTCAGCCTGTCTAATTCCAGAGAACCTTTTCAAATATGCTGCCATATTTGAATACATGCTTCTAAGGGCAGAATCATGTCCCAGTCCTGACGCTGGACTTTGGTCAACCGCTGGAACGAAAAGGCAAGCGGGCTTGACCCTGCATTAACAACAGAAGACAGGCATCCCAAGGCACTGTGATTGTCAGTCCTTCTTAAAATTCATTCAAACTCTGTGCCTGGTTCATAAAAACTTGAGTAAAGATGTGAGGAGACGTTTTAAAAAAAGAAAGGATAAGAAATGGGTCATTTATTTTTATATTCAGGAATGCCATTTTCTCCTAGGTACTCTGATAAGAAAAGCCAGCAATGTTCTCCAAGTACTTAAAGGAGGCCAGCTAGGAGTAGGGATGAGAGCAGGGTCAGGAGAAAATGCAGGCAGACGGTAGACAGTAGCAAGAGGTCTTTCCTCCTCCCTCACCACCATTGCCACCCCGAGCCAGGAAGATGATCTTTCTGTGTCTGCTCGCAGCACATGTCTGAGTGTTTACTCAGAACACATGCTCAGGCTCTAGACAACTACAGGAAAAGTGTAGGAATTTTTAAAAGTCATGTGCTTAGAGCATTTTCGATGACCTCTCTTGAGCATGAAATGGTGTGTGTTCATCATGATTCAGATGAATTTGTCTGTGTTCCCACAAGGCTTGACATCACCCAGGTGAGTCAGCAGAAAACCAGCATCTTTACCACATTTACTATTTGCTGACAATCACCCCAGAAATAGCTGCCCTTGAGACACTATAAAAGCTTTCCTCTCTCCCTCTTAGGGCAAAACATTTTAGGGGAAGAAGAAAATCTTGGCCAAATCCTGGTGTTCTCAATAGGGTAACAATGGACATCCTTGGCCCATTATAAGGAAGAAGCACATTACCCAGGGCCCAGTGATCTTAACCACACTCAGACTGGCCCGCTGAGTAGAATTCCATTCAAGGGCCTCCCCCTGGAGGGGGTTTCAAATCGTGGCTCCCTGACTCAATACAATACAAGACACTCGGGCTTTCTCTCTGAGCCTCAGTTTTCCCATCCCCAAACTGAAACATAACCGTGGCTTCCACACGTCGCTGTGCAGGACAGACAGGCTGGCCCATGTGAAGTTCCCAGCACAGAGCCTGGACCGCATGACACTCCCCATGTGTTATCCTCACGGGTCATTTGACTGCATCAAAGCCCCCGTGTGCCCTCTCACTGGCTTCTCAGAAAAGCCTCCTTCTGCCGCTGGGTCAGGCCCTTTCAGCTCAACCATGTCCTCGGGGTGACGGGAGGGCTGGCAGGCGGAGCTACTATAAATTAACTCGTGGTAGGTAAACACATCTGCGATTAGACTCAGTGTTATTAATGAATTCTCAAGCCATAGGCTATACATTTCTTTTAAAAATCTGATGATTGGCACCGATATTTAGGTATTTGAAATCTTATAGGCTAATTAGTGAAAGAAACAGTAACATTTTTTGATGAAGTATAGTTGATTTACAATGTTCTGTTAGTTTCAGATGTACAGCAAAGTGATTCAGTTATACATATATACACATTCTTTTTCATATTCTTTCCCATTATGGTTTACCCCAGGGTATTGAATAGAGTTCCCTGTGCTCTACAGTAGGACCTTGTTGTTTATCCATCCTATATGTACTAGTTTGCATCTGCTAACCCCAAACTCCCACTCCATCCCTCCCCCAACCCCCTTCCCCTTGGCAACCACAAGTCTGTTCTCTATGTCTGTGAGTCTGTCTCGAAACAGTAACTTTTTAAAGAAAGCTTACTTCGTCCCTAAGGCTGTTTTAGAGAAAAAGGATTTAGGAAAAAAAGATTCATTTCAAAAGGAATTTTCATCTCTTTGTCCGTTCGCTGAATACTTACACATCCTCACACTAGTTAAATTAGACTTAAAATTAGATTTTAAGGGAAAAACAATTCTCTGCCTTTCATAACACTATTTAAAATGCAAATTACTTTGCAGACAAAAAGAATTGGAATTTTTGTAGCTTAAAAAATACTTGGAATTCCGGAGTCAACATCATATAAATAGGTGTCCATCTGGCCAACCTTATGATTGCCAATTTCTTCTCTTTCAATTTTTTTCTTCATGTTTAACAGGAATTTAAACAGTTCCCTCTTGTGGCCTAAAAAGTCATTGTCAACTCAGAGTTTGGTCAGCTTCGTAGGTCATTTTATTCACTGCACGTTTTCTTAATAAATTATATATTTGCTACAGTGGTGGGCAAGCAGCCAGGGGCTGGGATGGATGTTGTTGCCTGTGGCTGCAGCGTGTGTGAATGGAATCAGCGTTCCAGTTCCAGGCTGGGACTCCGGCATCGCGTTCTCGCTGCTTCTAATTCAGGGGCTGTGTTTCTCGAGAATGCTTTGGGCAGAGCAGCTCACGAAGGGGATTGTTGCCTTCAGGCACCGACTGAGCTGCGCGGTGCTCAGAATTCCTGATGCCCAATCTACCCATTTTCAGCTGCAAAGCTTCAGATCATAAAGGTTTAAAGGGAAATCCCCTGAGTACATTTTCTGGTACACGCTGTGATGTCCCTGAAACTTTAATCAGTTGTTCATTCCAAAAATATTTGGGGTTGGGGGCGCGGGCTGCCTGCCGGGCACTGTACCAGATGCCGAGATGCAGTAAGCAAACCAGACACGGCCCAGTGATGCCGCAGCCTAGTGAGACGACGAATCGTTGTTTAACGTGGGGCGTGGCCATCACTGTCCATGAAAACGACCTATTCAGTGTAGATGGGGCGTCAGGGAAGGCGGCGTCTCTGAGAAATGGCTGAGTAGGAATCTGCCAGATGAAGAAGGAAAAATAACAGGTGCCCACGTGGAGAAGCGGGTGGCGCTTGGCTCCCGAGAGACTGGGAGCGCGTGATGGGGGGGCAGTATCAGGCCGAAGCCAGGTGCTTTGTGACCATGGGTGGACACATTCTCAGCTGAGAATGATTCCCAGAGGGACTTGCAGGAGGCTGAGAGTGGCCAGCACTCCTGGGGGCGGGGGGGAGATGGGGCATCATCCTGATGTACTTTGAAAGGCCTGATGTCTCTTTGAAAGGCCATGCTGGCTGCCTGAGCAGACAGGATAGGAGGGGAGCGGGGATGGAAGTGAGGACACTCCCCAAGGACCATGCAACATCCAGGCAGGATGGCCGGGGCCTGGATGGTGTGTGCAGAGAGGGCAGGGGGCGCAGGTTTTAGATCTACTTGAAGATCACATCGATAGGATTTGATGATGAAACCAAAGTAAGGGGCGGAGGGGAGGTTTCAAATGACCCGCACACAGCAAAGACAGGGAATCACCCACAACTATGCACCACAGAAATAGGGATGAACCTCACATCCAAGGTTGAATGAAAGAGCCCAAAGACAAGCGGACACAGAAGACACCTCCAGGCAGCTCCCACCTCCTCCTGTCTCTGAAGCTGCTGGGTGCCCTGCACCGCCTGTCTGGTGGCATCTTACAACCCTAAGGTCATTTGCCTTCCAAAATCACACCCAGGAGAACCCACGTGGAAAATCAAAGCCCAAGGTTTGAACAGTAAGAGACGACAGACCCGTGAAGAGATTTCTGTGGAACTCCTTGGAGGTTCCAGGAGCTATTCAGATCAGGACACAAATGGAACATCCTTTCTGAGCATTATATTCAATGCAGCATAATCTGAACGTTCTGACTACAGATTGAGGGAAGTGAAAACCAGAATTCATACATTCTTCTGTAAAGATGGACATGCTCGGTGTGAATATAAGACGAGAGACCTTCCGTGTGCCACGCAAACCGCGAGAAATATTACTTTAAATTTGCTGCTTGTTTTATGCCCTTTGTATCACACATCTTTTAGCTGCTGGTATTGGAATCAAAATAGATTTTCTGGCCCCAAAGCAGAAAGCTTCTCCTAGTCAGGAAAACAAGTGCCAGCCTTTTGGATTGCCTGAAAGCTAGAATTAGTTTGAATAAGGAGCCTAAGTCTTTCAGCTGAGGAAGCGTCTTTGAATGTGGGAGGTCATCTGAGGACAGCATCCGAGAATTTCCTCTACAAGTATCTGGCAAGAAGCTGGGAGAAAACCAACAGGAAACAAAGTCTGACCCAGGGAGCTGGTGTGCACTGTGGTGGCTAAATTTGGTGATTCCCTTTGTCGACGAAAAATCAAATAACAATCAAGCTAAGAAGAAAGAAAAGAGAATTTTATTCGAGCCAAACTGAGGATTATAACCTGGGAAACATTCTCAGAAGCTCTGAGAACTGCTCCATTGATCAGGAATTAAAGATGCATTTTTATACATTTTTGAGACAAATTATGTATCATGTTGACAGGTTAGCATTGTATCCATAATGCAATCAACAAAGTTTTTTTTTCCTTTTTTTCAATTATGCATGTACAGACAAGCCTTTGGTCAATGCCGCCCATGGTACCCTTGTATGAGATGAAAAAGAAACACAGTAATCATAGAATTACAATATTACAGTGCTGGCCGCTGAAGAAAGGGGCCAACTTTTCCCCACAGGTCGATTTCATCCTCCTCCTTTGAGGAGGTCTGGTTAATGTATAATGGAGATGCACATCGCACTTTGGGAAAAGCCTGCCCAAAGGGGGCATGTCAATTGTCTTCTTTTTTCTTCTTTCTGTCTTAGTTTGATTGTCCTGCCACAGAATATCAATGGTTTTCCTCATCACCTTCGAAGGTAAACGAGAGGGTAGTGTTTAAGCACAATTGTTTTATTTGTTCTGACAGTTCCCACGCTGAGTCATGAACTTTATCACCTCAGTCCCACAAAGGCGAAAAACGATCTTTGTTAGGGCAGGAGAGCAATGGTCCTCCGTCTGCCTTAGATGCGGTATCACATTGACCATTTTCAGATTTTGATGCCTTTGTTTCATTCTTCAATATTTATTCTCAGGGAAAAGAGAAAAGCAAGACTGTAAATCCTCAAAGAGAAGACTGGAAGACTTCACAAGTCGGAGAGAGAAAACCATGCCATGACCCCATTTTACTACAGAGCATGAACCACCACGGGCTTGAAACTGCACCTGCTGGCTTTACAGCGGGAAGCAGCGGACACTGGCGGCCACCCTAATCCCCCCGCCTGGGGCTGAAGCCACCTGCACTCCCCTCCCCCATCTCCCCCCCCAGGAGTGCTGGCCACTCTCAGCCTCCTGCAAGTCTCTCTGGGAATCATTCTCAGCTGAGAAAGGCCAGCTCACTCGCTCCCTGAGGTCAGCCTGCGCCGAGACTGGTCAAGGTGGGGTGTAGAAGTTCACACGCACACGCACACAGACACACCCCGCGAAATTCGGGAAACTTTAAAAGGTGTCCGTGTCAGTGCTCCTGACGGGGTCAGCCGACGCCTTCGGCAAGACTTCACTAGAGTCCCCCTTCACCTTTGCTCGATCACGCTTCCCTTCCTTCTGCCGACAGGCGTAAACCCTGGTGAAGGTTCTACCGGCTGAACACCGCCTGCAACGTCGCCGTGACCGACCCGGCGTGTTGATTCGTTTCTTTGTTTTCCTAGATCTAGGGGTGAAGGTTGGGGGTTCTGGGGTCTGACTCCTAATCATCTTTCATCTTTTTTTTTCCCTGGGGAATTTGAAGGGCTGTCATGACGAGAGGTTCCATCTCGGAAAACATTCAGAATCCACTTCATGTGACTACGAACCAAGGCAGTCCTCAGTGTACCGATGAATCTCTGTAGCCATAAGCAATTGAGGCGTAAGATACCGCCCGCCCCCTGGAGCTCTCAGGACAAGAAATTTCTAGCTCTCCTCCTTCCCCCATGATTGGCCAACCCCTTTATTCTCCTTTATTAAAGAAGAGTATGTGGGACTTCCCGGGTGGTGCAGTGGTTAAGAATCCGCCTGCCGATGCAGGGGACACAGGTTTGAGCCCTGGTCCGGGATGATCCCATATGCCTCAGAGCAACTAAGCCCGTGCACCACAACTACTGAGCCTGAACACCTAGAGGCCAAGCTCTGCAACAAGAGAAGCCACCGCAACGAGAAGCCCGCGCACCGCCACGAAGAGCAGCCCCTGCTCGCTGCAACTAGAGAAAGCCCGCATGCAGCAACGAAGACCCAATGCAGCCAAAAATAAATAAAAAATTTTATAAATAAATAAATAAAACTAAAAAATGAAGAGTACACTACCCAAAGGTATGCAGACATCAGTGAAAACATTGGGATACAGAGCTGTTCACATTTCTCCTTCTTCAGCATTTTCACAATGATAAGAATAAAAGATCTGTGGAAAGCATTTCTTTAATTAACAGCCATACATTGAACACCTCCTGTGCACCTCCTGTGCACTCCTGTGGTTTAGAGTTCGGGAAAGAAAAGAGACAGTCTGTCCCTCAGGAGTTTAACATCTGGTGCAGAGAATCTCAACCCTATCAAACCCAGCACTCCTTCTTAAAACAAATATTTTGTAAGGCCACCATCACGATTCTGATACAAAATCCATAAGTAGTTTACCTACAGATTCAAAAACCCATTATAATGCCCTAATTGTAAAGTATAACATACATTTATAATATAAATTATAAACTATGTATTTTAGTTATAAACAAAAAGAAAGTTGTAATCTTCTTAATGTAGTTCAGTGTGTAGCTACTACAGAAATACGCAGTTGCTGTGCCTTAAAATAGCACCTGCCAATCATTGTGATAATCAGGACTTCCAGAAATTTTCTAAAATGCTACCAAGAGCTGTTCTGGCTTCCCTAAAAATCACTAATCATTTAAGAGAAGAAAAGGAAACTGTTTGCTACATATTTAAAAGGTGGTATCAACTTCTAGTATTTCAAGAATCGTGCTTGAGCTTATGTATTTTTATTCTAATTAGAACAAGACTAGACAAGAACAGCATTTTCAGGTAACACCCTGTTAAGGGCTCAGTGTGTCCCCACAAAATCCGTATGTTGATGCCTTAACTGCTGTAGCTCAGAGTGTGACTGTGTTTGGAAATGGTGCCTTTAAAGAGGTAATTAAGTTAAAGTGAGGTCATATTACAGCTAGTGTCCTTACAAGAAGAAGATTAGGGCACAGAAAACATGGCAGAAGGACAGCCATGTGCGGACACGGTGAGAAGGCAGCCGTCTGCAAGCCAAGGAGAGAGGCTTCCAAAGAAACTCAACTGCCGACAGCTTGGTCTTGGACTTCAGCCTCCAGAATTGGAGACAGTACATTTCCGTCATTTAAGCCACTCAGCCTGGGGGATTTTGTTATGGCAGCCCTAGCAAACAAATCCACACCCCTAGGTGGGACTTGGGAGGGGACAGCAGCCCTGGGTGCCCTGCCCAGAACTGGTACAAGGAAGCAGGAAGAAGAGGAGGATGAAGAGGGAGCCCTTGAGCAGAAGCAACAGAGCAGCAGGGCTGAATAGCTTTTGTGTTGAAAGAACTGCATTGCCTGCTCGCTTAATTTAGCATTGTGTGCAGCATTTGGGAGAAGAGAGACACGATCCTCACAGAGAAGTCTGTTAACAATCATCTCTCTGTCAACGCAGTGAAAGAGAGCAGTTGTGAGCAAAAACCCAATTCTCAACTGCATTCTCAAAATGTGGTGTATGCAGAAATGCATAAGGGCAGTTGTGCAAGTAAGTGTCTCATATGTGCATGGGTAGCAAAAGTTTGCTCCAACAAAATGGGGACAAAATTACTCTTGTTGAATAAATTAATGAGGATCCATCTGTAAAGACCTGCTTTTCATTTCTGCGTTCTGTTCTACCACACGTTCATCTCCATGCGCATGTCTGATGGTACTCAGACCCACTAGATTGCCGCTGCATCCTGTGTCTGTTCACCGTCCCTGCCGAGTCACAACAGAGCTGAGTTTACAAATGAAAAGAATATTTTTCTTAGAGTCAGCTTTCCTGTGAATCCTCACTCCTTGTTTCAGTATTACTGACACGGCAGCAATGTCTTGCCTGATGTGTAGAAAGTCCACACCAGCCACCTTGCAAGAGAAGGTGTGGAGAAGTAAGGGGAACGAAGCGGATGGGACACATCCCTCCTCATGAGGGAAATAGGACACAAACAGGAAGAGCATGGATGCCACGTGAGCTGTACAGAGGAAATGTCTTCTCCCTAGCACTAATTTGTTTATATTTAGTAAGGCTTTACTATGTTGTGGACTTTGCTAAAATACTGCAGAAATACCAAAGAATTGTACAAGGACTCTTGTCCCCAAGAAATGATCATCTACCTGGAAAGACAGCACGAGCATAGAAAGCAGTCATCTAGAGGGCGGTTAGGGGCTGAAGTCTGAGACCCTGAGCGGGACCTGCCCTGCCTGGGGCACCCGAGGTCAGTCCTCAAGCCCGAGCCAGCTCCTTCTTTCAGGAAGAACACAGGACAGGAGCACACCCAGGTCCCTTCGTACCTACAGAGCATTGAGGTGACGCCTGTCAGAGTAAATTACATCATCAGCCAGCACAGAGCATCACTATTGCTCCGGTATTATCTCGGCCTCGTTAACGGTATTTGTGTCTGTGTATTTTATTAATTGTCTTTTATTAATGAGTAATATTGTAGGGGGGGGGCAGTGGGAAGATTGAGGCAGCTTCCACGGGAAAGACCCCCCAAGCCGTGAGTAGAGGCAATGGGTAAATAGCTTCCCAGCCTGGTTTCCGGTTCCCATAGACACGACCAAAACTATGTTTAAAACGCAAATGTTTAGGGGAAAACGGCATGGTTTAGGAAGGAGGGGAAGCTAAGAAAGCAAGAAAAGAGGAGTCTCCAAGAGTCGATCGATTTCACGAGATCTCTTCTACTGGGGTAACTGGAGCCTCCCAAGGGCTGCCAGCCGTGCATCTGTATGGGCCATACAAGTTACAGATCAGGGTGAACTGCTCCCAGCCTGCTCTTGTAAGCCGTGTGCCTCCGCGTGCAGCCCTCCATTCACACTCCGCGGCCCTCGCCGGCAGCATCGGGGCTGCGCCCTCGTGGAGTGTGCACTGTCTCCCAAGGAGGGAACCCTGGGACCTTTACAGCCTGGGGTCTGCACTGCACCACAGTAAGTCGCGTTGCTCCAGGTAACAGGCAGACAGATCTTTTCCCTCTCTGGGTCACACTTTTTCGGCTGAGGATAAACACAGGGCTGCCGTGCCCCGGTGTCGCGCCGTCCTCTCTCTGCCAGCTCGACAGGCGTCCAGCACGCAGGGCTGGAGAGACACAGCCACATTAACAGCTGGCACAGCACGTGATCCCTGCCATACTCTGCTTGAAGTGGGCTACACAGGTCAACTTAAACCCCCCCTGAGAGGCATGCAACTGCCAACACCCCCAGTGGTAAAAGGAGGTGGAGCGGCTTGTCTGAGACTGGCACCAGCCACTAGGCAGTAGAGCTGGGGGACCTGACCCCAGGCAGGTCCTCTGGCCGCAGAATCTGCACCTGATCCATCAAGCTGCCCTCATCCTTCCATCCTTCCCTGAGGCTCCGCAGACACCACTCTCCTCCAGACATATCCCCGATGAGAATACACTTCTTGGGAGTTGGCTCAAGCTGGGGCCCCTGCCGCACTAGCATCTTGCAAAGTTTCTTTTTCCCATCACAGTTTAAAAGCAGGTCTCCTGTGCGCGCTTCAGCAACACTTATACTAAAATGGAGATGATACAGAGAAGATTAGCATGGCCCTTGCGCAAAGATGACGCACAGATTTATGGAGCGTGGCATATTTTTGTTCCGACGTTTTCTTAGGTCAGTCTCCCAAGGCAATAGAAATAAAAACAAAAAATAAACAAATGGGACCTAATCAAACTTACAAGCTTTTGCACAGGAAAGGAAACCATAAAAAAAAAATGAAAAGACAACCTACGGAATGGGAGAAAGTATTTGCAAAAGATGCGACCAACAAGGGCTTAATCTCCAAAATATACAAACAGTTCATACAACTCAACAGCAAAAAAAACAAAGAGCCCTATCCAAAAATGGGCAGAAGACCTTAATAGACATTTCTCCAAAGAAAACGTACAGATGGCCAGTAGGCACATGAAAAGATGCTCAGCAACACTGATTATTAGAGAAATTCAAATCAAAACTACAATGAGGTATCACCTCACACCAGTCAGAATGGTCATCAGTAGAGAGTCTACAAATAACAGAATGCTGGAGGGGGTCTAGAGAAAAGGGAACCCTCCTGCAGTGTTGGTGGGAATGTAAGTTGGTGCAGCCACTATGGAGAACAGTATGGAGGTTCCTTAAAAAACTCAAACTAGAACTCCCATATGAGCCAGCAATCCCACTCCTGGGCATATACCAGGGGAAAACTATAATTCAAGAAGATACATCACCCCTATGTTCATAGCTGCACTATTTACAATAGTGAAGACACGGAAGCAACATCAGTGTCTATCAGCAGATGAGTGGATAAAGAAGATGGCGATATATATATATATATAGAGAGAGAGAGAGAGAGAGAGAGAGATACACTCATACAATGCAGTATTACTCAGCCATAAAAAAGAATGAAATCATTCCATTTGCAGCACCATGGATGAAACTAGAGGTTATCATACTAAGTGAAGTAAGTCAGAAAGAGAAAGACAAATGCCATATATCATTTATATGTGGAGTCTAAAATATGGCACAAATGAACCTATCTACAAAACAGACTCACAGGCATAGAGAACAGACTTGTGGTTGCCGAGAGGGGGAGGGGGAGGGATGGACTGGGAGTTTGGGGTTAGTAGATGCAAACTATTACATTTAGAGTGGATAAACCACAAGGTCCTAATGTAGAACACGGAACTATTGTCAGTATCCTATGATAAACCGTAATGGAAACGGAACTACAGTCAATATCCTATGATAAACCATAAAGGAGAATATGAAAAAAAGAACATATATATGTGTATAACTGAGTCACTTTGCTGTACAGCAGAGATAGGCACAGCATTGTAAATCAACTACACTGCAATTAAAGAAAGAGAGAGAGGGGCTTCCCTGGTGGCGCAGTGGTTAAGAATCCACCTGCCAATGCAGCGGGTTCGAGCCCTGGTCCGGGAAGATCCCACACACCACGGAGCAACTAAGCCCGTGCACCACAGCTACTGAGCCTGCATTCTAGAGCCCACGAACCACAACTACGGAGCCCGTGTGCCACAACTACTGAAGCCCGCATGCCTAGAGCCCCTGCTCCACAACAAGAGAAGCCACCACAATGAGAGGCCCACACACTGCAACCAAGAGTAGTCCCGGCTCGCCGCAACTAGAGAAAGGTCGTGCACAACAACGAAGACCCAACACAGCCAAAAAAAAAGAATCCGCCTGCCATTGCAGAGGACACGGGTTCGAGCCCTGGTCTGGGAAGATCCCACATGCCGCGGAGCAACTAAGCCCGTGCACCACAACTACTGAAGCCTGCACGCCTAGAGCCCGTGAGCCACAACAAGAGAAGCCACCACTTGCCACAGCTAGAGAAAACCCACGCGCAGCAACCAAGACCCGACGCAGCCAAAAATGAATAAATAAATTTTTATAAAAAGAGAGAGAGAGAGAAGAAAAACAGGTCTCTCAAGCTCCAGTGCCGTGCATTCAGCCATTAGCTCCCACTAATAGCTGGAGCTGCTTTATATGTCGTACTTCCAGCTGTTCTCTTAGCAGTGATAAATTATCACTGAAGGACAGGAGAGTCTGGAAAGGGAGACACTACTCAGAAGTTACAAATTCAGGGCTCTAAAGTGGGAAGAGTGGGTGACAGTGGGGACTGGAGAGGCAATGACAAGGCAGAGATGAGAAGGAAGCTCAGGACTTCCCTGGCGGTCCAGTGGTTAGGCCTCCGCACTTTCACTGCAGAGGGCCTGGGTTCAATCCCTGTTCGGGGAACTAAGATCCTACAAGCCAAGTGGTACAGCCAAAACAAAAAAGAAAAGGAAGCTGGACAAATAACAAATGTTAATGAGGATATGAGGAAAAGGGAACCCTCCTGCACTGTTGGGGGGGAATGTAAGTTGGTGCAGCCACTGTGGAGAACAGTACGGAGGTTTCTCAAAAAACTAAAAATAGAACGATGACCCAGCAATTCATTCCTGAGGATATATCCAAAAAAAACAAAAACACTAATCCAAAAAGATACATGCACCCCAATGTTCATAGCAGAATTTACAATAGCCAAGACATGGAAGCAACCTAAATGTTCACTGACAGATGAATGGATAAAGAAGATATGGTACATTTATATGGTGGAATATTACTCAGCCATGAAAAAGAATGAAATTTTGCCCTTTTGCAGCAACATGGATGGACTTGGAAGGCATTATGCTATGTGAAATAAGTCAGACAGAGAAAGACAAACATTGTATATCATTTATATGTGGAATGTAAAAAAAAATACAACAAACTAATGAATATAACAAAAAGACGTACTCACAGATATTGAGAACAAACTAGCGGTTACCACTGAGGAGAGAGAAGCGGGGAGGGGCAACATAGGGGTACGAGACTAAGAGGTGCTAACTATTTGGTATAAAATAAGCTACAAGGACATAATTGTACAGCCCAGGGACTATAGCCAATATTTTATAATAACTATAAATGGAGTATAACCTATAAAAATTGTTAATCACTATATTGTACACCTGTAACATATTCAATATAATATTGTACATCAACTATACTTCAATAAAAGAAAAAAAGAAATGGAAGCTGGAGAGATGACAAAACAACCATCCTCAACTTAGTTTCTACCTTTGGCCACTGAACTAGTGTTTGCTATGATGCTCCAGTGAAACCTGGGTTCTGTAATTATTACCCCAAATCCCTAGGCATTAAAGGAAAACAGTCTGCCTAGTTCCTATCTCTGCCAGCCCTCAAAATGTACCTTTTCCTCCCCAAGCCAATATCAACGGCACCTAATTGAGAGTTCACAATTTCACGTGGAATAATTTGTGAGCGCTGGGTCTCAAGTGGATATCAGGTGCAGCTAACACGCATAATAAAATCTCAAGGGCTTGCCAACTAGAGGTGTAACCTATAAACTGGTTCTAATAGCAGTTCATTCTGTGACAGACACTGCATAATGAAAGCATCCCACAGAATAAAAGAGCTTCTGTTTGCACAGAATACCATGGCAACTGGCAATTGCATCCCGATAGAAACATTAGGGTAAAAGCAATCTAACAGAGATTTGGAAGAATCAGAACTTCCCTGAGAGCCTGGTCAGTTGGAGGGTTTGCTCCTGGCTTGACCTGTGAGGCCCAAGAAGCAAAAGCTGGGCAGTGACTTGGGGAGGGAGCTCACGGGAGATGGCAGGAGGTTGTCACCTGGGGGAGAGAGAAGTAAAAGCCCAGGGTCTCGGAAACCACCACGTCCTCTGCAGCAGTCAAGGCAGCTGGAGAGATGGAGGTGGTAATAGCCGTGAGACCGTGGGTAAGGGGATGGTCTTCCCTCTCATTCCCCGCCCTGCAAACGCTTCTATCTCTCGCTGCTGTTCCATTGGCCAAGGCCACACTGAGTCAGCTCGTGAACCTGGTACCTTGCAGCAGGCCTCCTGGTGTGAAACCCCACCTGACCATTCAGATCCACTCTCTGGGCAGGCTCTTCCTCTTGCATTTGGACAAAAATTCTTACAGTCACCCTCAGATACCCAAAAGCCTCCAGCAATGTTAAGTCATTAAAAATTTGTTTCGATTCAGTGACGACTATATCCAGTCCGGTGCAATGAGTTAAAATTTCAATCTTCGTTCAGAGTTAACGTCTTCTCTCTCAGCTAAGGTCTGACACGGCCAGGTGGACCTGGGGCTTCTCTCTCCTTGGCCTCTCATTCCCACACCTGGGCACCCACGCACTCAGGTGCCTCTGAGTCCCCAGGAGCTGAATCCCAGCCCCAGTTGTCCAGATCTGTGAGTAATGGATTAAGATCGCTACTGGTTTCTGACCACCTACACCTTGGATTGACTCGACAAATTCATTAAAATATCCATTTGACTTTTTGACTTAATAAAAATTGACAGGATAACACTGTGCTAGATACTGCATAAGACACTCCCTGCCCTCCAGAAACTTTGCCTCTAGTTCTGATGAGAAAACACGTACACAAATAACTAGACCGCAAGGCCGCGTAGACTGTGGCCC
Organism: Aethalodelphis obliquidens; assembly: GCF_003676395.1. Classification (NCBI taxonomy): domain Eukaryota; kingdom Metazoa; phylum Chordata; class Mammalia; order Artiodactyla; family Delphinidae; genus Aethalodelphis; species Aethalodelphis obliquidens. Next base: position 525,303 of record NW_020838047.1, read on the forward strand.
TATTGATCATGAGCACGGTAAGTGCTACAAGAAATTAGCAAAGGAAACTATCCTTTCCAACATGGCTCATCGGAGAAGACTTTGTGAGGGGGTGGGATGTGAATTTGAGATGTGAACGCTGTGTAATAATAATAGCTCAATATGGTGTTTTGCATGGATATTACCCCTTAATCCCTTCAACAACCTTGTGAAGGGGGTACTATTATTATCTGTAGTTACCGCTGAGAAAATTAAAGCCTGGTGATATCAAGTAATTTGTCTAAGTTCTCATAGCTGGGAAGTGAAGGATCAGAGATTCGAACCAACATTGTCCATTTCTGAAGCCTGGAGAGAACTTTCCAAAATGGGAGATGGAGGTGGAATAACAGACAAAGGAACAAAGTGAGGAAAGGAGAACGATGGCTCAGGTGTGGCTAATCTGATACTTGACCAAAGGAGTCACCTCAGCAGGAGCGACGAAGATAGTCTCGGGGTTAAACAGGGCAGTGGACTCCACCATCTCCACTCTAAGAGCAGCCTTTAAGAACCCTAGGGCTTCCCTGGTGGTGCAGTGGTTAAGAATCTGCCTGCCAACGCAGGCGACACGGGTTCGATTCCAGGTCCGGGAAGATCCCACATGCCATGGAGCAACTAAGCCCATGCACCACAACTACTGAACCTGCAAGCCACAACTACTGAAGCCCGTGTGCCTAGAGCCCATGCTCTGCAACAAGAGAAGCCACCGCAATGAGAAGCCCGCACACCACAACGAAGGGTAGCCCCCGCTTGCAGCAACTAGAGAAAGCCCGCGCTCAGCAATGAAGACCCAACGCAGCCATAAATAAGTATCAGTAAATTTTTTTCAAATTGTATTAAAAAAAAAAAAACCTCTAACTGAAGAGCGTGTCTGGAAGATATGTGTCCCATTTGCGAGCTCCCAGCGCCCCTGGTGCTGGCTACATGACAGCTTTTTCCTGAGCTCCTGCCTGGGTTTACTTCTTTATTTCCTATGGCAGCAGGATTTGATCTGACAGCCCTGTACAGGAGGGTCTGTATCTGCACAGTCCTGTGTTCATGCACCTGGGCAGCTCATGCTGGTTCCTCTCCTTTTCCTCAACCCAGATAAATAAAAATGCCAATCAGAAGTGTCCAGTAGGGGCTTCCCTGGTGGCGCAGCGGTTGAGAGTCTGCCTGCCGATGCAGGGGACACGGGTTCGTGCCCCGGTCCGGGAAGATCCCACGTGCCGCGGAGCGGCTGGGCCCGTGAGCCATGGCCGCTGAGCCTGCGCGTCCGGAGCCTGTGCTCCGCAACGGAAGAGGCCACAACAGTGAGAGGCCCGCATACCGTAAAAAAAAAAAAAAAGTGTCCAGTAGGGCAGGCTGCTTTGGTTTAATCTTCTGGTGTGTTTAGAGGGTAGGTTCGGGGTGGGGAGACATGAGCGATACAGGAAAGAGACTCAGACTAGGGAATTCAACAGCAGGATGATCTAGAGGGTGGATCCGTCAAAACTAAGAAAAATCAATTCATCTGCCCAAAGCCAGTCACGATTTTCAGTGAGTTCTCAGTAGCCACAAAATGCCTTTTTTATTTTTTTAAAAAAAAGTATGTATTACCTATTGTTATGTTTGGTGATTTATAGAGTTATTTCATTGTGAAATGATGAGACTAGTGATTTTTCTTTCAAAATCAGCAGCTCACACGCTGCTCCTTCATCCCCTACGGGACCATCTCTCCCCTGGTCTGGGCTCATGTGCTTTAATCCACAAACACAGTCACATTTGTCACCAAGAGTTTGCATTTACCAGACTCCCTAGCTACTACTTTTTTCACCAAATTAAAAAGAGACAAATAAAATGGTAAGTGCAGCCCTTGAGAGCTACAGGAGAGTGAGCTAGAACTTCAAAACTGGGGGTGTCCCGGTTACTGCTGGGTCTGCCCCTGTGTTGTAATGCCTATAAGGGTTCCTGTCAGTGAGGTCCAGGAGGAAATTCCAAAAGCATCAGGCAATACAATAATTTATACTTTCCATGTGGTTTTCCCCGTTTCTCAGAAGAGGTATGGTCTCAGGTTTTGGATTCTCTTTTCAGGCATGTTTTTTTGATATAGTAACGTTTGAAACCTTGCTTTTCATCTCCAAGAAGAGCAGCAAATGTGCATAAAATGCCTCTCTAGGAGTTGCAGAGTGGTGCGCTGATAAGCTCTGTAGTAAAGAATTGCACTCAATTTTGTTCCTCTGGAGGTCCCGATAATTTTCTTCTTGTAATAGCTATTGTCATCTTGTAGAACATGCTAGGAAGCACTGTGAAAGTGAAGGTATGCAGCATCTGGACCATCAGACTGGATTATAATAAAAGTCTTTTCATTGGACAGGAAGAAAAGTAATGGATAGTGCATAACAATAAGTGTTTTTCTCATGCGACACCTGTAAATGAACTGCATATCCTGTTGCTATGAATTTTAAGATGCCTGAGATAAAAATAAAATAAACCAGAGCTTATCAATTCAAGTCTCATTTTCATGCTATTTCCCACAGAAATACACTCTAGGCTTCCAGAAGAATCTCTGGACTTTTCAAATGAACATTCTGAATGTAGCCGAGCTCCATGCCCTGGCTCCTTATTTCACCTGTATAAATAGGTATGACCCACTGAAAACTGCAGAGGTGCAGTTATGTGCCAGGAAAGTACAATTGCAGACGTTTTTTTCCCTGGCAACTGGGATGGAGCCCTCCAGTGGCTAATTTAATCAAGCAATGATTCCTACCTAAGCAGAAAAGCGTGCAAAGAAGCAGCTGCACTGCAGCTGTAGTCATGACAAGGTGCTCTGAGTCTAAGAGACCTAGGAATAAACAGCCCTGTGACAAGTACGCATTTCCCTGGGAAGAGGACATAAAGCCTGAGGACAGAAGGAACAGAGTTTACCTCCTTCTTTGTGGGTGGCCTCTGAAGGCATTCTCGTCAATTTCATGGTGGTGATTTACAAAAGGGAAAGGCCTGGAGCTCGGTGCCGCGTCAACAGTGAGAGAATATTTGTGCCTAAAAAGAGGAAAACCACCTATTTCCATGACTCAGATGTCCCAAATGTTAAGCGAAAAAGAATTTGCCATTTATCCAGAAATAATTTATCTGGCAGGTGCTATAGGTTGACGGATTATGTGCCCACAAATTCATATGTTAAAAATCTAACACCCATTGTGATGCTGTGAGGAGGTGGAGCCTTTGGGAGGTCATGAGGGCAGAGCCCTTAGGAGGGAATTAGTGCCCTTATGAAAGCGACCCCACAGAGCTCCCTCGCCCCTACTGCCGATGCGAGTACAGGTACAGTGAAAAGACAGCCGTCAGCTAGGAGGAAGGTCCTCAGCAGACACGGAATCTACCAGTGCCGTGATCTCGGGCTCACAGCCTCCAGAACTACAGGAATAAATGTCTGTTGTGTATAAACCACCAGTTCGTGGGCTTTTGTTATAGCAGCCCTAACCGACTAAGGCAGACGTTGGTACCGAGAGTAGGATGCCGCTGTACCAAATCCATAAGAATGTGGAAGACGCTTGGGAATGGGGTAATGGTGAGAGGCTGGAAAAGCTTTGAGGTTCTTGCTGGAAGAAGCCCAGTTGCCATGAACAGACCACGAAGGGCGATTCTGGTCAGAGACCAGAAAGAAAGGAATAGACTTCTAGAGAAGGCCTCAGTTTTTTAGAGAATAAGGAATCCTGAACAGAGTTTTGGTGGGAATATGGACAAGGAAGCCCATTCTGATGAGATCACAGATAGAAATGACAGATGACTGAGGGATGGAGGAGAGGCCAACCTTGTTACAAAGTAGCAACGAGCTTAGAGGAATTATGCTCACCTAGGAGGCTTTTGTGGAAGGTACGGCTTTCGAGGGGTGAAACTGGATATTTGGCTGAGAAAATTTCAAAGTGTCAGAGAAATTGCCCCATGCCTCTTGACTGCTTATAATAAAATGCAAGGAGAGGGCTTCCCTGGTGGCGCAGTGGTTGAGAGTCCGCCTGCCGATGCAGGGGACACGGGTTCGTGCCCCGGTCCGGGAAGATCCCACATGCTGCGGAGCGCCTGGGCCTGTGAGCCATGGCCACTGAGCCTGCGCGTCCGGAGCCTGCGCGTCCGGAGCCTGTGCTCCGCAACGGGAGAGGGCACAACAGTGAGAGGCCCGCGTACCGCAAAAAAAAAAAAAAAAAAAAAAAAAAGCAAGGGGAGAGACATGCCAAAGATGGAATTGTTGATCAATTATTGTGAGAATCAGGCCTGCCCCTCCCATCACAGGCCCTGAGAGCAAGGGCCTGGGGTCCACCGATTTCCAAGGAGGGGCTCTGCCCCACCCCCTGCACTCCATCGCCCCCCTGGTGGAGCAAAGCTATGGGGACATAGCTGCCTCCTCCCAGACTTCAAAGGATGCCTCCAAGAGCCTCAGGTCCAGGCAGAGAACCGAGGGGGGAGTGGGGCTGCTGCTGAGAGCCCCCGCTAGGGCCACACCAGCAGGACAGCAGAGGGGAGCCAGTGGACTCAGCTGTGGTGTGGTGAGTTCCCGTGGAGAGAGCCGCATGCCTGGGCTCCCACCCAGCAAAGTCCCCGGGGCAGGCCCTGTAGAGCCCTGCAAAGGCGGGCTCCAGAATCCCTGTGTCTGGAAGGCAGAACCTCGTGAGATGGGCCAGAGGCCAGAACACTGAGCCCAAGGTTATCCCTGAACCTTGAGGTGTGACCCACCCTTGCCCTGTTGCATTTTGGAGGTGCTGGGCGCTCTGTCTTTCCTATGTCTGTACTATGCCTGCCTCACCACTGTGGTTTGGAACCAGAGATTCACGGCTGGAGAGGAATTGGAGTCTCCCCCACATCTGCTTTCGATGGTATTTAGAGGAGACTTTGGACTGAGACTTTTGAGTTGATGACATACCAGAAGGACATGAACTTGCTGAGGGGGTAAAGGCAAAACAAACCAAGACAGCGGGCCTCGGTTTATCCAAGATACAGCTCAAAACCAGAAAGTAGTAACAGGAAAAAAAATACTGTTCTGAACTTGACCTGTTGAACGCCACTCCTCATCAAGGAACAGAAAGGGCCCTCGCTGTCCTGCCTGCCGAGAAGTGCCGGAGGGTCTGCTCACGCATCCGAGGCAGAACGCGAAGACCACTTCCCGCCTGACTTTTCATATCCCCCCATCTTGGCTCTTCTCAAGGACGCTTTCCCTTCTCTCTGGTCTCAGAGCGTCCATGGATCACCCTGATAACCAATACGTTCCTGGTTCAATCCAGTCTGTGGACCCTCTTCCCCAAAACTGTCCTTGGGGGCAGTGGCTGTCCACACTCCCTAAACGTGTGTGAGCTGCACAACCTCGAAATCTCACCTCCTTCCCTAACGGAAGTGCTCCTGATAAGTCTGTGTGGGGTGGACTGCCCCCGGCTCTAAGTAGGATGGTACCCAGCGCCTAGGTCATTTGGGGGTCATCTGGATGTACTTAGGAAATCACAGAAACCAATTCTCAGTGTCTTACACATGAGTGACCCCTAATATTTGTTAAATGATGGCCTGGATGGATAGATGAATGGTTGAAAGTGTGGTTGTGTGAGACATCAATTCCATTCCTAATTTTTAGGTAATGCATTTTTCATGTTCATTGTGACACATATATATGGCTTCTACAGTTAAAATGAAAGAAAAGGAGCACTTGATGTCCTCTCTGTGTGATCGTCTTTTATGTGGATACCTATGTTGGGGAGGATAAAGCTAGCTACTGTAACAAGTGACTACCAACGTTTCCATGAGTTAATGTAATAAACATTTATTTCTTGCTCATGAAACAGTCCAGTCAATTCAGCTGTGCTTAGCTGGCAGTGGCTTTCCTCCCATGATGACTGAGGCATCCAGGTTCTTCTACCTTGCGGCTCTGCCATCCCCTGGGGCCACAGGGCCCTCTTCAGCCACCCAGAAGGGGAACAGTAAGTGGAGAAGGCACACATGCTTCCTGAGAAAACCTGGCCTGGACGTGACACGCATCTCTCCTGCCCACAGTGCATCAGTAACACTGCGTCACTGGACACACTGGGATGCAGGGTGGCCTGGGAAATAGTCCCTGGCTGGACCACCGCCTCCCTCCTAGTACAAACTCACGCTAAGAAAAGGTGAGAGGGCTTCCTTGGTGGAGCAGTGGTTAAGAATCCGCCTGCCAGTGCAGGGGACACGGGTTCGAGCCCTGGTCCGGGAAGATCCCACATGCCGCGGAGCAACTAAGCCCGTGCGCCACAACTGCTGAGCCCGTGTGCCACAGCTACTGAAGCCTGTGCGCCTAGAGCCTATGCTCCGCAACAAGAGAAGCCACTGCAGTGAGAAGCCTGCACACCGTAACCAAGAGTAGCCCCTGCTCACCACAACTAGAGAAAGCCCGCGTGCAGTAACGAAGACCCAACACAGCCAAAAATAAATAAATTTATGTTTAAAAAAAAGCACAAACTTTTAGTCAATAGCTAGCATCTTTGCTGTTTAACTTCAAAAGAAATACAAAACAATTAGCAAAATTTTTGTTTGTTTGTTTTTGTTTTGCGGTACACGGGCCTCTCACTGTTGTGGCCTCTCCCGTTGCGGAGCACAGGCTCCAGACGCGGAGGCTCAGCGGCCATGGCTCACGGGCCCAGCCGCTCCGCGGCATGTGGGATCTTCCCGGACCGGGGCACGAACCCACGTCCCCTGCATCGGCAGGCGGACTCCCAACCACGGCGCCACCAGGGAAGCCCAGCAAAGATTATTTTTAACGAGAATTCCCAATGCTGTTTTGAAAAGAGCACTCTGACACACTACTTCTAAATGACAAAACGTTTTTTGCTCTAATTTCAAACTGCTTTATTTAGAAAGCAATTTGCAGTATGTGTTATGACTCTAAGTTTTTCACGTCTTGGGATCTAGCGATCCTTCTGAGGATCCACATTAAGGTAACCTTCCAAAATGTAAGATGTTGAACGTAGAGTTATGCATAGCAACAAAACGTTAGGAAAAATAGTGAAAACTTATTACTAAGAGAAAAGTTCATTATCTTATTAAACATTTGTCCAATGGCATATCTGTGTAGCCATTGAAATATTTATTAAGTATTCATGTTTTTTATGAAGCTTTATTTTTTTAGAGCAAGTTATAAAATTTTAAGAGCAGTATTATCTCAATTATTTAAAAAAAGAAACAAATAAGGAAGTACTGACTATACTAAATGTTTAGCTAAGGCTCCTTCTAGGTGGTGGGATATGATCATTTCTGTATTTTCCATACTCTTCAGACTTTCTAAAATTAATGTATATTACAACTTTATATTCAGAAATTAAAAAATAAAATTGGAGGGTAAGGAGAATGACCTCATCCAAGACAGATATTACTCAGCAGAATTTGGTTGCATCCTTCCAGTAACTGCTCCCCGAGCTCCCATCTCCTGTCTCCTTGGCTGTTTTCCTCATTCTTGGTCTTGGCTACTGCCTACCCCACCCCCACCCCCAGAGCATCACCAGGTGAAGTCCTTGTTTCAGCTGAGCTTGGTCCCCTAATCAAGTACTAATCAATACTGCCCTTTGCTGCTGTGTCATTTGTCATTTCCTGGTAATAACACTACTTGCTCAGAATTCTAGGTCTGATCAACTCTGTGATCCTCTAAGAATAAAATGATTAGAGCAGTTCTTTGAAGGAGGCTGATCTGGAGCAAGACATCTGGAAGACTGGAGTGTGATAAAGACGACCTGATGCTTCTACCTCTTTACGTGGATACAGGATTTTCCATGTCTCCAGGACTCGTCAGTGGCCTGTGAGCTCCTGGAACACACCACCTGCATCGTCTTGGCTTTTCCAGTGCCTAACACAGTTCTGATCCATAACCGGCACTGAATAAATGTTTCGAATGAGTAAATGACTAAACAGATGGAAGGAAGGGTAACTGTTCAATGGTGGTCATGGCTGTTTGCTAATGGAGATCTGCCAGTCAATTAATATTTATTGAGAGCCCATGATGTGCCACTTGGTACTTGGAGCTAGATTCCATGAAATTGTAGTAGAAAAAAAGTGGATTGGTGCATCAGCTGGACCTGTAATCCAGTGTAAATGTGAAGGCTCAGGCATCTGTGAAGCCTTTTAAAGAGGCGTTTGGATCATCCTCCTAGTGCTAACTAAAGGATAAATGGTCCCGGGGCTACTGATCTGGAATAAGCATAGCTGGACAGACCAGGCAGAGTTTAGTCACTGTTCAGTTGGTAGTCTGCCAGGGTGCAGTGGTCACAGGGTCAGACCAGGCTGAGTTTAGTCACTGTTCATTTGGTAGTTTGCCAGGGTCCAGTGGTCACAGACAGGGTCAGCATGCAGTATCAAAGATTAACTCAAGGACTTCCCTGGTGGTCCAGCGGTTAAGAATCCACCTGCCAATGCAGGGGACACAGGTTCGAGCCCTGGTCTGGGAAGATCCCACATGCCGTGGGGCAACTAAGCCTGTGCGCCCCAACTACTGAGTCCGTGTGCCTGGAGCCTGTGCTCCGCAACAAGAGAAGCCACTGCAATGAGAAGCCCATGCACCACAACCAAGAGTAGCCCCTGCTCACCGTAACTAGAGAAAGCCCACACGCAGCAACGAAGACCCAGCGCAGCCAAAAACAAAACAAAACACACACACACAACAACAACAAACTGAAGTGGATTGCATCAAGGATTTTACATTAAAAAAAAGATGAGGGGGCTTCCGTGGTGGCGCAGTGGTTGGGAGTCCGCCTGCCGATGCAGGGGACACAGGTTCGTGCCCCGGTCCGGGAAGATCCCACATGCCGCGGAGCGGCTGGGCCCGTGAGCCATGGCCGCTGAGCCTGCGCGTCCGGAGCCTGTGCTCCGCAACGGGAGAGGCCACAACAGTGAGAAGCCCGCGTACCGCAAAAAAAAAAAAAAGAGATGAATTCGACAGCTCATCTGCAGTCCATCAGTGGAGCAACCACCTGGGACCAGCTCTGTCTGAAGCTGCCTCTGACTTTTGATCTGGCAACTTAGACAAAAATGGACCCCTCCCACCTCTCCCTGTCCTCTGGGTTTAACACAATCACCTGGGTTTCCCTAATTAGGTCCCTCACGATCAACAGTCCCTACAAGAAGTCCTTTCTGCCAGGAAAGGCTAGGAACCTGAATGCCCTAGGGGCTCTGGGCCTTATCAATGCCAGTGCTACCCTCCAGGGGTGGGCAGTGCCTTGTCAGGGGCGCATTCCTGATTGGTAGTGTTAATGGTTCCCACATCCAGAGCCTCATACTGCTTCAGTACGAGTCTGGTTTCACCCGAGGACCTGGAATTCCAAGTGCATCCAGTCTTGTCTTTTATTTGCAGCAGCTCTCATAACAAATGCAGAAAGAGGTGTTTATTCCAGAGGCCAGATGTGACATCTACTGTCTTGAAAGCATTAAAAAGATTGGAAATAAATATTCCTTTTAAAATCTTATCTTGGATCAGGAGCTTAAAGTTAGCTGAATCCTAGAATCAATCACTCTTAAGGAATACAGAGGAATTCTGATTCCATTTTCATTGTCTTTTATTAATCCATGTTTCACTAACAGTCTAACCCTAAATAGTAATCCCAGTGACTTTTAGCTCTAAAAAACATATTCGTTTGGTAGCTACTATTTTTGCAGCGTGTGTCTTCTCAGTCTGTACTGTGATTAGCATCCTTTTCAATTTTAGCATTTTATTGGGTCTGAGAGCCTTCAACTATGCGATCTTAAACATTTCACTGATTTTACTTGTCAATTCCCGTTTTCATACAGAGAATTTTCCTTCAAAAGTCCACCAGCACCATCACCAACAAAAATATCTGTTTTAAAGTATGTTGGTGATAATTGTGTTAACCCAAATTTGGCAAAAAAAAAAAAAAAAAAAATCCAAACAATTACTATCTTTTCCCCCAGCAAGGTCAACAATCTTATACAAATCTATGGACACACTGTAGCTTAATTCTAGGCAGACTTCAGTTTGTCTTACTGATAAACTTTTATTAACAAAAAAGAATACCTTTCAAAGATACAGATCTCAAGAGGATCTTATTTAAGACCGACTCAGTTAAGTAAAACAAAAGCGTGGGTGGACAGAAATTGTGTGATTTCAAACCACTGAAGATGAATCAGGGCTGGGCAAGAAAAACGCGGTAGGGGAGGGACAGATAGAGGAATCTTTTAAACGAATGCAGACGAAGGAGCACCGGCCTTGCCCCAGTGAAGGCCTGGGGAGGAAGAAGACCTCCGCAGTGTCCGAGTCTGGGCCGAGGTCCATGTGCCCCCGGAGAAGCTCAGGTGGGTCAGCTCGCGGGACGCGCACGCGCGTACAAAGGGCAACCTGCCCAGCTGGCCGGGTGGGCGGGGCCTCGGCCGCGCGCTCGCTTGTGGGGGCGGGGCCTTCCCTATATTTGTGTGCGCCGCGGCGCGGAGAGGTGATTGGTCGCCCTTGAACCGGAAGCAGTCGGCGGCGTACGAGTTCTCGGCGGGACGGGCTTCATCCTGCAGCGGCTACAGGATGGTGGGCGGCGGCGGGAAGCGCAGGCCCGGCGGGGAGGGGCCGCAGGTACCGCGCTGAGGTCCAAGGGCGGCCGCGGGTCCGAGGGTGGCGCCGCGCGTTTGACCCCAGCCGCAGCGGAGAGCGGCGCCTCGCGTCCCTGCGTCCCCCGGGGGCGGGCCCGGGGCGGGTTACAGCCCGGGGTTCCCCCGGGGCCGGGTTGGCGCAGTCAGGGGCCCTCCCCCGGGGAGCGGGTTGACTCAGCCCGGTCCCCCCACAGCACGCTCCCCCAACCCTCTGGTCCGGCCGGCCCCGCCGAGTGTAGAAAGAGCTGCTGACGCCCCGGAAGGAGGGCGTCCCCGAAGGCGGGAAACGCGGCGGAGGGGTGGCCGGGCGCAGCGCCGAGCTCGGCCGCGGGGAGGCCGGGGTGGGGACGGGGGGGGGCGCTGACCACGGAGGGGCGTCGGCTCAGGCTTTCCTGCGGCCTCACACGTTCTGTCACCACTGCAAGAGCAGCAGGGAGTCAAGCAGGAAAGAAGTAGAGGTTTCCAAAACTCCCTCTGGCTGCGCTGTCAGCTGGATGGGGTGAGACGGTGCAGGAGGGCCGCGTTCTGGGCGTTCATTACTCTGGTCCCGCTCTCCAGGAACAGAAGGGTAAAGGATAAGGGCAGCCCCTGAAGGGCACAGCCGTCCTAAACTCGAGTTATTAGGGATTTGGGGATGCAGCCAGCGTGTGAGCTCAGGCAGAGCTGAAAACACCCTTTTCTCCCTTTGAAAGGGCAGTGAACTTCTTTGACAGAGTGTTAGTCTTAGAAATAAAGCATCAAAAATTACGATTCGTCTACAGAGACTATGGCCAACGGTAATAGCCAGCATTTATGTATTCTGTGCTAGCACTGTTTGTGTATTTTTACAAATAATTTATTCCTTTTAACAACCCTGTGATAGAGGTACTACATAGCCCTTTTTTTGTAGATGAGAGAACGGTACAGAGAGGTTAGGTAACTTGCCCAGGGTGACAGAGCTGGAAATGGGAAAAGTCAGGAATCAACCAGGGCAGCCTAACCATTATGCAACACTGCCTTTCAGCGAGGTAGATTTAAGGCTCTTCTTTCTAACATCTTAAGTTTGAGCCAGTCTTTGGAAGTCTCAGCAAAGGCGGGCATACACACAGAGGGGAGGCTGGGTCAGGACTTGACATGTTTCTGCTGTTGTGTGTTTGCAGTTGAAGAGACAGCTTGAAGTGGTTGGATCTGCTGGGGGCCGGCCCACCTGGGGTTAAATGCCTGTTCTCCCACTTTCTAGTTAGGGACTCGGGGAAGTCACCTAACCTCAGTTTCCTTGTCTGTAGAATGTGGATAACAGAATCTAGCTCATAAGGAATTTCTGAGAACTAAATGAGTTAATCCATAGAAGGAGTTTAGCACAGTGGCTTGGCACCATAGTAAGTGCATAACAGGTAGTTATTACTGACTGTTTTTACTGTTATATTTCTTACTGTTTGCTATTATCACCATCAATTTTTGGATCCCTGTTTGAACAGCCTTCTTGTTCAGTTTAATTTTTTATGACCTCATATAGACATGTTATAATCCTTGGCGTGATACACTGTTATTCTTGGTCATGGTCCTGTTTTACCTTATTCGTTTAATAATACGACAAACACCTGTGAGGCCGTTGCCCAGGCCAAGCACTGAAAGGCTGACCATCTTCATGTTGCTCACCTGTCCTGTCTGCCTAACTCCTTCCTGTCGACCCCATTCGGTGTAGCTGCGATCCTGAACTGTTTGTTTTCCTCTGTCTTCTTTTTATGGCTTTATCACCCATGAGTTTATGCCTGAACAGTACTTTTTGAACTTCATAAAAAGGCTATCATGCTGCATATAATCTTCAGGGACGTTTTTCTTTATTCAGCATTATATTATCAAGATTGATCCATACTGTGTGTGGCTCTCTTTCCTTTTCACTAAGCGTAATATTCCATTGTTTGAAAGTCCTGTAACCATTCTCCTGTCAATAGGCATTTTCATTTGTCCTGTCTTCCACTCGTAAAACAATGCCATCAAGAACATTCTTGTATATGTCATCTGGTACATAAATACACTTTGCAGACTCTGAAGGATACCCAAAATAACATCAGTAAACTTGAGCCTGCTGGAAGAATGTGAATATGAGAAACATGAGGTTAGAATTTCTCGGTCGTGACCCCTGTGGACGTCTGGGCCAGATAGGTGTTTGTTAAGGGGCCTCTCCTGTGCACTGGAGGATGTTTAGTAGCATCCCTGGCCTCTACCCACTGAACGCCAGCAGCACACACACACCCCCAAGTTTGTACAACCGAAAAGGTCTCCAGATACTGCTAAACGTGTCCCCTTGGGGGCAGAATACCTCGGGGTTGGGCAGCACTGATGTACTGATCGCTGGAAAGGAAGGACAGGAAGGAAAGGATCCAGGTTCCCAGAAAGAACAACACGCACGGCTGCTCCCAAGACTGAAGATGCGTACCCTCCAACCAAGCATTTTATTTTTGTGGGAATAGGTCACAGATGTAATAAGCATTCTAAAGCCTAGCATACTTACAGAATGAACCTATACTGCAGAGCTGCTGGAGCTGAGTTTTATAACCTAGTCTGGCCTTAAACGACCTTTTCTGAAATCATTGTTTTAACTGGTAAATCCCTTGCATCCAGTTATTTCTGGCAATTTGTTTCTGGTGTGGTCACTGAGTCTGTTTAAATGAAAGGCACGATGACACCCTGTTTACCAGAACAGGGCAAAACCTGCCATTTTCTTATTCCTCTTTTTCCTGCTGTTTACCTTTTATACTTTTTGGTTTTTTGTTTTCTGAATTTCCATTATCTTAGGGAAATATGTTTAAAAAGTTGCTGTGTGTGTCCCTCTTGACATCTATATATTATAAACTGTTCTTTCCTTTTTTTCCTCACCCAAAAGAATCCCCAGATTTTACTCAAATACCATTTATAGAGTTTTAAAGGAAACTCATAGAGTTGGGGTGAACAAAAATGAGCAATATTATTAAGCAGTCCAAGTTGCTGAAATTACTTTGGGAGAAACAAAGTTGTGTGTGCGGATTTTCAGTGTGAAAAAGCAGTCGCCGTGAAGAAGGGTAAATGCTGTGAAGCTGACGTGCCCAGTGACCTTCGAAAAGAAGTAGAAAGTCATTACAGGCTTTCTCTGCCTGAAGATTTCTATCACTTCTGGAGGTTCTGTGAAGGACTTGATCCTGAACAGCCAGCTGGTGAGTTGCTCCAGAATCTTCCTCTGGCTTCTGCCAGTGGAAAAGACAGTAGGAAACTGGACCCAGGATCTAAACAGTTCATGGAAAAGGAACTTTTCCAAAGATGTTTCAAATGAGAGAAATAAAATGTCATACTAGCAAAGGTACATCATTCCACAACATGCTTTGATGAGAGTTTGCAAGAAAACAAGCACATACTTCTGTGTGTTCCAGGACTTTTAGTATGACTTAGCAGTGCTGCCCCTAGGAACTTGTCTTAAGGGTTAGGTGAACCCAAACTATGTTAAATGATACTGAAACAAAAAGCAGAAAATGCCTTAAATGCTCATCACTTACCCATCTTTCAGTGGACATACATAGTTTTAAAAGAATCAGGCAGATTTTTAAGCGATGATAAACTATCATGCCTGGAATATTTCAAAAGAAAAAAGAGAGTAGCATATGCTGCCGTTAGTATTTTTAGGTCAAGAATACACACACACACACACACACACACACACACACACACACATCCCTACATACTTCCTATGTGCGTATACTATCTCTGAAAAGGTACACTAAAAACTGATAATGTAACAGTTACTTTGCATTGTTACCCTTTGGTACTGTTTAAATGTCTTCACATGAGGTGGGGGGAAGCAGTCCCAGAGACTGCTGACGAAAATGTATACTGGGAGATAACTGAATTTTGGCAGTATATCAAAACACTGCAACCATGCAGCACCTTCTCAAAAAGTACTCATGGATGTGTACAAACATGTGTTAGCAAAGATATTCACTGAAGCATTGTTTAGAATAAAAAAGAAACAGTAAATGCCTAGCAATGGTAGACATATTAAAGAAACATTTAATAGTATAAGAAACTATTCAGAAGATTTAAATGAGGACAGGATGACGAACAAAAAAACACTACAAAACAGCATGATCTCCATTTAAAACATCTATATATTTATATCTCTTCGTAGAGGGGGGGAAATTAAACTGTCCCCATGCTTTTTTTTCACATTGTTACCTCTTCCAAGAATTTCCTTCCTCTCTCCATCCTCACCTCCTTGCACATCCAGGTCCTGCCTGAAGTGCTTGCCTCGCTCTTAGAGAAGCACGAAGGCCCATCTGATGCTGTAAACGTGTACATTTGAACAGACTTGATGGCTGATCTGTGGATGGAAAAAGAAGGTGGGCTCATCCAGGATTAGGGTGAGCCAGATGGATGGTCAAGGAGGCAATGAGTCGAGAGTGACAATTAGCTGAGGTGGAGGGAAGGGGAAGGAAATACTTACATTAAACACATTTTTAGTTAAATTATTCGTCCTCATGTGCTGTCTGTTGCCTCTCCCTTGGTCTGGATGTGCTACAAGTATTTGAGACCGACAGCAACACAGTAATGAGACAAGGTAAAGGTTTGCAGTGCATAGGAACACAAAGCAGTCTTGTTTTGGCCAAAATAAGAAACAGCAGGAATGTTTGAAATGTCATCAGTGGTAAAGTTAAGAGGAAATCCTAGCCACATCTTCATTGCTCTGATTTCTTTTCCATTGAGTATTTACAACTAACATCTTCACATGTAACTAAAGACTTCTTTCTTTTCCTTTAGAAGCTCTTTTTTAAGACAACTGCTTAGAAATATTTTCTGAATGAAAGGCAGTATTTCCTGTCTGCCTCCAGAAAGGCACTGTCTAAATAAACATATTTAATTTATAGATTCACTTTCTGCAAGCCTTGGACTTCGATTAGTGGGTCCTTATGATATCCTTGCCGGAAGACATAAAATGAAGAAAAAGTCAGCAAGCCTGAACTTTAACCTTCACTGGAGATTTTACTATGATCCTCCTGAGTTCCAGACCATTATTATTGGAGATCGTAAAACTGAGTTCCACATGGGCTATTTCAGGTAAAGGGGCTTTTCTTCTCCTAAAATACAGCTACTGTCCCTGTAATGAGCGTAAGCAGATGTTCACTGGCCTCACCCAAGGTGCAGGACATGTACCCTCTCCTGGTGGGTACACAGGCTGTCTGCCGTTCTAACCTACTAACCTACCCTGGGACGGGTGAGCTCGTTAGGCTGAACCTCTCCAGCTTTTCCTCTGTAGTTATAAACTTTTTTTTTCCTTTTGAGTTCAGAAAAGCTCTTTTAGCCTAGGAAAGGTAATTTAGAGCAGCTGCTGTGACTTAAGTTGGCCCTGTGCTTCCAGGGGCCATAGAATTAAGAACGCGGTTTGGAGGCAGGCTGGTCCTCCTACTTACTACCTGGCTCACCCTGTGCCAGGGACTTGCTGTGACTCAGTTTCCTGTCCTGTGATCATCAGACACGCCCAACGGGAATGTTGGGAGGGTTAAATGATACATGCGGGAAGCTTAGACTCTTAGAAGTCGCGCTGTGGGTGGGGGGTGGCTCCTCCACTTGGAGCGGCGCTGGCGCTGACAGCGAGGCGGGGAGAAGAGGACGTGGAGAAGGTGTGCAGGGGTGCCAGGGAGCCGTGGGCGCGCGGGGCTGGGAGCTGGGGCGCCGGGGTCTGCTGGCTTCCTGCTGCCTCACCAGGACCTCGGCCGAGTCGCTTCGTCTCCATCGGTTCCCTCAGGCGTAGAGTAAAGGGATTTGGTTATAGATGTGAACCGGCTCCTTACGCTGCCAATGTTTTATGATCCTTTCTGTCCTGTTTCTTTTGGTTTTTCCACCTTTCTTTTTTTCACGGACTGTTAAACTGGGGTAGAGATGATTGTGTATAATTTCACCTCCTTTTAACAAGCTTTATTCTTTCCTTCTTTGTACTCAGGTATAAAAGTAACTAGGTCCTAAGAATCTTAATTTTAGGTTCTGTTATATAAATAAGATTTGTTATAGATATTCGTAAGAAAACTAGAGCTTAAACCTGGCAAATTCATTGGCAGTTTTTGAAACATGCAGATATAATTTGTTGTTTATAGACCTAAAATTCTACTTTGCTGATAATACAAATTATGGGCAGCTAAATTTGTAATATCTTTTGCTTAAACAGGGATTCTCCTGATGAACTTCCTGTATTTGTCGCTACAAATGAAGCAAAGAAAAATTGTATAATTGTTCAAAATGGAGATAATGTGTTTGCTGCAGTCAAGTAAGAAAATGTTTTATTTCAGTATGTCTCCTATTTATATTGGTTTACAATTTTTGTACTGTATCAGTCCATCTCTGAGGGGAAATGAGGTAACCAAAAATTTTTAGATACCTGGAGATCATTTACATGACTTTTGCAGGCATCTTATCCACACTTCAACTTTTCGCCAAACAACAGACCTCTTTTATAACTAATCATTTAATGAAAATATTACTTAATCTTGACCTTGTTTGTCCCGTGGCAAACTCAAAAGATTTTTTAGGCATCTTAGGTCAAACAGTCTTGAAGAGTTCGTTCCGAGAACCTGTGGTATGTGGTTGAGACGGAAGGTTGAGTGCAGTGAAGCCACTGTCAGGGCACATCGCAGGGAGCCGGAGCGCCAGCTGCGGCCACACGAGTGCTCCGGGACCGCGTGGTCTGGCAGAACCTGTGCCGGTGAGAGTGGGCCCCTGCCCGCCTCCCCTCCACCCGGGAGGCTAAGACCTCTGCGTGCAGGTAGGGCCGGAGCTGGACCTCCACCCCCCGAGGTCAGGGCCCCGCGTCTGCAGCCGGGTGGGGCATCAGCCCTGTCCGGAACGCGAGCTGAAGCGCAGGGCAGGTGGTGCGGCAGCGCCGGGGCGGCTCAGAGCCCAGCCAGGGAGCCGCCCACGGTGCACAGACACAGACACCATCCGGAGCTGCCACAGCAGGTGGGCCGTGGACACTCTAATAAAATGAAGAAAGCACCTTCACCACCTTGAGCAAAATAAGTAGACCATGTTTTGTGTGATCTCTTTACCCTACTTTTTCTTTTTTTTAATTACTTGATTTATTTATTTGTTTTTGGCTGCGTTGGGTCTTCTTGCTGCACGCAGGCTTTCTCTAGTTGTGTCAAGCGGGGGCTACTCTTCACTGCGGTGGCTTCTCTTGTTGTGGAGCACGGGCTCTAGGTGTGCAGGCTCAGTAGTTGTGGCTCGCGGGCTCTAGAGCGCAGGCTCAGTAGTTGTGGCATGTGGACTTTAGTAGTTGTGCCATGCAGGCTTCAGTAGTTGTGGCTCACAGACTCTAGAGCACAGGTTCAGTAGTTGTGGCACACGGGCTCTAGAGCGCAGGCTCATTAGTTGTGGCCTGTGGGATTCAGTAGTTGTGGCATGTGGGCTTCAGTAGTTGTGGCACGTGGGCTTCAGTAGTTGTGGCATGCGGGCTTACGTAGTTGTGGCTTGTGGGCTCTACAGCACAGGCTCAGTAGTTGTGGCGTGCAGCCTTCAGTAGTTGTGGCTCGTGGGCTCTAGAGTGCCGGCTCAGTAGTTGTGGCGTGTGGACTTTAGTAGTTGTGGCACACGGGCTCAGTAGTTGTGGTATGTGGGCTTCAGTAGTTGTGGCACACGGGCTTCAGTAGTTGTGGCGCATGGGCTCTAGAGCTCAGGCTCATTAGTTGTGGCGTGTGGGCTTCAGTAGTTGTGGCACATGGGCTTCAGTAGTTGTGGCACGCAGGCTTAAGTAGTTGTGGCATGCGGGCTTAAGTAGTTGTGGCATGTGGGCTTCAGTAGTTGTGGCTCATGGGCTTTAGAGTGCAAGCTCAGTAGTGTTGGCATGCGGGCTTCAGTAGTTGCAGCCCGCGGGCTCTGGAGCACAGGCTCAGTAGTTGCGGCGTGCGGGCTTCAGTAGTTGTGGCTCTTGGGCACTAGAGCGCCGGCTCAGTAGTTTTGGCGTGTGAACTTCAGTAGTTGTGGCATGCGGGCTTCAGTAGTTGTGGCTCTCAGGCTCTACAGCGCAGGCTCAGTAGTTGTGGCTCATGGGCTTAGTTGCTCCACGGCGTGTGGGATCTTCCCGGACCAGGGCTTGAACCCGTGTCCCCTGCACTGGCAGGTGGATTCTTAACCACTGTGCCACCAGGGAAGTCCCTACCCTACTTTTTAAAAGACTTTCATTCCCTGTGATTTAATAGCACAAATTTGCAGTAAACAGAAAACTAGGTCGATCAGTGCACCTGCTGGGCTGCTGTGTGCATACTGGTGTATCTAAAGGGCATGGGAGATGTCCCAGAAAGGCTCTTTTTTCTTTTCTGATAACTCTGAAATTTATAGAAGACGTTGCTTGCTGTTTATAGTTCTCTACACCCTTCAGATTTATTGTTGAATTTAAATTGGTCCTGTCTTTATTGGAAACAACTGTAGTTATTTCCTTATTGTCTGTCTCTTGCACTAACGTGTAAGTTCATGAGGGCAGAGGCTTTTTCTTGTGCACAGCACTTGCTTTGTAGATGCTCGGTGAATCATTCCACAAACACTCTGACAGCAAAAACAACTAAGTTTTCATTAATCCTAGTGGTCTTACAAAAAAAAAGAAGAAAGATACAGTTGTTATCGAAAATAATGCAAGATCATTCTGGTATTTTTTTAGCTTACTGGAGAACACAGAAAAGGAAATAGAAAACAAAAATACATTGGTGATAGATTTATAACTTAGGTGAAGACCAGCAAGTGAGTATATTTGAGTACCTAATGCTATTTCACACAAAAAATGTTTTGCACCTTCAATAATTTATCTCAAATATAAAGGTAAAAAGGTTATTATACTTTTCAAGTGTTACAGTATATATAGTATTCTTTTTTGAGACTTTACTTAAATCAGCTAATCAAAACAATTTCTATATCAGCCTCAGTAATGTCTTTTAAGGTAGACCGTTTGTTATACACAAATTATTTTTATGCCCAGGGAAACTAGTTCTCTTTGTGTAATATTTAATAGTAGCCAAAGAAATGCAAATTCAGCTAACAAAGATGAGTAAAGATTAAAGAATGGTAATACCCAAGGATGGTTAGGGTATAAGAAACCTTTCTGACATGTGTTAATTGGTAAGAGGTTTGTGGAAAGCAGTTGGAATAAGGTGGTTTAAATATTTTTTCAAAGATTACTTAACAGATAATGAACATTGCCAGCTAATATGCTATACCTTAAATTGGTGATTCCATTTTTAGCTATTTATCTGAGGAAATTTTGGATGGGTGCACATAAATATCTGTGTATATTTCAGATTATTTATAAAAAGGAAAAATTAGAAAAAACATACATATCCAGCAGTTAGAGAAAATTAGGTAACTAAATAGAAAATGTCCACAAAGTGTAACACCAGGATATTGATCTGTTGTTTTGGGAAGGAGCTGATACATTATGTGAAGAGGTCAAATAACAGAACAGTGTGGAACGGTTCCCTTTTCACAGCTTCTAATGCACACGGAGAGAAATCTAGATAGATTGAAAGTTTTAAAATACTTATCTTTGGACAACAAAATTAGGAATGATTTTCTTTTTATTCTGTTCTTTTCCCTAAAATAATTGTAGCAATAGTTTGGACCTCATATACCTCCTAAAAGGTCTCAGGGGTCCCTGGGGTCCACAGACCACTATTTGACCACTGCTGTTTAGTTAATGGTTTCAAACCTGACTACACACGGATGCCTCCCGGGCTTGTGGTTAAGAGCTTCACCTCAGCTTCATTCACTTCAGCATGTCTAGAGCAGGACTCGGGAACGTTCTTTAAAAATACATGTTCCAGGGGCTTCCCTGGTGGTACAGCGGTTGAGAGTCCGCCTGCCGATGCAGGGGACACGGGTTTGTGCCCTGGTCCGGGAAGATCCTACATGCCGTGGAGCGGCTACGCCCGTGAGCCATGGCCGCTGAGCCTGCGCGTCTGGAACCTGTGCTCCGCAATGGGAGAGGCCACAACAGTGAGAGGCCCGCGTACCGGGAAAAAAAAAAAAAAAAGTTCCAGGTGTATCTAAGTGTAGATATACTTAGAGATCTCAAACCTGTATGTCTATAATTTTAATTCTTAAGTTTAAAAAATTCATTTCAAGTGAATGTTTTAAGTGAATGAACATTCATTTTAACGAACATTTAATGAACGCTTCCTTTGTACGGGCCTATAGACCATTTAAAACACTTGGTGCGTAGTACGAGAGTACGTGTAGGCAAGGTTTCAGCTCTTGGGTCGAGACGTGCTGCTAAATAGGCTCTTTTCCTCTTGTCTGCACCCCCAGTATTCTCTGCCACCCTACGTTGCTGTACTGGGTGCTTTCAACCAGGAACCCAGGAGGTTCTGACGTGTAGTCACGTTTAAAACCATTAACTTAACAGCAGCTATCAAACAGTGGGGTGTGGCCCCCAGGGGTGCCTGCCCACTTCCCAGGAGGCCTGTGAGCTGCAAACTCTGGGTGATGACAGGGTGTCGTTCTCACACCAACAGCACAAAGGTGGAGGCGGGTAAGCCCTGCTGGAGCCTCAACGGGGTCGGGGCAGTGGACCTGGTGGGCAGCGGACCGTGGGTTATCACGGCTGGGATGTGACGCGGGTGTCCCTACGGAGGTCCGTGATGACACAGTAAAGGCGGATCAGATCCCTGCCGCTGGGCACGTGTCTTCTTAACGTCCTGCGTGACGGGAGGCACTTCGGCACACTTAGGTGTTAGGGTTTGTCTCGAGGAAAAAGGTCTTGTGAGGCTGAGTTGTGAGCTCAGCTTTTTTCACTTTGCTGAAGAGAGGGACTGGCAGACACTGGTTACTCTGACATGAGTGTTTGGCCGGCGTTGTCTCAAACGAACCGATGAAAACAACGGACTGTGTTTGTCGCCAGTGTTAAAACTTAAGATTTCAAAAGCAAACATTAGAATTGGGGAGAGTTGTAACCACCCTCGTGAGCTTGACAGCTTCTCACTTCCTGAAGACTTCGCTAACGAGGTTGGTAGTACTATTAATGAATGTGGTTTTTTCATATTGTGATAGAATGGAGTAAATCAAATACAGTGAAAAGGGTCACTCTTTGGGAGATCTGCATAACTTAGTGAACCAGTGTTTTCTGCATGACCACTGCAGGACTCACTCAAGATTCACAGTCTCCCATTAGGTTTAATGGGACAGCACAGAAAGTTCTGGCTGTTTCCATGTGCACATTGCAGCAGAGTATTGCAGCAGAGTATTAGGTTTGAAGCTGAGAGACAAAAGCTTAATAAACTGGAATGGAAGTGGTCCTATAATGTGATAAGGATGAGAAGACCAGTACTGAGGGCTGTCAGGAGAGGTGGACGTCCTCTGAGAGGGTGTTTCCCGTGGGCCTGATGAAGGCGAGAGCCTCCCGGGAGGAAGGGTGCTGTGGACAGAGAACAGCAGCCCCGGGGCCCTGGCGTCGCTGGTGTGCTTTGTATGGTTGTTGTAGATAGAGCCTCTTGATACGCGGCTGGTGAAGTTGAAGGTGAGATTTACTGTGATGCTGTGCTGTAATCATGAGACCGTGATTTTGGTGGTCTTGGCTTCTGTGGCACTTTAATCCACGCACACTAATTCTGTCAGCTTGGGTAAGTTGATTATCCTCTGTGCCTTAGTTTCCTGATCTGTAAAATGGGGATCAGAATAGCACCCGCAGTGCCCATCCCATAGCAAACTGCTGGATGTTAGTGGTGGGCAGGAGCGGGTTTCCTCCTGGGAGCCTGGTAGTGGCTGCAGGAAGGGGACCAACTGTGTCCAGCTGGGCACTGTTTCCAGCTCTTCCTTTCACTCTTGCTCTGATGGCAAAAGTCTTTTTTTTTTTTTTTTTTAATTTTTATTGGAGTATAGTTGATTTACAATGTTGTGTTAGTTTCAGGTGTACAGCAAAGCGAATCAGTTATACACATATCCCCTCCTTTTCAGATTCTTTTCCCACATAGGCCATTACAGAGTACAGAGTAGAGTTCCCTGTGCTGTACAGTAGGGCCTTATTAGTTATCTGTTTTGTATATGGTAGTGTGTGTATATGCCAGTCCAAATTTCCCAATTTATCCCTCCCTCTTACCCCCTGGTAACCATAAGTTTGTTTTCTACATCTGTAACTATTTCTGTTTTGTAGATAGGTTCATTTGTACCCTTTTTTTTAGATTCCACATATAAGTGATATCATATGATATTTGTCTTTCTCTATCTGACTTAGTTCACTCAGTATGACAATCTCTAGGTCCATCCATGTGCTGCAAATGGCATTATTTTGTTCTTTTATAGCTGAGTAATATGCTTTATCCATTCCTGTGTCAGTGGACGTTTAGGTTGCTTCCATGTCCTGGCTATTGTAAATAGTGCTGCAGTGAACATAAGGGTGCATGTATCTTTTTGAATTAGGGTTTTCTCCAGACATATGCCCAGGAGTGGGATCTGGTAAACCTAATTTTAGTTTTTAAAGGAACCTCCAAGCTGTTTAACATAGTGGCTGTACCAGTTTGCATTCCCACCAGCAGTGTAAGAGGGTTCCCTTTTCTCCACACCCTCTGCAGCATTCTTAACATAAAATTATTTCCGTAACTGGCAATAATATATTGTACTATTCACATACCTTTAAAAAATATTTTGAATTGTGCTTTCGTATCAGCTTATAGAATAGTTTTGCTTTCCTTTTATATTTTTTAAATTTATCTTAATGCAGATTTGAAGGTAACATTGAAAAGAATCTCTGATGCTTAAGTATTCTAAACGTCCTCTGGCTCTTTAAGAGTAGAAAATCCTTTTTGGTGTCTCCACACTCTTCTCTCCTGTTAGGTCGGCCTTCTCTAAGGCGGTACGCTGCCGATCTCAGCATCAAGCGACGCGACGGGAACTTGGCTTAACCTCATTCTGCTAATACCCTGTGTCTTTGTTGTAGACATTACAGAGATAATACAGACAAATCTTGTTTGCTGTTTCTGTGACTGGCAGCTGTTTATTAATAGTGCTTTTCTCTTGCTTGAAGAACCTGTTTGGGATTCTGGGGGGCTCTGGTGGTGGTTCTGCAGTCTTTCCCTTGCATGGAGTTTGATGTCTGTAACTCGGCTCCCCGTAACTTCCCAAGGTCTGTGTGCTTAGCACAATGGCCTGCATACTAATGAGGGCTTTTACTTCTTTTTCAGATTATTTTTGATGAAAAAACTTAAAGAAGTAACAGATAAAAAGAAAACTAGTCTCTTGAAAACCATAGATGAGAAACTCACAGAAGCAGCCAGAGAACTGGGGTTCTCACTGGAACAGAGAACCGTGAAGATGAAACAGAGAGATAAGAAAGTATGGTTTCTGTCTGTTAGTCTCTGACTCTCCTGCTGTTTTAATAGGGGGTTTTCCTCTCTTGATTGCTTGCCACCTGCACCTTCTCTCCATCCCTCGCTGCCCTGTCCTGGGGAGAGCTGGACGCTGCCCTCGCGGGGCTCCCTCGGAGGCTGTCCAGGGTCTGGCCTGGGAGGTCCTGCAGGTTGTTGGCCAGGCTGGGTCGCGTGACGCAGTGCCCTTGCAGCGGGTGCAGAACTCAGCCAGGCCTTCTCACTCGTTAATCTTGATTTACCAGTTTCCTGTAGAAGAGTGAAAGCGGCTTTGTACATAATATTTGCTTAAATTTCTTTCTTTAATGGCTAAGGTCTGTTGATTTCGTGCCAAGAGTTTTGGGGGTAGATGTGTAAAGGTCTGCCTTACAGTGCCTTATAGTTATAGCCCCTCAGGCAGTTGGCGTTTGAGAGCGGTGTGTACTGAGGTGTGTAAATCTCCAGGAAATGGTGCATGAGGAGGCCCCTCTCCTTTGCCTATGGAGCCCACCAACCAACGCTTCCCTTGGCACCTGCAGTGTGAGTGGTTTTGTAAACAGCAAATACTTCTTGGGTTTTGGATCCTTTGGGTTTTTCACTTACAATTGTCAGAGTGAGTTAACAGAGAAGCTAGAAGAATTCTTGCCTGGGGTAAATGAGAATTGTGTAGGACTCTGTCCTAATCACCCTGAGGAAGGAGGGCGTTCATCACTGGAGTCAGGGCAGCCAGCCTCTCAGCAGTGTCTCCTGTGTGTGGCTGCTTCATCTGCGTGTTCTAGGCCAAATAAAGTACTCGTTAACCCAGAATAAACTAGTGCTGGCTTACTTAGTTATTGAAAATCCTACTTCAGTGCTTTTTCTGACCTTGACACGGCTGCAGGGGTGATGTTCTGATAAGTTATAGTCACTGAATCGCAGTCTTACCAACTCTTTCTTTAGTCCTTGAGGTCGGAAGCAGTTTCTAAAAATGTTCATTTGAATGAAACTCCTTGCAATGGGGCATTTTTCAGTTGCTCTAAGATTTCATATTGCCATTTCACCTTTCTAGTTTTCATAGGGAGCCTCTCGCACCTTATAGGGTAGGAAGGGGAGCATTTCTCACCCCGTTGTGACGTATCCTGATTTGTCTTGACTAACGACTAAGCTGCTGCGAGCAGACAGCTGCCAGCAGCACATTCTGTCATCAGCAGTAATTTCAGATGAGATTTCATTCATTCTTCCCCATAACTATAAATTAGATAGGAGTCTAATGTAATCTGAGTCTTAATCTAAATTTATTAGATTAAGTTTCATAGGAATGTTTGTCCTGGCCCCCTTCCCCCATGAGGTTTCTTTTTAGTATTTGTTGTTACAAAGATAGCTGGTAAACACAAATTCAAAGAAAAAAAGAACTTCTAAGACAACCATGATTTTATCTTCCCAAAGACAACATGTGGTGATAATGCTTCCAGATCCTTTTCTATTATAAGTTTATTCTTTTATTGTTACTTTGAGATCTTCATGGAATAAATATTTTTCTAGTCCACTAGCATGTGAGTTGGTGACTCGGGCCTTCTGTGTGGAGGTAGCACGTGCATCCTAGGGTAATGGAGCACTCCATGGCACGCTAGCAATCTGTGTTTATACCAGCCGTGCCTTGTAGTGCTTTGGCCGGAGGTCCTTGTGAGCTGCTCATTCCACCCCTACAACCGACAGGCAAGCACAGTAGGTTTGCAGAGGCTGTGCTCCTTGTGCAGAATTTTACATGACAGATCTGAGACCTAAACTCACATCTTTCATAGCTAGCATTCCTTTCACCCTATCTGACTAACTGTGTGCCACTTTACCTCTTCCAGTACCTAGATGTCACTTTTAAAATCGACATTGAGTTAATGTCGCTGTAAAATGAGGGTCCGTCATTCTGTCCACCTCTAGTTCTGATGCCTCACAACATCACCCACCCTTGTGCAGGGTTTTCCTAAACTGGTAATCTGATTCTTCGTAATAAAATCAGGATTTTGATGCTTTACTAGTAACTGATACCTCTTTATGGACAATTAGTACAGTTTCTCATCAGTGAAAATACGTACATAGTGTGGCTTTTTGTTGGGTGTCAGCCTGAGTCGGGCAGAAGACAGTCGTGCCATCACTGTGGCCTTTTGCGTTCAGCGTCAGCACTGCTTTGTGAACACACTGTGGTCGTCACTCCATGTGCTGCACGGCACGTCTGCCACACAAGGGCGCTGCGCTTATGTTCAGAGTTTAGGGTGCTGAAAACTCCACTCATGCAGACAGCCTGCCATAAATAACGGTTCGCACCTTTACTTGCACACTTACCTGATTATTTCCTTAGAAGAAATTCCTAGATGTAGTATTGCCAGGTCCAAAGTGGTTTTTAAAAAAAATTTATACAGGTATAAAAAAAATTAAGTGTGTGTGTGTTTTCTCTGTTTGCAGAACTCCCCCCCCCCCAGGAGTTGGACTCCTTTGCACCCCACCTGCAGGGGCTGTGCGCCCCTTTCCCTGGGTCCTCGCCGGTGCTGGTCTTACCAATCCCTTTGGTCTTTCCATCCTGAAAAGTATAAAATGATCTACCATTGTTTCCATCAGCATTTCTTTGATTGTAAAGGACATTAAATCGTTTTCATTTCTCCACTGGCCATTTATATTTCTTCTGTGAACTGCTTGAACTTTGCCCGTTTTTCCATCAGGTTAGAATTACTTGTGTTTTCATTTGGGTGTTAAGTCTTTTCCATTATTTGTAAGACTTGCTTTATAAAGACATTCATCTTTATTAACTTTATTGTTATATGTATATATTGCAGATGTTTTTCATCATTTGTGTTAATTTTGTTCTTGGTTTTTACTTGATTTGTTAATTTTTTTAATCTTTGGCTGCATTGGGTCTTTGTTGCTGTGCACGGGCTTTCTCTAGTTGTGGCGAACAGGGGCTACTCTTCGTTGTGGTGTGCGGGCTTCTCGTTGTGGTGGCTTCTCTTGTTGCGGAGCACAGGCTCTAGGCACGCGGGCTTCAGTAGTTGCAGCACGTGAGCTCAGGAGTTGTGGCTCACGGGCTCTAGAGCGCAGGCTCAGTAGTTGTGGTGCACAGGCTTAGTTGCTCTGCGGCATGTGGGATCTTCCCAGACCAGGGCTTGAACCCGTGTCCCCTGCATTGGGAGGTGGATTCTTAACCACTGCACCCCCAGGGAAGTCTAATTTTTTTTTTTTTAATGTAGTCAAGTCTATAAGTCTTTTCCTTCTCCAACCCAAAATCATATAAAATATTTGCCTTTTCTTCTAGTAGTTTTATGGGTTTTACATTTAATTCTAAAATCCAACTGCAAGTTATTTTGGTATCAGGAGTAAGATACAACGTAACTGTGACTTCATTTGTTTTTTCCCAAGGGGTGAGCAGTTGTCTTGGGACTTGTTTGGAATAACCTGTCCCCTGGGTTGCTTAATGAAGGACAGTGAAAGCAGCGAGAGGGTGGAGAGCTGGTACAGAGACTTGGGGGCGAGGACCTTAAAACTGAGAGCGTCCTTCCCTCAGGAATGTCACTGGACTGCACAGAGATACTGGAAGCAGATGTTTTGTTCAGCAAATACCTAAGAATGCCACTAGTGTAAGAGAAATATGCAGACTGGAAGGGTTATGATGGGGGTTGTGTTTGGACCTCTGTTTGTCTTTGAAAATTAACACTTAAGAAAAGCTCACCGGTTTATGTTATTTGCCTCCACGAAGGGCACCACAACACTAGAAACTGCCCTACTTTGGGGAAGTTTGCTGACGAGCCTGAATTTTCCAGGTAGAAATGGGGGACCTGAATTTCACAAGATGGAAAGGAGTTCTGCCTTCCATGTCTTCCTGCTGACAAAAACCATTCCTTCTCCTTCAGGGCCCAGTCCCTCAGGCTCTCTGCCTAGAGGATCCCATGGCCGTGGATGGAACTGACACCGCGCCCTGCTTCCTGTAGTGGGACGCACGGCGCAGACTTCAGACAGCTGACACAGTTAATGAAAGCCGGCTGTTTCACTGTCGTACTTACTTCAAGTGCTTGACTTCTAGCTAATTTTAAAGGAAAGAAATATTAAACTTGTGCCCTGGGGTCCAAATTTACTGAAATAAAAGGGCCATTGAATGTTGCGTTTTGGCAGAAGTCTTGCGGGTTTGTGAGTGTGCTTTGTTTTGGGGGTTTTTTCCCCCCTGTTGTTTTCGTCTATTTACAGTGACTAAATTTTGTTTTTTTTTTCCTTTTATTTAGGTCGTGACAAAGACCTTTCATGGGGCAGGCTTGGTTGTCCCAGTAGATAAAAATGATGTGGGATACAGAGAGCTCCCTGAAACGGATGGTAACGTATTTCTCACATCAACATGTGTATGTGCGTTAATGTATATGGAGAAAGGTTTCCTTATGTTGAGAAGTAGGTCAGGACATGTGCCATTTGGGGAACAGTCACCTCCCCTTAGTGAAGAAGGGCTCAGGCTCTATGGTCAGTGAAGCCTGAACTGAAGCTGGGTTTGCCGCTGTGTAGCCTTAGCAAGTTATTGAACTACCCTGAACCGTGGTCTTCTTCATCCGCCATACGGGTAGTAGTGGTGAATACCATCCGTAGGGGTGTTTGGGGTGTAACCGAGCACGTAAGTGCTTAGCACACTGCTTGCCTGATAGCGCTCAAAACAGTATTTTTACAAGTTTAAAGAATGTGAACCTCTGGTCTAGGTGACTTTTTCTGAACTATTTCAGAGCCTTTGACACTGTAGCCATCAACGTACAATATAGTAATTAGTGGGACAGCACGCGTTTGTTTAGTGCTTTGTGACCAGTCTTGCATCTGTATGTAAGTCTGATTAGCTTTTAGAAGCCAGTGCTGAGTTACTTCATCTGTAAGTATAAAAACGACACAAAATCTAATTATTGCCATGTTGAAAACAGAGGATGAAAATCGCTTCCCAGCTCCCCCTGCCCAACCCCCTTTACTTGAGCACCCCCGAGGGCACCACCTTCTTGTCACCCTGCTCCCTTGGGGGCAGCGGGGCGAGGGGCACTCAGAGAGAGGGAATTAGAGGCGCCCCTGCGCAGCACGTAAAATGCAGGCCCTCGCTTGTTCAGAACAGAGCTGTGGCCTCAGCTGCCCTCCGCCTGGAGGACTCCCAGGGAAAAGCACTGCATGTGGGCCCCGCGGTGGAGGGGCTGAACTTGTGGTCTGGTTTGGTGTTAACTCACTTCCATGTAAAAACTGCAGCAGCGTTAAGTTTTTCCTACATTGACCATGTGTAGAAATGATGCTGTTTCGGATATGTTGGGCTAAATTAGATAGCTTAAAATTACTTTCACATTTCTGTTTTGGTATGATGCCAAGGTGGGTTACACGCGCAGCCTGCTGCACACGCGCTACACACGCGGGACCTTCCTGGACCTCCTCCCTGAGGCCGGAGGGGAGAGGGGCTGTGTCCCGGGGGCGGGGGTCAAACCCTGGTCTTCGCCACCTCCCTGTGAGCCAGTCCACCCCGAGCTTTAGCAGCAGCTTTACTGTCCTGTTGGGGAGACTGAGGGCATTTGTTACAGCGATCGCGGGGCCCTGGAGTAAACCGTTACCTCCCCCGGTTGGGGTTCTGGGTTTTATGTCCAGGGTCACTTTTATCTACTTGTACTTTTTTCTAACGTTCTAGCATTAGATCCTTCCGTGGTTTATTTATTTTTGAATGAGAAGTGGTAGCAGACATAGTTAAGGATCCAGTGTCTCGCTGTTTTGTTTGCCAGGAGGTGTAAGTGGCTGGCGGTCTGTGGACGGGTGACAGCGCTCAGCAGGTCACAGTGAAGTCTGCTCCTGACCAGTTTCCCCCGAGGCTCTCGACACATAACGCTGTAACGTGGCCCGGGGGATACCATTTATTGAGCACTGGATCGTGTCGTGGTTGACGCTGTCGGGGGATGTGTACGCAGTGTTAACTCAGGCTTCACCCAGGCCTTTACGCGGCTCTTATTCTCACGTCCGGGAGGTGGGGACCTGAGACGTGGCTCTGAGTGTCGCGTGATCGCCGAGCTGGCGGCCTGACTTCCCTGCGCTGCAGCCTGTGGCTCCGCGCCATGAGCGGGGGGGCGGTGGCAGCGGGGAGCAGAGCAGCAGCAGGCACTGAAGCGTGGTGACAGTGGAGGCTGCTCGCACAGTCTCGCAGTTTGGGTTCCGTGAGGCGACGCGCTGCAGAATGTTGCCGGTGGAAGAACATGTCTGTCCTCCAGTAAACGGGTCACTGCTGTCTGTCCACTGCAGTACTGCCTGCCACGGGGCGGGGGCAGAACGCAGCCCGTGCCGGGTGTGTGCCGGGGGCGCGCGTTCCAAGGTCAAGCCCTGGCAGACGCTCACCGCTGTCGTCAGCCTGGGTTTGTGGTTAGTGTCAGTAGAGTGTGTAACATCAGCCCCCCGTGCGTGAGACGCGGCACCGTGAGTTCCAGGTGTGACTGTTCATGTCGTGGCCGAACCTCGTCCCTGCCAGCGCGGCAGCCCCGTGTCCAGGAACATGTCTGTTGCTCCGAGTGAGTGGCAGCTCGTCCACGTTATCGGATTTTCCCAGTTTGTCAGAAAGGAAGTCTAACTAGGCATCGTTCGGTGCCTTTCTTCTCACGTGCCTCGTGGGAGCTGACGCACCTGGCCTCCGAAAGCAGGGAGAAAAACGTTGAAAGTCCAGATAGAAATGTTAAACCACTCGTTTTTATTTAGATAAATGTTAGTTTTCTCTGTTCTCACCTCAGATTACACTTTGGCCGTAGCTGCACTTCCCCCACTTTGGTAAAAGTACTGGTAAAGGTTTAATTCTACAATGATTTCTTGTCTCTCGTATGTCTTTTTCTGGGTTTTTTTTTTTTTTTTTTTTTTTTTTAAGTAAGGTAGGAGGGGGCAAAAAGAGCAGACTTTACTGTCTGTCTGGATTTTTTTTAATCCCTCGGTCTCCATATAGTTTTTGTTTTTTCCAACCATTTAAAAATGGAAGAACACTCTTAGCTTGAGGGCAGTTAAAAACAGGTGGGTCAGGTTTGGCCATAGTCTGTGGAACCTGGAGTAGCCCAGGGAAAATCTCTGGAAGCTGGTGTGATTCCTGATTACAGCTAGGTCCCACTGTGCTAATACAAGAAGTCTTTTTCGTTAAGTAAGCCATTTTTATGCTTAATCTTAAGTAGAAAAACCATAAAATGGCCGTTGTAAAACACAGTGCCAACCAAAGAGGCATCCATTGCACTAGGACAGAGTCATGAGGAAACATCCAGGTTACCGTCTGCACCGTGGTGGTTACAGGTAACCTTGTGTCCTTGATCTTTCAGCCAGTCTCAGGAGAATCTGCAAGACGATTGTGGAGGCCCCCAGTGATGCTGAGAGACTCAAAGCTTTTGCTCCTGTTCAGGAAATGATGACTTACGTGCAGTTTGCTAATGATGAGTGCGATTATGGGATGGGGCTGGAGCTGGGGATGGACCTCTTCTGCCACGGTTCCCACGTGAGTGAGCACACCCTGCCCTCCCTCCCCACCCTGCATCCCCTCCACCCCACCCCCCCCCCCCCACACACACACTCCGGCTCATTGCTGTCCGCAAGTCCAGCACGCAGGGTATGGATTCAGCTTGAATTTCAAAATGAACATTTTGAAATGATTTTTAAGCAGATAAAGTGAGCATATTTTTTATTTGAAGTTCACCTTGTACTCTGGCCGAGGTGAATGACCCGGATGTTGTGCCCAAGTGACTTCCTAGCTACTTACTAGTACGGCTGTGCCCTTCGCTAGGGTGTGGACACACCTTCCCGGCTCCGCCTCATTTTCCGTGGGGGGTTTGTTCTTGTGCTTGAATTCCGGGATGAAGAGTAAATGCTGTCTGTAAATATGCTGGAAATTCTTTACCATAGAGGAGGTGCTGTTTTACCATGAACTCCCTGCTCATCACGTAGGAGAAACGTACAAGGCAGCTGCAGGAGGCCGCTGAGCCACGGCTGGGGGTCGGGCAGGCGGGAGGAGTGGTGGCCCCGGCCTGAGTCCCGTCTCCCCGGGAGTAGCCGTGTGAGCGTGGCCCGTACTCCCTGCACCTCCGCGCCACCTGGGGCCCTCCCAGGCCATCTGCCCGCTGTGGAGACCACCTAATTCTCCCTTCACCTACCATGTCACCTGCGGCACAGAAAGAGCCCCAGGTGCTCAGGGCCACACAGGCAGCTCCCGCGTCAGCCTCTACCCCAGAAGGTGACTGCGCAGGCTGTGAAGTGCAGGGTCACCTGGGGACGCCGCGGGGCTGGAGCGTCAGGGTGCCCCGGGGGCTTGTTCCGCACAGGCTGGCGCGCCCCCGACCCCCCAGTCCCCCTGGGCCTCACCGAGTTCCCTTCCCGCTGGGGCCTGAGCATTTGCGTTTCTGATCGACAGTTACTGGGTCAGGCTGACGCCACTGTGGGGGAGTCTGTTTTGGGGACTCTGTCTTTCTCGTGTAGGGCTGTTTGTTAGCAGTAAAAATAATCAGAGTGGTTAACAGCCAGAGAGGGTCAGTGACCGATCAGAATAGTGCTTGAGCAGCTTCACAGAAACTCGGTTGTCTTGAGAATCCAGCAGCATCGGAGAAGGGACGGTGAAGCAGGCAGCAGGCGCCAACGGTG
This sequence comes from Aethalodelphis obliquidens, assembly GCF_003676395.1. Lineage (NCBI taxonomy): Eukaryota > Metazoa > Chordata > Mammalia > Artiodactyla > Delphinidae > Aethalodelphis > Aethalodelphis obliquidens. The sequence continues at coordinate 557,792 of NW_020838047.1, forward strand.
GCTGCCCTCCCTTGTCCTCGGAGCGCGTCTGGGCCCTTGACAGAGGCAGCGACTTCAGGGGTGGAGGCTGACATGGGGCGAGAAGGAACTGAAGACACGGGGGAGCCTTCAGTGCGATGTGAAAACTCACGTTCAGCTCCTTGTTCCGACGGCGCCAGCTAACGGAAATGATGATTGAAGTCTTATGTGGTGGGGACACGCCGACGAGAAGGAAAAGGCATTTGAGCGTACTGGGGGCAAAAGGGGGTGAATAAACCGTATCTGAGGGAATAAGGACGCTTACAGTTTTTACTTGGTTTTCTTCTGAGTTTCCTTCAAGAAGTGCCCTTCGTCCTGAAGAGCTGCACGACTGCCCCAGGGACGTCGCCAGGCGCTGTCTCAGAACTCACTGTTGTCATGCAGACGCTGGCTGAAACCCAGCGTGCGGGGAGTGGGCTTCGTTAACAACTGCTTTTTCCACTGTATTACCTGCTGCGTCCTCTGGCTAATGTCATCTTCTTTTGTTTTTCAGTATTTTCATAAAGTCGCTGGCCAGCTTTTACCTCTTGCGTATAATCTGTTGAAGAGGAATCTCTTTGCAGAAATTATTGAAGCTCACCTGGCGAACAGAAGCAGAGAGGACGTGGACCAGCTTGCAGCATGAGTGGGAGGTGCCTCTCGGGCATACAGTATTTCAGAGCTTCAGTATGAAACATGATGTTTGTTTTTAAGGAGTACAGAAAATAAATGGACGGAAACATTTGCTAAAAACTTTTCTGAAGCTCTCGTGGCTGGTTTTTTCTTTCACGTGCAGTCAGATCGTCTGCATGGTGATGCCCTCATCACGTGTGAAGAGGGGATGCACCTGCCGTGGTCCTCGCCGATGTCGTCATAGAATGTCACGCCTGACACCTGTGGACGAGCACGCGGTCCTCCCCTCCCAGGAGTGAGTCCTGCTTCAGCGTTTAACACGTAGGCAGCGAGGAATGTGTTTCTGGGACTTGAGTTGACGAGAGCGGCAGCTGTAAGCACTGGGCTTCTGGGCAGCAGGGAGGGCACAGGGGAGCAGACTCAGGACCCACCCCGGATCCTCCACAGCTGCATCTGAACAGCAGCTGCAGGCACTCCGGGCCTCGCCCCACGAGCGTCCACTCGCTCCGTTAGGTCCATTCCTTGTAGCAGCGCTCCTCGGGCTGTCTGTACCTGCCAATCGACACAGCATTAGGGTGTCGACACAGTATGCAGTCAGTGTACCATTCAAGTTTTCCATTGGGTTTCCAGTACAGTCTGGGTAGCTGTGTTTGACCAGCTTCAGATCCTTCTTCAACCTGACAGAACGTCCTTCACCTTAAAACCTCAGAGCTCACAGTGAAACACAAAATAATAGCAAACTGTGGATTGGGCCAAAGGGCCCCTTAGTGAGGTTTCCCTCGTGAGGTTCAAGGTGGGAAAGCCCGCAGATCACCTGGCTCACCCCCCATCTTGCAGGACTGACTGGACCTGCCCACAGAACTCTCCAAAGTTAACTGGGTCAGCCGCCTCCTTAGAACCCACCTGAGACCCGGACTCTTCGTGGCAGAAGGGTGAGGAGACGGGCAGGAGTTTGACGGGGGCAGGACTCCCTCCCTGGTGAGGCTGTGGGCTTTCAGGTCCCTCAGTAGCGCCAACCCTTGAACATAAGCGTATCTGTTAACCACCGTGGCCCACACTCAGCGCCAGGGGAACCCACGCTAGCACGGTCTGGGGAACTGCTTGGTGAGATGCCCAGAAGTTGGGGAGCCCTCTGCTGCAGCCCACGTGCGGCAGCCGTCCTCCTCCCCATGGCCGTGCTGCCGCTGTGCGCAGTTAAGACTCAGCTGATGGCGCCTCTCCCTCCCTTTCAGTCCCTTCCAGGAACGTCCTCATCCTGACAGCAGGGCTCCCGTTCTAAGAACGGACAGAGTTCCGTTACGTGAGGCCCTGCCTGCAGCTACCTGGGCCCATCTGAACACTGAGCTGCTGTATGTTAAAACGTGACAGTAACAATTAGCTCACACGTACTTTGATTCGGAAAAAAACAGATCATGTTTGGTCTTAAATAACCTTTTAAGAAGCTCTTGAGCTTTTCCCCACAGATTTCTTTACTTTCTAGGGTGCCTGTCAGTACTGTGGCAGTATTTAAAAACAGTTAACACATTTATCTAAAATACTGATTATGAAACTCAAGTGTCTTTCATTAAAACCGTTTGCTCAGCTAGAAATCCTAGGTTCCCTTAACTTTGCTATTTGTTGATCCAACAATCCCAAATGTGTTTTTTAAATTTGCCTTCTTGTGATCAGTAATGCGGATTTCAACAGGATTTCCTACCAAGGAATAAATGAAAGGGGACAGAAGAATTCAGCTTCTCATCCACACCTTACACAAACCTGAGTGCAAATCTTCAGAAAGCTGGGTATACTGGAGCCAAGACAGGATTTGGACAGGAGTGCCAAGAACGTGGCAGTTACAATTTGGATGCTACAGCTGTGAGCAGAGCTTCCTGAGGACAAGAGTCTTGTGAAATAGAGACATTTCCAGTCTCAAAGCCCAGCGGTTGTGTCCGAGGGCTGGCAGCGCGTTTCAGGAGGGACTGGCCTTCCAAGGACCGAGCCTTGGCCATTCAAGAACAAGCTCCTCCCGCCAGCCCGACACCAAGCACGCCTTTCTTACCTTTTTCCTGCACTAAAGGCACAGTCCTTGGAAACCTCGTTTGCTAGATATTTTTATCTCCTCTTCATTGGCTATTGTGGTCTCCAAATGCCACCTGCCTTCCTGTTCATTTTAAGTACCTGGGCTCTTTCATGAGTAAAGCACCTTGACCCAATCAGAATTTAACAAAATCATTACCTAGCTCAAATTTAGCTAAGCTCACACCTGGAGCGTGAAAATTTTTTTCTGTGTAACCTCTAACACGTAGAATGATTCACCCAAGAAAATAAGCGGAAGCAGTAAACCTCACCAGAGACCGTGATCTCAACTGTCTCCACAAGGGCACATCCCCTCGCACCAGCTCAAAGCACCCGCTCAAGGCCGCCTGTCCAACCTGCTCCCCGCCCCCTGGAGTCCCTCCTGCTACTCAAGCCCCCCCTCCCCTCTCAGAACAGTGAGTCTCCCTCAAACATCCCCATTGCTTAAAAGAAGCAAAATCCAACAGAGTAAACCCCGAAGGCCTTGCTGGCTGTGTTCAGCGATTCATCCCATCCAGCGAGCAGGAGGGGGTCCGAGGGGCTGTGCAAAACGGGCGGCCCTCCTGGGCCCAAGGGGAGACGGTGCCCTGTTGGAGCTCACGTGACCTACCTGCGGCGGACAGAGGAGCCCGTGGCGGATGACCTCACTGGTGCTGACCGGGCACCTCCAGGCTGCCGGGGACTGGACCTGCCCTTAGCTGAGGGACTGAGCCGTGGTTTGGTGACGTGGGCTTGGTACAGGGCCTCCGTCGGGGCCCGCGGTGTCCTTATAACACCACGAACAACAGCACAAGCCATAGTATCCCGCAGCTTACAACACAGCACCGTCCATCACACACCGCTCTTCCGAAAGCGGTCCCGGATGCCTTCAGCCCCTTCCCATCTCTGCAGACCTCCCTCCAGTCACACTGCGGCCGCCCGATCCCGCTGAACCTGCCCCGGCCAAAGTCATCAGTGACGTCCGCGGGGCCGACTCGTCCTCACTGACTTCACCTGTCGGCGACCGTGACTCACGCGCTCGGGCGGCCCACCTCTCCCACGAGGGGCCTCTGCACCCGGCCTCATGCTGCCCTGACCGCTCAACCCCACGGTGGCCTTGTCCTGCCCCACGAGGAGGATCAGGTCAGGCCTGCGTCGCGAACAGAACACGGACCTCAGACACACAACCGCCCACCGGACGCCCTCGCCCAACCCAGCCGGTGCTCCGAGCTCCCTGGCCCAAAGCCCGGGAGACCTGACGGCCGGCACCCCGCTCCAGCCCTGCACGTCCCGAGGGTCCGCACGCCCCGCCCCGCAGGCCGAGCCTCAGGAGCGACCCCCCCCTCGCCCCGTCCCGCCCCGCCCCATGGTCTGGACCCACAGAGCGGCCGGACGCCTGCCCCGCCCACCCTGCTGCTCCTGCCCCGCCCCGCCCCCAGCCCCGTCCCACACCTGCCGTCCGCACCTGCCGGGGCTCCCGCCTCTGGACGCGTGCTCAGCGTGGCTCCTCCCCCAGGGGGGAAACTGCGTCAGCCTGCCGCCCCCACGGCGCGCTCACGAGTAACCCTGCCCCTCGGACACGACCAGCATCCCCGCCCCCCGTGGCTCATGTCCCCCCGACCCTCCGAGCCGGGGGATTTCTGCCCGAGTCACCGGTCGGGACAGCGCGCGGTCCCCGGGATCGCGTAAACACACGTGCTCAGCAACCACCACAGCGCACCCTGACACGTGTCAGCATCTGACACCCCGCGTGCCCGGAGGCCTCGGGAGCAGGGAGCAGCGCTGAGCACACAGTCGGTGCTCAACACGTGTCGAGTGAACAGCACACGAGAGCGATGACACAAGGCCCACCGGGCGCGTGGGGACCGGGCTCCTCCCGCCGGACACCTCGGAGGCCTTTCCACAGCGCACCTGTCACCACCTCCTCGCAGGCAGCTCTGTCAGCAAACCTCCACACTCTTTCTTAAAAGCACACGGTGCCGCTGACTCACGCGTCTCCTTTCAGGGGTGTGACAGCAAACTGAGCCATCTCTCTGCAGGCCCGCAGACGCCGCCGACCCCATCGCTGGTACGTCCACCCGCTGTTACCCCAGCGTCTGTCCCCCTGTCGCTCCTGCTTGCAAAGGACAGCACCGGCCCTGTAACGCGAGAGACGCGGGACGACCCTCCCCCACCTTCGAGGCTGCACCACGGCTGTGACCGCGGGGGACGGTGACAGAGGGAATCAAAGGCCAAACCACACACTGTCATACAGATTTTAATAGAGTTTCTGATTGACTCATCACAGTAACCATTTTTACTGTAATGATATGCAGCTTTACTACATGAGTATAAATAAAAACAGATAAATACAGCTCTAGGCAACATCACAGATTAACAAACTAAGCATTCTTCATGAGCCAAAACTGAAAACAATGCTGAATAAGAAGAGATGCTGACACCCTTGCCCATTCTCATCATACCTTCTCTAAAAGGGTACTCAAATGAGGCGCTCCACCCACATCGGTCAATCTGTTCGCCAATGAGCCAGGCACATCGATCTCATGGTCTCCAGTGTTCCCTCCTTTGGCTGAAAAGCAGACACACCCCAACGTACCAAAAGGAAAAGTGGAACAGAGTGACGCAGACAACCAAGAGCACACTGGAGACACCCCACCCACCCACCCCCGGTCTCAGCAGGGCGGACACACCGAGAAGAAAATCAACATCCACCTGAGATGTCAGTCTCTGAAGCAGGACCTGAAATCGGAAAGGAAACGTGGGAGACAAAATCCACGCCACGTGTGACTTAGCGAGGCCGCGCCTCTCGGGGGCAAATGCACGGATGACAGGTCGAGGGGAGACGCACAGGACCATCATTCAGGAAGGACTGCCCTCCAGACACCAGGAAGAAAGCCTGGAGGCGGCCAAGGGGGGAGGAACGGGGACAAAACACTAACTGCAGGCAGACAGCAAAACTCAGAAGGTCTCACGAAATTCCTAACATTTTGCTCAACTCTCAACTGTCACTCTAATCTGGCCTCATGATCTTATAAACCTTGCAGACCGTAAAGATCTTCCGTGATCTCACAGATCTTACAGATATATTAAGAACCAGGAAGTGAAGAACCACGGCTAAATTGTAAAAACAGCTCATTGCCAGTTATGTTTCAGAAAATGTGCCCGTAAAAATTCATTTGTGCCTCCAAAAATACATAATCCAGAATTTTTAGGCCAGTGCTTCAAGTAAACTGCCTTTGCCAATAGTGAATTAAGACCACGATTAAGTCAGATATTTCCAAAACCCACAATTCCAAACACATCCCAGTATATTTTCAACTCATCCTGCAAAAAAGTGCAGTGTGGATTCAAAACGTCACTGGACACCTGGACGCGACCTATGCAAAGATTCACAGGTTCTGTTCAGATTAACGTTTTAACTGCCACCTCTGCAATTCTACTGTTTTCATTTCATTTTTCTTTTAAAGGTTAACAGTGTTTAACTTTTGGTTTTAATCTGCAAAATAATATGTAGTGTTTCAGCTTCCAGTTATAACATGAGTCAAAATGGACAGGTCAGAAGACAACCCAGGGGATGGCAGTGAAAGATCAGAAAAGGTTTCCGTACGCATCTGATCGCAGAGAAATAACCATAACCACATCTTAAACCCTTGCTCCCACTGTAAACTTTGTTCGTATCTCCATATTTCTAAGTCTGAATTAGTCTACAAAAATCACATTAAAAAGGTAAAATTACTTAAGTGCGATATTAACTGATCTGTATTTTATAAATTTTAATCCATAAAAATATAAATAAGAATGGTAAATTTTTAAGAAAGAAATATACATTTAGTGCAAGTTATGAATTACATTTCTTCTTCAGCGTCAGCAGTAAAACACCTTGAGGAAAGAAAAGAAAAGAAAAAGACTGATCTAATTTCAAGAAAAAGAAAATTCCAGTGTTTAAACATGCAACTCATACCAGGTGCAGCTAAACAGAATTCTTCCTTCTCGTCACTGTCAAAGAAGCAGCATCTTGTCTCCTTATGCTCAACAGTACTTGTGTATTATAGGAGTTTTAGAAACAAAATCTGCATACGACCAGGTCACATTATCCATAAAGTCAGAGAGGGGCGGGAAAAAAAGCAAAAAAGAAAACTATTTACCCTCACAAGTAAAGTTCACCGCTGTAGGTTCTGAACCACACGGCACCCGAGCGAGAGCTCATTTCTCCTCCGTGGAGGTCCTCCCGGTGCCATGGGCCCCTGTCGGCGCACACGTGACTGCACCCAGCATCTCGTGATGGGGCAAACTACAGGGTTAAGGGCACAAGAAACACTCCCTTCTTCTGTGTGAAACCTCAGTACAACCTCAGTACATCTCAATATGAGAAAGGACTGCTTCCAAAGGGCACACCAACTTACAGAGGCTCTGTTAGAGCGCGAGAGAGAAGGGGCGGTGGGGAGAGGGAGAAGCTCGTCCGGAATGTAGAAAGGTAATGCTTTAACTGTACACTTCATGAGTTAAACAGAAAAGTTTTGATTAAAAAAGGGCAAGACCTTGCAGTCTTAGAGATGGCTCGATTCAGAGGGATCCCTCCCGAAACAGGCACGTCTCTGCGGCGCTGGAGAGCAGGCCGGGGGGCCGGGGTCAGGCTCGGCCGCCCTCCCCGAGGAGGGAGGCCCAGGCCACACCCCGGGCTGAGCGCATCCAGCGCAGACAGCACACCACGTGGCCCCCTCGTGGGATGGGAGATACTCACTCGCCTCCTTCTCTCTCTCCTTTCCCTCCCCAAACAACTCCTCCATTCCACCAGCAGTACTGCAAACCATGTTGCAGCAGCCCGGCTTTTCTACTTCCTTTTTTGAAGGGGGTTAAAGCGTGGTGCTGCTCAGCAGGCGGGCCTCCTCCCCGGCCTCCTCTCCCTCTGACGTCACGGGGCTCAGTTGAACATTATGGACGCGGGGTCTTGGTTTGCCGTCTGGGCCATATGACGGAGGATATCTTTTTTTGTGATGATACCAAGGAGGCGTCTGAAAAGGATAAACAGAAGGTTGCCGTTAAAATTAAAAGGAAAAGAGGAGCTAAATCCATAGCTAAACCCTTTTTGTTGACAGGAGTAGAGCAAAAGCAAGCAGCCTGATTCTGTATTTTCTAAAAGCATTTTACTGGTAAAGATAATTAAATACCCAGCACCCATCCTTGGATATAGCGAGTACGACGTCACTAACAGCTCGGTGTCCTTTCCCCGAGACTGAGGACTGGGCCCCCCTGAAGCACAGCCACTCTGAGTAACGTGTGCCAGCGAGAAAGGGACAAAGACGGGAGGATGTAGGACAGGAAAGGACGCTGACCCCACCTGAGAAGGAAAATTTGTTCCCACCGCATCAAGAAAGAAGTGTCTGGTGACCAAATCCCCTCAATGTTCCGCTTTTTTTAAAGCCAAAATGAACTAACTTTAAAAAAATAACTTAAGGATTGCCCAGTTGTATGCAGAATCTACACGAAAGCACATACAATTGAGATAAAATGCATATAAAATGGCCAACACAGAATTTCAATCCCAAACTTCAGAATCCCAAGAATCAATCTCTGAGACAACCCGAATTTCTAGTACGGTCGTCAATGTCTTCCTTTTTTGATTTTGGTCAAAAAAGTTAAGATACAGTGCTTTTATGAAAGTCTGAGTTGTTAATGCTTACACTGAAAGATAGGTGAAAACGTCAAGAAGGAGTCCTAAAAGATGATTACAGATGAAGCAGAAAGCAGAATGGATGGGTAGCTACTTACTATTCTGGTTAGTAGCTTTTTTTAAAAAGGATGCATGAAACACTTGTGAAGGGTTAGCGCACAACAGGGGTGCCTGATCGGTGCTGGACTGGGACAGGCCTCACGGAGGGATGGCAACTGCAGGGCGAGGCAGTTCCAGGCAGTAACTGCCAAAGCCAGGCCACTTACAGATGATTCAAAATCATCTCCAGTCATGACCCCACTGGGACAGAGAGCCAGTTAGAACCACCGCACATGGCTCTCAAAGCTGCTGACAGCGTTCTAGAAACAGCCTGCGAAGGGCACCGGGGCCCACGCCCCAGGACTCTGCGGGTACGGCAGAGAACGGAGGCCGGTGACAACCACGTCTGAGCCAGAGTCCCCACAAGACGGCCAAAGACCAGGGAACAAGACAGAGACGGGGTGGGGCTGGGGGACACTGTAAGCAGAGCGGGCTGTCCTCAAGGGCACGTATTTGCCGCAAGAACGTCCAAGAGGGTTCACTCGTCCGCCGACCACACTGCCTACGGCCCCAAATCCAAGGAAAGACCCTGACGGGAGGCGGGACCCGCTGGCCTTCCCTATGGTGGGGCCTGGACACGCCCCCAGCCTCGCGGACAGACCGCGGGCGTGCGGGGGCGGGAGGGTCACAGGCCCCAGGTTCCCGCCTCGGCCCCGGCGGTCTGGCGGCGTGTGCCCGGTCACGTCACAGCACGCCCCCCACCCCCAGGTCTGGGGAGCAGCCGCGTGATCACCAGGGGCTCGGCGCGCCGCGTCAGCTCCTCCAGGTGCGCTACCATGTTCTTCTTGGTGATGATCCCCAAGACGCTCCTGCAACAGACCACGTGATGCTAATGACTGCGGGAGAACTTAGGCGGGAGGAGCTTCCAATCATGATAGAGAATGCGAGAAAAAATTAAAACATGAACCGTAAGAATGCTTTCATGAGCTTTAGGAAAACAAACACAAAAATGATCTGAAATCCCAGGTCCCACGGCATGAATTCTACTGACTTTCCAAAGTGACAAGATCCTATTTGAAACACTGGTGGGTGGTTATCCTTTTTAAATTAAAAATCAAAAGCACACAATGACGATGACTACAAAAAAGTACAAAGAAACAACATCTATCACAGCTACGAAACTCTGAAATGGAGTTGCATTTGCAGCGTTCTTCCCACAGAGGAGAGTGCTTCTCTCATTTCTGCAATGTCGCCCGCGGCCCTCCTCGCTGGGCCCACCCCGCCGGGGAAAAGGCAGAGGCGGCCCGGGCTCCTCAGGCTCTGGCCTCCTTAAGAAACCCCGTGACTATTACTTGGAATTAAAATGAAAGAAAACGCACACTAAATAAAGCTGACTAATACATGCGCTCCCCGATTTTCAGGACCTGCTGAATTCTGCTTCTTAAAATAAGCTTAATAAAAATGATTTTTTGATTTTATACATTTTTCTCTAAATAATGATTATTTCTCGGTTAATATCATTATTATAACATCAAGCAAGATGATGAACAAATTCTCATGAGGGTACTTGAAAATAATTCAACTGCTTTTTAATCATTAAAACAAAATTCTGGTAACTGGCTTTAAAATGGAAGTGAATGACTTCAACCACCATGTATGGCAATACAGACAGCGAATGTCAAGAACCCTAAAATGCTTTAATCTTTGAATTCTGAAAGCCCATCCAGCATGCCCTTCAGGGTGACTGGACGTCCTTGTGCTCCGGTTAAGTCAGCTCTGTATGGCGCTGCCTCAGACCGTCCTGACTTCCTGGAGAAGTCACAGGGGACCTCGTTCCGTCAAAGGCTCTGGTCCCCCACCGACGTCAGTTATAAAGCAGTCACTAGGGGGTGCTGGGGCGGGGCAGCAAACGGAGGGTAGGGAATGGGAAAGCCAGAAACAGGTGCTTTGCTAATGTTTTCTCATTATGTTTTAAAATAACGTACTTTTCCTTAAGAACAAAGACAAACTAACTGAAAAACTAACTAACTAACTCAGAGCATGGGAGCCAGTTTCCCTCCAAAAGGCTCAAAAAATGCACTACATAAAATAAACACTGACTCAGTAGATGTTCTTCTCTGACTAAATGTCTGAGGTAAAACAGACAAAAACCATCACTTCACTTGCATTTATAGCTGGAATCAAGAAATGTGAGCATCCTGACAATTCAGTAAAAGAATCGCAGTTTAGTTCTTACTCATTCTTTTCTACCCAGTTACATACAATGATTAATTTCAGTTACTGTGTTAGTAACCTCTGCCAAACCGCAAGGTACACAGGGAGGACAGTCACGAGTTTATTAAAGACACAATGGCAAATTTATAGACTTCTAAAGTAATCTTCGTATTTACCAAGTAACAGCCCTAAAAAGGAGGAAATACACATATTTCCTTTCTTTAGTTACTGGAGAAAAGAGATTTGAGAGTAATAAGGGCAAATTCAGTGCTGCTTTATTACTTTCAGAAGTGCAAGGAAAATCAATGCAAAATGTGATTCACGTAGGAAACAATTTTCTGTTCCCTGGAGGTGGTGGTGGGGGGCGAACAATGACGTCAGAGTAAACAGGGCATGACCCAGCATCTTCCCAAAGTATCAATACTGGTTTCCAAGAAACACGAGTTCCAGGAGTTCCTCTGCTCCCGTTTTTCTCCCCTAAAGGGTGCACGTTTGGAAAACCAAGTTTGCTGTTCACCCCCCTCTGAGAAGCTCCACAGTAAAGAACCTCAACTGTATTTAATCCAACACTTTACAAACGCATATGGTCACGGACCTCTTTTTTGAGCCATTCTAGTTAACATCCTGCTGGTTCCACCAAGACTAAAAGGTTTTGAGAAATTCTGCTAATCAGAATACAAAACGTGGGGAATCTTCAACGCTGACAGACACCCGCCTAGTCTCACTTTCTCCTTGCATCTCAGGGTCTAGGTTCCTCAGGTCTTCTTCCCCCCAAATACATAGTTATTTTCCACCTCGAAGGACCCAGTATGAACTGTAACATACTGACCGTTAGACTCTCCACTAAAATGCAGAAGAGATGAGCTCTCTTCTTTTATCTACCAATCTATTTTCCTTGAAGGACAGAAGTAAGGAAAATATAATCAAGGCCAATAAACATAAAAAGCCACCTCCCACCCCACGCTTTCTTACAAACAGGCGGGATCAGGTAAGATCTTCATCAGCTGTCCCCCCACCCCTTCACTCCTTTCCAGCATCCGTGCTGCTGAGAACCTGAACTCCGTCAGCAGAGTGCACGACGGGCATGAACCCACACAGCCTGTGACATGCTCCACCGGGACTGGAGAAGGACATCCACACTTGTTATGACACAGGAGGACAAGCCACGCCAGGCACAGAGAGCAACACAGAGCAGGTCAACGTTTAATAAGCCAACTCACTCAGCTAGGCTTCCAAGTGAGCCATTCGTTACTAAAAGGACCCCAAACCTTCATGATAAGGTAACTCCATTTAGCGGGTTCTTATTAAGCTTTTTAAACAATGAAGTCTGGTACCATTACTCTTTAAAGCAAACATTAAACAGAAGAAAGTAGTTATTTTACAACATACATCTCTTCTCCCATCAGTATCTGTGGCATTTGATCGTTAGCCTCCCTGCCCTTGATCAAGAGCTGCATCCCTCAAATGATTTATTTCCTCTTACCTAGACTTAATCTTAGCTGGTCGGCACAGTGGAAACACCAATCATGGATCGAGTTCTCTAGCTTTCTGTTTCTGTTCCTAACCCAATACAGGCTAATATACTGTCCAAGAAAACAGTAGTTTAAGAAATCACAAAGAAAGAAGACAGCCTCTATTGGTCAACCACCACGTAAAGCAGCAAGAGGCTGGGCTTCCGAGCTGGAAGGCTACCTGACCCCTGAGCTACGCCGTGCTGACCACGTGCCTGGACACATCTCCCCAGCCTTGACGACCACCTCTGTGCAGGGGGCCACAGAGGTCAACGAGAAACTCGAAGGAGGTGTCCCATCGGGAGGTGTTCGCTTTCCCTCCTTTCTCTACAGAGGGGTCGTGTGTTTTGTCCCTACGGGATCGTTTGTTAAACTGCTGGGTCCTCTAAGTGTGCGGTGTTTCCAGGAGCCTCACGCGGCGCAGGGGAATCATCCCATCTACACACAGTCCAGCCTTGCTGTCATCAGCCTGCAGGTAAAACACTGTGCCTGAGGATTCCAAGTGGGAAGAGCCACACAGTAGGGATCAAGGGGCCCGGAGAGAAAGGGCAGGAGGCAGATACCAGCCCAGGAGCAGGGGAGCAACGCCGGGCTGAGGCCTGTGCGCTGAGGCGGGCCCGCAGTGCGTCTCCACGCTGCCTGACACCCGCCAGGCCATACCTCCCCACACTCCTACCGTGGGGAAACACAGCCAGTCTACGTGCAAAGGGCAGAGAAATCAATTTATACATTTTAAGTGCACTGGTGTTCATCGGCCAGCACCTTATTCAAAAGATTTGTGGATGGAAACCACAGAAAAGCAGAGACAAAGCGTCTGCAAAAGGTTTTCACCTAATTCACAAACCTCGTTTAATTATGTATGATTTCCCTCATTACACAATAAAGCAAAGAGTAAACAGCAAAACATTTAGAAAGCTATTATTGTACTGGAGACGAATACTCTAACCATGGCATACTTACAAAAAGAGAACAGGGTGCCACGGTGCTGCAGGCCGCGGGCTCCGCCGCCCTCTAAGCGGGGAAACACCCTCAGCCGGGCCCCGCCCACACCGCACCATGACGCCCCGGCTCCCTGCAGCTCCGAAGTGCTCCTGAGAAATGTCACTTCCTGTTTTGGCAAAGACCTGGCACTTGACACTCTGCTCGCCATTGCTAAGTGGGACTCCGAGGACCCCCTCCCGGGGAGGGCGATAGGGCTGACCGGGCTCCCCCAGAGCGTCCCGCAGGCTGGCGGCGGCCGGGCCGAGCACACTCACCCGTTGTGCGTGACCAGGCACTGCCGCAGGCCCAGCTTCCGGAAGATGTCCACCACGATCTCCATGGGCGTGTGGTCCGTGACCGTGAATGGGCTCATGTCAAGGATGCTGCGGAGCTTCAGTGGCCGGGGACTCTCTGCTGGGAGGGACGGGGTGTGCTGTGCGAAGCACACGCGGGAACTGCCCACTATCCCTTCCTGTTTTTTTCTGGCACTCTCTGAAGAGACAGAGAAGACCAAAAATTAAAAACTGGTAGGTTTTCGTTGGTTTGTTTTGTTTTCAGGACAACCTGCTTATTCAGAGATTTAAAACAATAAATAAACGTATCCTTTCGGTCCCCTCTTTCTTTTCCCTTCTTCCTAACCAAGAAAAAAATGGACTGAAAAGCCATTTAGCAATTTCTTAAATTAGACAGAATTAGGATCCACCAATAACAAATCATCTTCATGCAAATAAAATACTTGTGGTATAATTATATCATGGTATAATTTTCTTTGCTGTGGTCTAACTTTGGGGGACAAGGAAGCATACTGGGAATACGGGCTTTTAAAGGCACACAAGTAACGAGAGCACCACTGACTACAGGAACGCACCCCCAAGAGGCCTGCCTGTGCCGTGGGCCACTCCTCCTGCCTTGGAGGCGGGACCACGGGAACCTCATCCTTGCCTGGACCGTGTTGTCTATCCTACCCCTGTGAACCAGCTAGTTCTTCCTCTTTTCTGATGTTCAAGCTTGATTTTCTAGGTGCGTCATGAGGTGGGTTGCAAGTACAGTTACACACGTAACGGACACCAACCGACTTTCGAGGTTTATCTGCACAGGCTCCGTTCATTCCCGCTCTCCGGGGCTCCGCCTCAAGTGCTCCTGTCCTGTGCCTACTTCCTCTCTGCCACCTCTCAAACTGTGAGACAACAGGTGGCCAGGACGCAGAAAACGGCAGAGGAGGGGCAGAGACTGTGGGGAGGAGAAGGAAACCCGCAAAAGGGAGAGAGCACACAAGCAAAATGAAAGAGCTTACGCTCCTCGTTCGTATGAATCTAAAGCTGTGTGTACAAGTATCCTATTTGTCATACTGAACACATTCTGAACATGAGTTTTGCCACAAAAATATGTAAGCCAAAATAACAAGCACCAGCCCTACACGAGCAGTGAGCCCAGCTCATAAACACACACCGCAACGCCTTCTCCTTCCGTCCAGCAAGGCCCTGCTTCACTGTGCTGTCACGGTCAGTGACGTTCTAGCGCTAGGAAGCACCTCGGAAGCATGAGAAGGGCACGGAGAAGAAGAAAGCCCACCAGCAACTGACAGAAATGACTTCTGAAAAACGCTCGTTAAGCTGCTTGTGGCCCATAGAAGCATCAGGCTAATGGCTTGTGAATGGAGGAACGGAGGTGCTGTTAGCATGGAGGACAGTTGCTCTGTGAAACCTGGTAGTGACAGATTCCAAAAACATCCCCCAGAGATCTTTCACTTGTATTAATTTCACTTGTATTAATTTCAGAAACCAAAAAGGTCTCTATACTCATAAAATGGTGTTTCAACTACCTGAGCAGGTACAAAGCTAATTTTAACTCCTACAAAGAGATAAACAAAAGGCTGGTCCATGTACTGCAGTTCGGATTATTGAGTAAACGCTGTTTCACAGTCTAAGGCTGATAATAATACTGCCATGGGGCAAACCTTCAGCAGATCCTCTCTCCCAGGTGCACAAGCTAAAGCTTTACTCTGAACAGAAGCTCCTGAGGGGGCAGGAGAAAAGTACGAGGGGAGCAGCCTAACTGTCACTGCGCCATGTACCTTTCTAATCGTGTTCAATATGTCAACAGTATTCGAGTTCTCATGCATTAAGAATCTCCCTGTAAAACTCACAGCTCCTAGCACATCATCAGAAAGGAGCAAGTACGCTTTTATACCTTAAGGTGGAAAACAGGAAAGATGATTCAATTCACACTATAAATGTAGTATTAAATATATGCTTCATTGTAAACAAATCTATAAAAAAGCATTCAGCCTCACTTTTACATCTGGACAAAAAAAATGCAGGAGAAATGTCTCTCCATTTGGACTAAACTTTAACACAGTAAACTGTCATCTACTCCTGGTGAGAGTCCATGGCAGAACCACGACTTCGTGCAATCTGAAAATACCTTACAAAATTACAAATGCACTACTCTCTGGTCCAGCGATTCCATTTCTAGTACTTCCCTACATCTGCATAGGCAAAACGTCAAGTACACAAGGTTATCAGATATGTGAGGTGGCAATTTTTATCACAGCAAGGCTGAAAACATCTTAAATGTCCATTAGCGGGAAGCGGATTTAAAAAATCATGATGTATTCCACAGTACATCCACTCAGTGGAGTACTGTGTAGCTGTTAAAAATAAAATGATTTGGAAAGATGTCCAAGAAAACATTGTTTAGTGAAAAAAACAAGACACAGAACAGCACGTATTGGGTAGCATGTTATGACTTGTTTTATAAAAAAGGAGAAAACGTATACACTTACTTACACAGGCAGAGAATGATACCTACAGAAAACGTAAGAAGCCAAGGAGACAGTTGCCTACGGAGCTAAACTGGGGATTACGAGGTCATGGGTGAGAGATTTTTCATTATATACCTTTTTTCTTCTTTCTCTGTATGGCAATTCATCACTATAAACTTTTAATCTTCTCAAATTTGAACTGTGTGAATGTACTATCTACATACAAACTAAAAAAAGGGACTTCCTTGGTGGCGCAGTGGTTAAGAACCTGCCTGCCGATGCAGGGGACACGGGTTCCAGCCCTGGTCCGGGAAGATCCCACATGCCGCAGAGCAACTAAGCCCGTGCGCCACAACTACTGAGCCTGTGCTCTAGAGCCTGTGAGCCACAACTACTGAGCCTGTGTGCCACAACTATGGAGCCCGCACGCCCTAGAGCCCGTGCTCTGCAACAAGAGAAGCCACTGCAATGAGAAGCCCCCGCTCACCGCAACTAGAGAAAGCCCACGCACAGCAACAGAGACCCAACGCAGCCAAAAATAAAATAAAATAAAATAAAAAAAGATTTTTAATGATATAACATAAAATTTAATGCCGAGTTTATAAATAAATTTGGAGAAAACTGCTCTTTTAAAATCTTGAGTTTTCCACCCCCAGACATAGTATATAGTTCACAATTTATTCAAGCATTCCTTTCGGTCCTTTGATAAACTATTTTATATAAATATCTATAAACTACATATTATATACAAAACTCTAGTGTACAGGTCTATTTCTCCCATTCAAAAACTAAAATTTACCAAAATATATGTTGGCAAATATTTAAGGTGTGTTAAAGAAAATCATGCTGTGACTAACCCTTCTGATGACATGAGTTGCTATTTCACACATCTAAAGTACCCCTATTTCCCTTAAACTGACATTATCTGCTATCCCCAATGTTCTATTTCTCAAGACAGTAATAAAATCAACTTTTAAAAGTATGTCCACAGAATCAATGGGAATATAAATAATTCTTAACTTTACCACTTTATCTTTTAAAAACCTGGGCTTTTTTTCCTTTAAATTTCTACATAAATTCCAAAATTCTGACCCTTTTCTTTTTTGCTTCCTATTACAACGTAATGAACAAAATGTGGACAGCGAAACTCTTCTCCGACTGTAGGTCGGCCATGGAGATGGCTCAGAGGCTAAAACACTTGAACGCCGCCACATCTAACACACACTCCGCCCACTCGGACAACTACCAGTCTATTAGCTCAAGGGAATGCTAGGCTTTGAGCAAGTCTCCCAAAGCTGCAGCCTTTTCCTTAGCTGAACTGGATATTCTGCATAGGCTCTTTTCTTTTCTTTCTTTCTTCTTTTTGCTTGAATAGCTCTTGTAAACTGAGAGCTTCCAGTTTGCCTTGAGATATGCTGCCCATCTACACCATCTAGGCTTCCTTCTTCAAATGGCTCAAGAACTGAAATATTTTACAACCCTTTGGCCACAGAGGTAAGTTGGAGGGAGGTGACGGGCTCACAGGAATGACCTTTGGGGACAGGCTGAACGCTCTACATTTTCAGCTCCGAGTCCTCTACTGAACAGCAGGAGTATCAAGGCAATGGCTGGACAAAAATACCCTCTATCACAGGGGTCCCCAACCCCTGGGCCACGGACCGGTACCGGCGCGTGGCCTGTTAGCAACCAAGCCGCGCGGCAGGAGGTGAGCGATGGGCGAGCCAGCGAAGCTTCATCGGCCACTCCCCATTGCTCGCATCACTGCCTGAGCCATCCTCCACCCCTACCCACCCGCCCCGGCCATGGAGGAACCGTCTTCCATGAAACCGGTCCCTGGTGCCAAAAAGGTTGGGGACCGCTGCTTTAAACTATATATTACAAGTTAATACTGTAAATCTACATACAAAAATTGAAAAAGCAAAACCCTATGGATCTGACATGAGACAGACCAAAGATGATGGAGTTTTCAGTAACTTGCATTCAAACAAGCCAACTCTATTAACTACAAGAAGGTATTTAGCTGTATGCCTCGGCAGTTACTAAGGCCTTACATGACATGCTATTATGAATACTGTCAAGTTAACAAGACTTATCTGAGTGAGAAAAGAAAGAGCCGGACTCCAGTCCCTGATAACAATGCCAAATCAAAAGATAAAACAGCATTTAGCTGGAAAACATCCCACGGAAGGGTAAATTCCTTTCCTAAAGAACCTAAGATATTACGAGACATAAAATACACCACTTGTCCCCACGAACCCAACCAATTAAATTTTATAGCTTTCCTTTCTTTCAGAAATCTATTACATATTTATACTCGTCCACCTAGGTATCTAGATACCAACAGACAGAGCCGTAGATAGACGTATATGTGTGCGTAGTTCTTTAAAAGGGTACCTATTGCAATTGTCAGGTCTCTTCTGAGGGCAAATCCCACTAATCTCTGAGACTCTTTGGACATTATGACAGGAAAGCCGTTGTAGCTGGTCTCATTAATCATGTTTTCTATGTCATCCACGGTCATGTTGTCCTGGGTCAGGACGGCCAGGGGAGGGTCGCTCCTCCGAGGTCTCATGACATCGGCAGCCAGGGTGGTATGAGTGAATTCTTCTTTTGCATCCAAGAAAGGGTATCCATTTAGCCGGATGTGAGCTTCATAAATGCCTTCCCTCCCAAAGGCATCTCCAACCCATTTACTGGTCATTACTGCGGCCATCAGGGGAACAATATACTCCAAGCCTCCAGTGAGCTCAAAAACAATGACCACCAGGGACACAGTCATCCTTGTCACACCACCTGAAAAAATAAGACCACAGGTCAGGAAGGGCAGGGTCCTCATCAATCCACGGTGGTAGAATTTTTGCACTAGGCAGGCGGTCACAAATTATAAACAGAACTTAGTGAAAAGGATCATCGCTATTTTAATAAGATCTAGAGAAACCAATCTTCTTTGTTCATAACACAGAAGACTATTAAAATAACATTTTAAAACTGGTTAACTTCAGACAAAAAAAATCACAGCTGACCAACTAATACAGTTTGCCATTTTGGTTTACTGCTATCACAAAGACATAATTTCACCACTATAAAAGCTTACAAATAATTCTTAAAGAACTTGGTGAAGCACATCATAGCTAATTTGCTTACTACCAATTTACAAATTAAACTCGTGGGTAGAATATTAAATTAATACATTTCTCCCCTCTAAATCTCTTCAAAATGAATAAAACACTCTGACGCCTTGCGGTTTCTGTTAACAGTGTAATGCCCCCGCTTAGAAAACTCACCTGAACTATTCCAGGTACCTACCAGATCACCACTGTGAACCCTGCTCTCTGCTGAGGCCTCCCTGACCCAGGCCCCTCCACCCACGCTGTGTCTGTCCCATGTCTCTGGCTACCCACACCTTATCTTCTGGCTACGCTGGTCTCACTTCCAACTGTGAAGACTCTGGGGGACCCACTGTCGCAGAAACCACCACACACTCAAAGCCAAACCCCTCTTCTCCTCCAGAGAGCTCCCATCCCGGCCCCCAACTCCAGGACCAGACAACACACTCCTCCTGACAACCCAGTGGCCACTCCCGGTTCATCCCTTTACTCTATCCCAACATCTAGACTCTCACCTAGTCCTAGCTGATGTGCTCTGCAAACATCTGTCTAGGGGCCCCTTTCTCAGTATTCTCACTATTACCCACCTAGTCAGACCCTCAAGTCTCAGCTCCTGAATGTGAGCACTGTTTCATCTAACCTCCCTGACTGCGGGCCCCATTACCTTCCATCCATCCACATTATAAGCCATGTCCCCAGGTTAATCTTCCCTAAGTGCTACTTTCACCATGTTGCTCCTTTGCTCAAGAACCTACCAGGGCATGTCAGTTGATACTGTGTGAAGCTAAAGCTCTTCCTTTTTGTGTTTTAACCTAACAATAGAAGGGAGAAAGAACCTACTATATATTAGGTATCTACACCAGGCCAGGCATGCCCTAGGTGGTTTACAGAGGCTTTTATTTTTTTAACCAAGCACGTGTTTTACCAGGCACTGTGCAAACAGCTTTATATGCATTTAATTTTACATAATCCTCAAAAACAACTGTAGGAAATAAGTAGCTATTATTTCCATTTTAAAGATAAGAAAGATAAAAATCAAGCAGTAAAGGAATTTTCCCAAAATCATCCCACTAAAAATGGCAAAGCCACAACCCTGCCACGGACCTGACCGATTCCAAATAGAAATTCATCCTGACATAAGTCACTGCCTCCTTCTCACCAATCCACCTCTCTTTCCCAAGGTGGCCAAAATGCACTCTCTACTCCAACACCGCCAGGCTCTCCAAAGGCCCCCGCGTGCCGAGTTCACCCGTCCCGACCCCGCTGCCTGCACACCACTCTCCTCTTCAACAAAGGCAGCTCCTTCCAACCCTGCTCCTCTTCCAGAGCCCCTGCCGCCACCCTCCCTCTGGATCCCCGCAGGGCCCATGACGACGCTCCTGCGCTGGGGCCCATCGCCCCGTGCGGTGCTCCTCCGTTTAACCAGCGCAGGCCTTGTCCCCCGACCCGCGTCTCGCGAGGTGAGGGCCCACGCTCACATTTCTTTCTGTACCGCTCGCCGCGCGGCGCTCATCACAAAGTGGATGCCTGCTTGCTGCTCTGCAGAAAACGATTCTTTCATTTAATATTACACTTTGGAAGATCAATAACTACACAATTCTGGCTCACTGAACAAAACTGAGTCAAAATACCAATTATAATTAAATATTATAACCAAAGTTTAGTTGACATTTTAAATATAAAATAAAATAATGATTTTTCATGTCCAAGAGGACAACTCTTAAGAATGTAATGCAGACATTTTGCTTTTCTTTGCCTTAGAACACTAGTTAGCTTTCTCCTTCGGCTGTAAATGCATCTTAAAGGACCTTCTACTAAGGCTGACGGGGAACCTCTGCAGAGGCGGAGTAAAGGTACCCCGAAGCTCTGCTGAGTGCTAACCCAGGAACCACGCTAGAGGGGCTGCAGGTAAGGCAAGCACCCCGACAACGAAAAAACAAACACCTCCTTGGCCAGGATTCAAATCAAGCCTCTGTTGTAGTGAGATGTTTTCTGCCCTACAGCATCACGCGATATTAAAAAGATGTTAACTGCTCCTACGGCTTTGCATTAACAAGTGTGCAGGGGCTGGCGAGATGAAAACCAGTGCCGCACAGGCCACGTGCCTCGCCGTGCCCTCCTCCCCCACCCCGCTCCTCTCTCAGCCACAGACACACGCGCGCACGCGCGGGGGCCCCGTTACCTAAGCACGCGGCCGCGCCGACCATGGCGTAAAGGCCGGGGGTGATGCAGTCGGCCCCGACCTCACACCACTCCTTGAAGATGAACCAGTCGTGGTGATAGTAGGCCAGCTGCTCCACTGCGATGCCCACGATGCGGCCGGCGATCGCGCCGATGGCCATGCTGGGGATGAACAAGCCGGACGGGACCTGCAACGGGGCAAGCGCTCGGTGAGGCACGTCCTCCGCGCGCCTGCTCCAGACCTACGGTCTAAGCCTTGAGGCACAACGCAAAATCCTGGTGCAAAGGGAACTACAGCAAACCCTTGTTCTAAATGTAAGGGCAACAATCCCACCAGCTCAGTTACAAAGTAACAACCCACACTCCCCAGCCCAAAGAGAAGGTGACCCAAGAGTTATTTCTCCTTTAGCTCAGGGGTCTCTTCATGCCAGTCCCTTACATACACACATACGTGAAATGATTAAAAGGCGCACAGTTTTCTGGATTCAATTTAGTGAGGAAACCAGGAACAGTACAGACCAACTATTTAACCAATATTAAAAGACCAACAGCTCCAACCTGCCGGGCACGAAACGAGCCCAGCACAGAGCAATACGTGTTGACGACTGTGTCAGGTCATGAAAAGAATATGCACGTAGAAGGGATCAAAACAGACGTTTCACTCTCCCACCAGGTATGCCCTCAGCCAGAGTGGAGGGCAACGTGGGCCCTGGCGGCCTGCCCGCTGCCTCTGGCTTCTGCGGGAGAAAGCTGGATTTACAGAGCAAACTCCCTGCAGAAGTGGGGGCTTTAGTGGCTCTTCTAACTTGATTCACCATGAAAAAAGGGGAAACTTCAGGGCTTTTCTATCACTTAACCCTTACGCCCAGCGGACTAAGGCAGAGCACAACAGAAGAGAGAGACGGTGGTTCAAAGGCTGCTGCCGCTGCAGTCTGCTGAGCTGCAGCTGTCCTCCCGTGGCTCACAGTGCTGTGTCACTAGTGAATGGTAGCAGCTGCATCAGCCGCAGGGGCCGGCCTTTAAAGAACAAGGGTCCGAAGGACAGACATCTGATTCCCACACACATCACTGACGATCATAAGAATTACATCTCTGGCAAATGACTAACTGATGAATGTTATTCTCACTTTCATAAATTCAAAAGAAGCAATGTCCCAGGGCACAAGGCCTAGCTGCCTGAAACCCCGGGTGGAAAGGCCTGGTGCCCCCAGGCCTAGTGACTGAGCTCTGAGCCCACAGGGGCCTCTCCAGCCAACATCCCACAGCGATACAGGAGGCAGAGCCAGGGCTCCCCACAAACACCCACACCCTAATTCCTGGGAATCGTCTGCCGCAGGGTTGTTTAATCAGCTGACCTGAAAACAGGAGATTACCCCGAAGATATGGGTGGGCCTGAAGTAATCACAAAGGCTTTTTAAATGTGAAAGAAGGCTTTAGAAGAGTTCAGAATGCTGAGATAAAGCAAAAACTTGACCAGCCGTGGCTCTGAGGATGAAGGAAGGGGGCCAGGAACCAAGGCACGTGGAGGCTGGAAAAGGCAAGAAGACAGACTCTCCCCCAGAACCTCCGTGAATCCCTGTTTGCACCTTCACTTTAGCCCAGGGAGATCCAATTTGGATTTCTGAAGTCCAGAACTGTAATAAATGTACGTGATTTAGTGGTAATTTGTCACAGCAGCAACAGGAAGCTACTAAAAATGGTTTTAAAACATGATGATCAATTCTCTGACACCCCTTCCCACTCTGAGGTACAGTGTGTGTGCCCTCCCTGAACCTGGGGCCTCTGTGACCGCACAGAGAAACAGGACTTAACAGGAGGTGTGCTGCAGGACATCCTTGCCTAGGTTAGAAACGGTCCTCTTGGAACCATGCTCTGGGGACCCTGAACTGCCACCATGTGAGGAATCTACCCACCCTGAGGCTGCCACGAGGGAAAAACCAGAGACAGACAGGCAGTGCAGGAGGCCAGCTGTCTGAACCTGCTCAGCCCAGGTACCTGACACACGAATGGCTTTGAAATGACCAGCCGAGCCGTGTCTTGATGACAACCGTGGAACTGACCACGAACACAATATGCCCAGCTGAGACCTTCCCATCCTACTGACCCAACATCAAGGGCACAGTAAGCGGTTCTCTTAAGCTGCTGGGTTTGGGGTAAGTTGTTAACCCAGCAAGAGATACCACGCTCAACAATATCTCCTAAAAAACTCTTCTTTTCGTTACTAAAAATTGAACCCAAAAGATAACTCTTTCAGCCTACATTTACGAAGCAACCATCTTCAGATAAAACTTTCATTTCTCATTCCACATACAAGTGCTGAACACGCCAGGACTACTTACACATCACCTCACGGGAGCACCTACCTTGATACCGAAAGTGAACACGGTCATTATGATTTTAAATATGAGTGCCAAGCATAACTGCCATATAGCTGAATATACTCCAAGGCCTGCTGGACGATCCGGAATGTCATCAACGATTTTACTGGCGTTCATGTCATTTCTGTAGTCACAGAGAGAAGAGGATTCCAGGGGGCCGCAGTCTGTGAAGAGCTCTTTAATCAGTTCGCTGGTGTTGAGCCTCGTGTAGGGATTAGGGAAGGCTGCCACGGCAGTGATGGCTGCAACAATGATGACCTCGAGAACAGGATACTTTCCAAACTTGGTGGATTTGCGTCGGCGGCACCAGGCAATATTTGCCCTAATGAAGAAGGCTCCCCATAGCCCTCCAAATACCCCGAGGAGAATAAAAGGAAACAGTTCGAAAAGGTACCACGGTGTATGATACTCCACATAAAAAAGGACCAGACGGCTATTACCAAACGGATTGATGGATCTCAAAACAAATGCAGCCACTAAAGCAGCAAAAAATGATCTCCATAAAGTTTTTAGAGGAAAATAATAGCTAACCTAAAAAAAAAAAGGAAAAGAAAAATTAATGCTGTAATTTTATAAGATAGTTCTGATATGTTATAACTTGAACGGTAAATATCAACACTCTAAATTTTGCTGCAGCTAGAATGTACATATAATGGATTTTACCGTGATAAGAAAAATACCACTATTTAGTAACGTTGGCTATCACATCATTACTAATTCACAGTATCAACTGATTATAAATGTCTACTAATTATTTAAGATACCTAGCCTTGTGTTATTTTTAAAATGAGCTTCAATGCCAATTCAATCATGGTAGTTAAGAATAAATGTACCACCACCAACTCCTGTTAGTTCATAAAGAAGTATTTAATTTCCCTCTTAGATATTAAAGCAAAAAGAAGAACATAAACAACTGGGAGAGAAAAGTAAATTTTAAACATTTCTAAGTCACATTTTTGTGTCAATGTGTAAAAACTCTTAAGCACCAGTGAGAACACAAAAACAAAATATTCCACTGAAGCGACTAGGATTATTTCCTTAAACATCAATAACTGCCACAGAAATAATCACACAAGAAAAACTTAAAAAGATGACTTAGAAACTGATTAAAAACCTTTAAATAAAAACAAGGCTATAATTTAGCCAAGGAGGATGGTTTCCAATATTTTCTATTTGTGCTTACCCTTAATTATCTTCAACAAAGTTAAATTTTAAATAATCACTAACCTTTTATACATGAATAATATTTTGAAAGACTTTTCTCAATAAAGAACATACATATTACTTTTCATGACTTTTTAATGTAAGGAAGAGTGAAAAATAAGTATGAAAATAAATTTGAAAACGTAAAAGCAAATTCTGTATCTATTACACTAGCTATAAAACTGAAAAGTGTGCCGAAATACATGTGCAATGGTAATTAAACATAATTTTAATTGCTGGTGGTGGTTGTTTTTAACCTACCTCTTCCAGGCTGAAAAGAACTCCTCCGATTGGTGCACCAAAAGCTACAGAAACACCTGCAGCTGAGGCAGCTGATAGCACCTACAAAGAGGATGCGGGTTATTTCACATGTTCTTATAAACTCAAATATACCAAACACAAATTCTTCATGTTACTCAAATTTTCGAAATGCCCTTCTGAATTTAACTCGCATGTCTCCCTCTCTCCAAGCAAAGACAAACATTTCTTCTAAAAAGATTTTCTTCTCTTCTGCTTGAATTGAAAGGTCACTCTCATATTCAATATCCAGTCAAAACACATTTGTGCGAGATACACCAACGTAATAAGCAGGATGTAAAGAAAAGGCAATGACCACAGACAACCTTCGAGATGTGTGCTTGAGGACACGAGTGGAGAGACCAGTGGAGACAGTTGTTTGCTTGTTTTTAAACAGGATATTATTTCTTCAGATTTTGGAGCTCACTGCTGCATCATTAATAATTACTCTAGCCCACATCCTAGTGAAATGTCCAGGGAACTTAAAACCTATCGAGCTCCCTACAGGTTCAGTTCCCTAAGTCCTCTGAAGAGTCCGCTACTGCCCCCTTGGGAGCCTCAGGTGAGGGTACAAACCATGGCCACCCGAGGGCACACGCCCAGCACAGGTCACAGCAAGGAGGAAACAGCACTCACGGTCCTCCCTCCAGTCCCCAGGCGGCCACTGAACGCTGCCCACCTCCCACCAGGGCGAAGCCAAACACACATATCAAGTCACTGGGCATCTACTGGTAATCAAGTACTTTTCTAAGTCTTTATTCCTTTTACTACTTTACTCCAGTAAATATCTGAGGCTACCAAAGCATTTCCTCAAATGGTGAATTCTGACATCTCTGAAAGAGAAATTTGAAATAATAAAAATTAAATTGTAAGTGTTAAGAGCACGAACTCCATAGTCAGGCTCCACAGTCAGTAGTTGGTAAATTAAAAATGAACAAATTCTTGTTTTAATTAAATTGTACCCGGCTTTAGAAGGCAGACTGCTTATTTGGGGGAGGAGGGAGAGCAAATCTAACTTACTATTTTGTGTTTTTTTCCACCAACAGGATTGCAGACAACAGACTTAACTGAATTCTCTGATTCTCTGTTTAATATAATAGAATTTTACAATCAAGCTAGCACCCACATACTTAAAAGTCACAGATGTTTTCGTCTGTTTCATAAATATCTAAGAATCACTTAATTTAAACACGTCAAGGAAGTGGTCAAGGGAAGAAGGCCAAAATACGAAGCCTAAATGCTTTCAACTAACGTGTGAACTCTAGTCATTTACGCGCCAAGGTGTCAGAATCAAGTTAATGTCATAAACATTACTAATCTTCACAGTGTGCACATTAAAATCTGGGTGAATTTAATTTCTATAATATTTTCTAATAAATAAATTTTTGTACTTATAATGAATAAATAAAAATTAAAATCGTACTCCACAAATGTCAAGGTACAATAGCAAGTAAAGGAACTACACTGGGTAGACAAATGCAGTTGAGACTGGGGAAACAGGAAGGGACTGGGCTCCCAAAGTCTAGAGCTAATAAGAAGGTCCCAGGAGCCCACTTTTCTTCTAGAAAATATCCACACCAACCTAGAAACCTCAGGGGAACTCTATGATATATCAAGTTTAAAGGTCTCCTAGAAGATCTCAGGCAAGACGAAGTCCTGTATCCCCTTAACGTGAATCTCTGATGTAACCTCAGGAGGTTAAAGACCCTTCGAGCTTCCCTAAGGTGCCAGAGAGCTCTGTGAGATGACACACCTCTCCCACTGGGCATCAGAAACCTCCTCCAGAGGAAAACAGCTGGTGAGATGGCCCACCCCAGGAGAAACACTGATCCAGAGAAACAGGAGTAAAACAATGTTACATTTGGGAAACACTCCAGAGGAGGAGAGGTGTCAGGCAAAGCAAAAACAAATGCAAATCTTTGTGAAATGCAGCTGAAACCAACGACACCAGGCCATCTAAACCTCCCTGAAATACAGGAGTGAGCCGCACTGGGGATGGACTCCAGACAGATTCTGGAGATCATTCAGAACACATTAAAATTGTAATCTGAATACAGAATGTATCCAATGTGATCCTTACACTAGGAGATTCTTCACTGATTAAGTCTATGGAACAGATGTTCGTCTGTCAAACAACAGAAGACGCTTACCTCTCTTTTCTTGGCTTCATTTGTGCTGTACTTGGGAAAGAGGTAGGAAAAGATATTTCCACAGCAACAGGCAACGTGTACCAAGGGCCCTTCTTTCCCTAAACTCAAACCTGATGCCACAGCCAGTACTAATGTGATGGTTTTAATCATTAAAGTCCATTTTCCCAAGTAGCCTCTGATGATGAATCCACTCAAAATAGTTTTAATCTACAAAGGAAAGATCAAGGCAGCTTAATTTCCTGTAAGAAACATGAGACCTTAACTAATAGATTACTCTCTTGTTTTACTCACCCTGCAAATTTTGGTGGACAATGGAAAGATTCACAATTCATTTTCTGAAAGCTTGAACTGTTACGCTCTATGTAATAAATCTGTAACGTATTCTAATTCTCTTCCCCAGCAAGGATAGAAGGCAACCCTATCTCATGAACAAAACTAAAATACCAGGCCATGTTAAGGGGCTACAGACTTCAATGCAAGGGGTATAATTACATAACCAGCAAATGGTAAAGTGGGATATTTCTGTTACAGACATATAATAAAGTTAGATACATTTCAGACATTCTGTGTCAGAAATAAAGATATCTTGCCTTTAAAGATATTGTGCCTTCTCAGAGTACTGTAATATTGTGTAATATTTTCCTATATATTAAGAAGGATGAGTGACAACTGCTGAATACTACACAGCATTGCTCCTTATTAAAGATATTCTTAATTAATACAGCTTTAAAATCACTAAAATTGTTTTTAAAAGCAATGCACTAGAAAGAGCTAGTAACTTATTTGAGACAGAAAAATAAAAAGGGAAAAGAAAAGAAATAAGTTCACATCATGTTCAATCCTAAGTATATTCTTCTTTAAGTCACTGTTGATAAAAAATAAAACCCAGAAGTCTGTACTATGGACCCACTATGATCAAATATTTATTTTAAAGTACAGAAGGGTTATAAATGTTAACTGCCAAATTCAAGGATTATTAACTTATCTAATTAAAAGATAGTTATAAAAAGAAAATGAACGTAATCAAATCCAGTTCATAATGAGCAAAACATCAACTAAGTCACCAAAGAACTTGAGGCTGCAAGATACTTTCCAGGTTCTTGATGTTTAGCTCAGGGCTGACATTCGTTTAGTCATGTGCGAAATTAGTGGTGAGGAAAAAAAATCAACCTCCACAGCAAACAATGAAATGAGTATGGGGAAGAATTTCTTTCAACGATGTCTACTATCAGCTGACATTTAAAAAATTTTCTTTTTCATATTACAGACAAACCACTTCCCCAGAAAAACCACTACTTTTCCCCCCTACAGGCAAAAAGATAAGTATCACAACTGCAAAATGTTGATGACACTAAACACTGCATGGCTTACCTCTGGAATCCCAGAGCCACAGGCATACGGAGCAAACACCTTCACCAGGGAAACGGCAAGAAAGGCAAAACTCAAGGCCCAGAAGATGTACATTATGTAGTTCATGATGTACGAACCAGGACCCTAAGAAACAAACAGTTCAATAGCATGAACTTAATTTACGGGCGTCACTAATTCAAGTGCTTGCCACCTAAGCAGCTTGGGTAAAACTTGTAGAAGCCTCCTGGTTTACTGCCACAATAATAAAAGCTTTACATGAACGAAATATTTAGGTAGAGTCTAAAAACATATTTGTATACGTACCAAGGAGACCATCTATTTAATATTTTTCCTAGCTTCATCCTGATCCTCAAAGTCTTGTTGCCAAGAATCTCGGCTGCACTTCAATCTCCGCCAACCCACAAACCACTTTTTGGAAACAGTTGGTGAAGACAAAACTACCTTCACACTCAGATTTCATTTTGCTGCGATTCTCCTGAAGATTAAGTGAGAAACAGCATACTGCCCATCTCACCAGCAGATATGTTATTTTTAGTGCTAAAATTCACCTATGACAAAATTTAAAAAACATATCCATATCTTACCATGTAACCATGTATATATATATAAAATATAATATTCTAACTTCTGAAATGTTCTTTATAGAACATCAACAATAGTAAAATACTCATTTAAAAACTGTCATGCCACAAAGAAAAATCTCGGCATTTTTGCAAGATATCTCCAGTCAGAAGGCTTATTTTCACTAACATTTTTCATAATTCATACTTCCCAAACCATTGTGATGTACTATGTTAATCGGCACTTTGTGGTTACACAGCTCCTACTGCACTTCTTTTCTACAATAAGAAATACATTTTACGTCATAACCCAGCAGATTTGTATGTGGCTATGCAGTTAATAGAAGAGCCTCTTGAAACAGTACCTACATTTTACTCACGGCAACGTATTCTCATATTTTCCATTCTATCCTATTACATTTCTTTCTTTATTTTCCTTTAATGCAGCTGCAGTCATCTAACGTGATTAATTCTATAATTAAATGAATTGGAGACTCATTTCACGGTATCAATTATTAATTCACTTTGAGACAAAGCAAGACTCACCTCCGCTTGCCCTAAGATTAATTCCGCCCAGGTTTTCCACTGTGGACATTTATCCCTCTCCTCAAATGTGGTTTCATTAGACCCCCAGCAACACTGTTCGTGGTTGTACCACAGTGCACTAAGGCAGATGCCCTCCTTGAGGTCAGTCATCCAGTCGGCGGCGATGTCTATTAAACCAGCCAATGCCCCTGGAAAAAATGTTGGAGGTGGTGAAAACAGGCAGTCCATTTCTGGGGAGCCCAGAACTATCAGGTTAAAAGGGTCAAGGAAAGCTGGGGACTCCCTACAAATAAAGGGTCATAAAGAGAATACTACACAAATTTAAGATTTCAAATCATATTAGAAATAAGTTTCTATTACTTTTTAAAAAGTGTAAATAGCTATTCTTTAAAATAAAACTGTTATTCTTTGCTTGAAATTAAAACTACTTACATCATTAAAATTCACTGTGATTTTTAAAATGTGTCGGAATCTTCCAAAGACAACCACCTGGCAGGAGGGGCTCATCTCAGGTTGTGAAGTCATAGTTTTTACTGGTGTCTTTTAATCTGAAACCTAATCCGTAGATTTACAAAGGATCTCAAGCTCGTTAAAATGGAATATCCGTTAGAATTAGTGAAACTCATGGCATTAATGAATTACTGTGACAGACTATCAGGTTTGTTTCTTTTTTTCTTTTAACAGAAAATCAAATATACCAAGATCATCTTACTGACAGAGTACAGAGAATACACAAATTATGGTCAAAATCTAGAGCCTTCTCATATAAAAAGATCAATGGGTCACATAAACAGTGGCCAGCCAATAAGGGGTATCAGACTGCCTCTACTCTCTACACAAATTTTAACTTTCCCTTGTGTTCTTGGGGACAGAATCTTCCACAGTGGAAACTGAAAGTCAGTAAAACAGCCCTTCGTGTTTGTTTTCACATCTTCAACTGCTATTAAAGTCTCACCCAGAGGGCCTCTGGGCGCGGTGCAGCCCACACGGAGCTTAAGTGTGGGCTCTGACTGTGCCCTGCCGACTCTCTAGCTACATGACCTCGGTCAAGTCGCTTAAGCTCTCTGTGCTTAGTCCCCTCGGCTGTTAAGACTCAGACCATAGGACTGCCATGAGGTTTACACACATGTAAAGCTTTCGGAACAGTGTATGACACACAGGAAGCACTCAATAAATATTAGCTATTTACTGTGATGTTAACATTAAAATATACTTCACTGATCATCTGGTCCAAACCATGTGTTTTACAGATAAAGAAACAGAGCGAGAAAGGTCACCCCAATTGGATAGACAAGTACGCTGACAGAGC
Source organism: Aethalodelphis obliquidens (assembly GCF_003676395.1). Taxonomy (NCBI): domain Eukaryota; kingdom Metazoa; phylum Chordata; class Mammalia; order Artiodactyla; family Delphinidae; genus Aethalodelphis; species Aethalodelphis obliquidens. Next base: position 588,738 of record NW_020838047.1, read on the forward strand.
CAAGGATAGAACTCTGCGCCTCCTGCCTCCTAGTCTTATATTTAAGAAGATTTTTTGGAAGGAAAGAAACAAATGCTTCTAAAAATCGAAAAGTACCTGAAAAAAAACTGCAAGGAGGGGAGAACCGTTTATTATCCTGTTAACCAAAAAAGGGTTACATTAAAAATTTTCTTTACCTGATGCCAATCCTGTTAGTGTTACTACTAGCCATCCTGACCACGCATCATACAAACTTTTTGTCATTTCCCATGCTGATTCTTTCTTTTTGCTGTTGATCTGAAATTAGAAATGTTTATGCTTCATTTTTCAAACTACGAGCAGAAGCCAGAGTTCTAGAATCTAACAATTTTCTCAGTTACTATACATGGAACAGTACTTTCTAAACTAAATAATGGGATAAGTGAGTTTGGGGCAGAATCAGGAGGTCAGACACCTGCGACCCAGATGACAAGCATTTACCCAGAAATCTGTATTTTTAACAAGAACCACAGGATGAGAGCAAAGGGGTCCACAAACCACATAAAGTCTGACACAGACTGTGTTAAACTGAATCAATCTTCGCTGGTATACATCTTTTATATTAACAGAAATAAGACATTATAGCTTGAAATGTCTGCCATTCCCTGCTCATTCTCTGCTTCTAGCAGTTAAGTGGAACATAATGGTCTTTAAAAGGTAAGGTCAGTGAGTAACAGTACTACGCCCATAAATGCAGTACAAAGCAGTCATGTGAATAAAGGGGCTGCCAAAATGTGTAGGCCCGTAATATGCGAGAAAGGAGCACTCCAATCCCAGGGGAAGGGTCCCGTCACTGTGGAAGGCAGAAACGTCCTCTACAAATACAGAACAGGAGGTAAGATTCGTGGGACGGCAACAGATTTGACTTCCAGATCTCACTCTAAGACACAAGAGGGCAAGTCTCTCCTCTCTTCCCAAGAAACGATCCCTAACTTGCCCAAACCTCTTCTGTCCTACTACCACGGCTGCTTTACAAAGCCACATTCTCGGGCCAGGACTTCAGTGCTCCTTCATCCCACGGGAGGGCTACAGCCGGAATTCAATGATCTGGCCTATTTCAAACATTTGCTCTATTTCAAGCCACAAGGCTCCATTCAAAAGACTCAGTAAGTTCTAAATTGAATGCGGCAATTTTATTCCTTCTATATTATAAGCAACCAATCACAGATATTAACCATTCTTTAGAATTGAAGGTAGGTCATTCCTTTCAAAAACAATAAACCTCATGTTGCTTCTTCTTCCTCTAACTAAGAATAACTGTAATGTTTAATGAGATATAACATTAAGTAAACATTTGAAAATCATCTAAATGTTCATCAATATAGTACTGGTTAAATAAACTGCAGTACATCTATGTCATGAAAAACTCTGTAGCCATTAAAAAAGAATGAGATAAATGCAGTATCATTTGGGGGAGAAAAGCAAGGTATAAGTGTGTATAGGATGCTACCATTTATCTAAGAAAAATAAATAAATATATATGCTTGCATTTTAAAAAATAAAGGGACAAAACATAACATTGAAAGTGTGAATCATTACCTGTAAGAGGAGGAAGGCAATAAGTTGGGAGGTGCAGGGACTATAAAAGAAAGTAATTTGTATGTGGAACCCTAGTGGGTTAAACACTAAGGACAAAAAAGTATCGTAAAAAAAGAAAACACTAAAACTCTTCAGTAAGCATGTTGCTGGCGAGAGTGTTGGTAGCGTTATTCTGAAATAACACATCTGCTGTGTGTGTGTTGTGAGGAGAAACAATGCATGTGACGCTGAGATTCTAGGCTTGGCTGAAAGGAGATACAGGCTTAAGGACTCCAAGTCAAATGAAAGCCCTACAGCATTTAATTTAAATTAGAAGGTTCCTCTAAACTTAAGAGGCTAGAAACAATGGCCAGCCTGCAAGCAGTAAGAGCCTCCAGCGCTCAGGATGCCTGTGTACCATTTTCCTTCAAAGGAACCAGAGCTCCTTGGAGAGGTCCAGGTTCGGTGCAGGAAACGTGTAACATGAGCCAGGATTAACTTGTCTTCCCAGAATACATCAAAGTCTACTAAGCACGGGCCAAAGGACTCACACACCAACCTAAATAGGCTGCCACTGGTCAGAAATGGAATAACATGGGCATCAATAAGGATAATAATTGTGATGATTAAAACACATCAAATATGTTTAGGCCCATGAAGATACAGAAACAGCAACCAAACAAGCAAACCAAAACCTCACTGGTCAACTCTGAGGATGCTAGGGAGCCATGAGGTGTCAAACCTCCTCCCTTCTCTGAACAACCCGAACTTGAGGGAATCCAGGTAACTGGTGTGGGAAGGTTCTCTTTATAGAAAAAGTCAAGCTAATAAATAAAAACGGAATGAGAATTAGATTGCTACCATCCTGCGAAATACTGACATAAATATTTGAAATGATATAATGCTGAATTTGCTTCAAAATAAGCTGGGGGCGGGGGCAGCTTCCCTAGTGGTGCAGTGGTTGAGAGTCCGCCTGCCGATGCAGGGGACATGGATTCATGCTCCCGTACGGGAAGATCCCACATGCCGCAGAGCGGCTGGGCCCATGAGCCGTGGCCGCTGAGCCTGCGCGTCCAGAGCCCGTGCTCCGCAACGGAGTGGCCACAACAGTCAGAGGCCCGTGTACCGCAAAAAAATAAAAATAAGCTGGGGTAGGAGGGCTACAAGGATAATTAAAAGTTTAGGGGAAAAAGGAATTAGATAGCTATACGCACTAATATAGAAACTTTTTTTTTTTAATTTGATGCTTTAAGAACAACAGTAAGAACATCTACATGTAGAACTTCCCAGCTTTAACAGAGTTTTATGCTTATATAAGCATATATTAAAGCACTGAAAATGATATTTGACTTACTTAGAAAGAGATGATTGATGTGAATAGCTAGGACACTCACTGACTACCTCACTTACTGTTATATTATTTGAAATGTTTTCAAGGACCATGGACTACTTTCATAACCAGAGAAAAAAAGGGATGTGTTGTGGTTTTAGTTTCAGTTTTCTCTATAATTTTATAAACACGGTATCTATGGACCCTTTCCTACCCCTCACTTGAGAACACACTTAAACCCTCCCTGAATATGTCAGTGACTCTGTAAAGTAATATAATTCCAAGTATAACTGTGTTTACCTAACAATCACACAAGGTATGGAATTTATAGTGTGTGTGATTTAGGCACACTGGACTAAAACAGTGGTTCTCGGGGGCTTCCCTGGTGGTGCAGTAGTTAAGAATCCACCTGCCAACGCAAGGGACATGGGTTCGAGCCCTGGCCAGGGAAGATCCCATGTGCCGCGGAGCAACTAAGCCCGTGCACCACAACTACTGAGCCTGTGCTCTAGAGCCTGTGAGCCACAACTACTGAGCCCACGTGCCACAACTACTGAAGCCTGAGCACCTAGAGCCCATGCTCCGCAACAAGAGAAGCCACCGCAATGAGAAGCCCGCGCACCTCAACGAAGAGTAGCCCCCGCTCACCGCAACTAGAGAAAGCCTGCACGCAGCAACAAAGACCCAGCACAGCCAAAAATTAAAATTAAAATTAAAAAAAAATTAAAAAAAAAAAAACAACAGTGGTTCTCATGGTGTGGCCCAGACACCCTGTGTGTCCCTGAGACCTTTTCTCAGGGGTCTTCATGGTCAAAGCTATTTTCATAGTAATATTAAAACACGATGTGCCTTTTTCACCATGTTGATGCTTTCACTGACAATGCAAAAGCGATAACATAACTGCTGGGTCCTCAGCAGAGTCAAGGCGGTGGCATCCAAACACCCTGGCAGTCATCACATTCTTCACTGCCACTTAGAGCTAAAAGGTAAGTTAAGTGCCAGTTTCACTTTGAAATGTCTTTGAGGAAGCAGTAAAAAGTATTGCGCCCAGTCTACTGAGGCTTCCTAACATTGCGTGTGATGACTGAAGTATACACACAGCACTTCCGATGCACACTGAAGCCAGAGGCGAGGCCTTGAGGAAAAGCACCTGTGCGATCTACTTGAGCTGCAAAACAAACCACTTCCATGGAACACCCATAGTACTTGAAAGAAAACCACCAAGCCATGGTTTTTCAGACTTGGAAATTTGACAGGTATTTTTCTCAAAAATGAACCAAGTAAGCCTGTCATTTCAAGTAAAATGTGTATTTGTTTCCAATGACAGAATTTCAGCTTTCAAGTAAAAATGAATGTTAGAAAACTTGTAGCCATCACTATAAGAATGACAGATCCCAGTCCTTAAAGACGTTTCTGAGGAGATCAGGGTTGATATTAACAAATGTGCCTTTTTTGATATTGTATAATGATATGGTGTAATGAAAGTGTCAACTATTGAAAGAACTGCATGAATCAATGATTCACTATTTTTCTCTTTTTTTTTTTTTTTTTTTTTTTTTACTATTTTTCAAAGGATCATGGCATAATATTACAAAATCATCCATTCAAAGTTCAACAGGAACCAAGAGATTTTAATGTAATAGGAGACAAAAAGTTCATTGATACAGTTTCAGATTACACAGTGCATCTAACCTTTAAGAAACTACCACTTGTCACTGTCACTGTCATGCAGTATCAAAGAATATCCACAATGATCTGAAAAGGTTATTAAAATACTCCTGGCTTTTCCAACTACACATCTGTGTGAGGCTGGATTTTCTTCATGTACTTCAATCAAAACATATCACAACAGATTGCAGCAGCAGATATGAGAAACCAGCAGTTTTCAGTAAACCAGACAACAATGAATGAATGATTTATAAAGATGTAATACAATGTCACTCTCTCATTAAATATTTTTTATTTTGGAAAATAGTTATTTTTCATAAAAATATGTTTTTTATGTTAACATGTAATGGGTTTGTTATTGTTACTTTTAAATGAATTAATATTTTTGAAATTTCTCAGTTTTAGTATCTCATATGGTATTACCTCTTATTTTCAGTTACACTCCATTTATAATGTTCCCAGAAAAGGTAAATATTGACTGATGAATCTCAGAAGCAGTACTTTTCATAAACAATATAATCTAAGTCCAACTTTAGGTTTAATACACATATATACATTATTATGAAAGGTAATACCTAATTTGTACAAGCCATTATTTCATTTACAAGTAACTTTCAGAGCTCAAATTTGCAAACGGCCTTTTAGAATTTGGAATTTTATTTTCAAGAGATTTTCTTTTTCTCTTTTAAAATTATTTTTGGATTACACTGTATCAGTAAGGCACAATTGACAACAAAAAAGTTAACGTAAGTTGTAGTTTTTAGCAAAAGCCATTCTTTTTTTGATTAGTGATTCATTACAACGTTCAATATGCCCTATACTGGACTCAATTTGAGAAACATCTCAGAATTTAAAACCAGGAAAGGAGATAAAAGAAAACAGCAAAACCCTGGGAAACTATCTCCCCAGTAAGCGGCTTCTTTTTCCAACAACTGAAATTATGTAATACGTCTCCTCTTTTGCCGTAGCTGCTGTGCTGCTCGAAGTCAGATATCATGCTGACTGCTACATCTTGAACTTGGCTTCATCCTCCCTCAAGTCACATGCCGCGTTTTCCCTTTCCTTCCTGCTTTGTCTTACTATACTTCTTTGATTTTAAGCTACTTCAAATCCTTTCCAGAAAGACATGGGATATAAATAAACGTTTAAAAAGTTACATAGAGAAAAAACATATTACTTATAAAATGTAGGCATTTACTTGAATGTACTTTTAATGTATAACATATTTTGGCAGGCCAAGATCACATATTAGTAAATGATCTGATTGTGCACTGTCATTTTAAAGATTACTGAAAACACTCACCCGTCTATGCCTTTCCCTGTCTTTACATCTCTCCCGCACCCAATCGATGGTGTGGAAATCGTCATAGGTACCCACACCGGGGATGGGTTCATCCAGAAGGTCCAGCAGGTGGGTGGAACTGCTGATGCTGCCTCCGTTTGTCATTGTGTAATGAGTTCCTACAAAGCAAAAAGGGGACAATGAGTGCGTTCTGTGAGACACAATGGTGAACTATGCTGCCTCCTCAGCAGTTCATTAGGGATTCATAAAGAAATAGTTATCACTCGAAATAATTACACTAAAACAGAGGCAGGAAAGCATTAGAAAAATTCATCTGAGACTTGGAAATAGGCAAAAAGACTATGGCATGTCCTTTCCAACTCACACACGATCCCCTAAACCAGCTTTGTCATCAAGCTGGTTCCCTCATTAGAGTTAAATAAATACTTGACAAGTGTCCACTATGTAACAGACTTGAAGGTACAAGGAAGGAGACAAAGACAATTCACAAAAAATAAAAACTGGCTATTAAATTTGAAAAGAAGTTCAATCTAACACAGAAAAAGAAATGCAGATAAAACCTACAATAGCATTTTCCTCTATCAGATTGGTAAAGATTAAAAAAGCTGGCTAACGCACTGAGTTGGCAAAGTTATGGGGAAAAGAGGTCCTGCCACAAAAGCATTAGTTTCAGTATAAACTTGTATAACCTCTTTGGGCAGGCAAAGCTACACAGACAATCTCCAACCCAGCGGCCATATATCTAGGAATTCTTCCTGCACTTATCCTTGTACAAGTCCATAAATCATGCAAAGTGTGGGGAGAACATCTTACTAGTGCTCCAGAAAGTAGGCAAAAACAAATGCCAGATGCTTATGATCTAAAAGAGGGGTCAGCAAAAGAGCCAGAGAGTATATCTTTTAGGCTTTGGAGGCCGTATAGTCAGAACTACTCAACTTTGCCACGGTAGCACAAAAGAAGGCATAGACAATATATAAATGAATGAATATGGCTGTGTTTCAATAATAGTTTATTTACAGGTGAAGAGCGAGATCTGACCCCTGACCCTATTTTCAAGTGCAGATCAGCATGTTTACTTTGAAAATCATTTAGTAAAATTTATTTTGGTTTAAAAGTTACGCTTACATGTATATTTAAATACAGAGAAAACAGTATGAAAAGATATGAAACAACATGTTAATAATGGTTACCTCTGACAAGTAGATTTGTTAGAAAAAGCAGAGAATGAACTTTGTCTGCATAACCCTTGTAGGTATATAAATATACCTATCAATATCAATGAAAATTACTTTTCTAAATAAACACACACACGATTAATAGGGATGTGAACGGGACTGAGAATAAAGGAATCCTAATGGATCTAACAATTAGGTAAGTGAAAAGAGCAACAAACTGCTACCAAAAGGCCCAGATGCTAGCCTCAGACAGCTAAGTCACTTTGGACAACTCATCTTCAAATATTAAGCATCTAAATGATATATGTTATATATCATTTTGTTATACCTTATAACAAAGACGTATAAGCAAAGAAGCATTTGGAATTTTTCTAAAGCCCTAAAAATTTAGAAAAGCTGGTACATAATTTCAAACAGGTGATCTTAGCATAAGTGATTACAGATTACATCTTCAAATTATGTAGCAGTAATATAGATTTTATGCCAAAAATAATCATCTAAAAGTGTATCATTTTAATAAAAATGTACTAACTGATATAGAATAAGGAGTGGCACTATACTAATGTTTAAACAAACACTATAAAAAGAAACCCAAGAAAGCAGTTTATTTTATTCTGTGGCTTTTAAGGAATGGAGCAAAATTTCCAGACCACTCTTGCAGTCTGATGGTTTAAACTGACTTGTTCTCTTTCGTTTACAAAGAAACTATCATAAATGTTAAGTCATTCACCAAAGGATCACGTGGCAAAGCCAGAATCTGAACTTCCCCCTCGCTATAAACAACGCCTAGTTTAGAGCACGAGGGGGTCTTGAAGCAGTGGGGCAGTGGGAGGGAGAGACACACACAGCCACCATGCTGAGACAGGGACTCATTTTGTTACTGTTCAGACAGAAACCAAACGGACGTCACTGTGGGTTGCAAGCTCTGTTTCTTGATCATTCAAAGAGGCAGTATTAGGAACAAGCATTAAGACAAAAAGGGTTAGTATTTCAAACAATGTAATAAGTACTTAATATTGTGCTAATAAACTTAATGTCTCTTTACTTCTACCAGATAGAACAGAGTTCTCTCTTACCTCCCCATTTAATACATTTGTGCTTGCCTTGGAAAGGTGTAAAACTTCTAAAAGGAGAGGAGTGTACTGATTTCAGTGTTTTGGCAGAAGCCCTCCGGGAATAAATAATTCACCGTTTTGGCTGAGGGTTTAAAGGCCCAAGTCCTGCAATGGCCCATGCTTGCTTACATAAAACATCTGCTCTAAACCTTCCTCTTCAGCCTTTACATACACACTAGCTCTTTCTTCCTCCCTCTATCCTGACTTTATTTACTAATTTCCACTTTGTGAAAGCTAACTGAAAGGCCACAAATTTTCTTAAGAAAAAGCGACAGGAGAGTAAAAATAATAAGAGCATGTATAATATCTTGATGAATTTCAGAAATCTGACTCCGCTTTCTGTACGATAATACTAAAATTGGTCACTGTGAGGATGGATTTTGGAGGGAAGCACCAAAGCCTCTACACCATTTAGGAAGACTTCTGGGGGGCTCTGCCCAAAACGCATAATCAGCACTACAAATCCAAGCTGAGGGAAATTCTGCAAGATAAATGGTTTGCATTCTTCAACAATGTCAAAGTCACAAAAGACAAAGCATGACTGAGGAGCGGCTCTAGATTAAAGGAGACCAAAGAGACAGCCACAGAACATGACCTGTGCGCTGGACGAGCACAGCAGGTCTGGGACAGACATGTTTGCGCTTCTGTATTAAAGGACACAGGGCAACAAGCAGCATATCTGAAAACAGCCTGTAGCTCTAATAACAGTACTGTATCAATGTCAATTTTCTGAGTTTGAAAACTGTACTTAGCTATACATAAGCTATATACCCTTCCATAAGGAAATACACACTGAAGTATTTAGAGGTTAAAGCGTATCACGTCTGCATCTTACCCTTATAGAGTTCAGGAAAAAATTACGTGGTAATTATATGCACCACATACATATAAATAGCCGTATAGATTATGGATTACACAAAAAACAGTAGATATAACAGCAAGAGAAAGAACAAGACACAGGATGAACAAATGTGGTAAAATGTTAACATTTCAGGAACCTGGGTGAAGGGTATATGGGATTCTCCTCACTATTTTTCAACATCTCTAAGTGTGAAATTAAAAGAAAAAAAATTTTTAAGTCTACTGTGATATATTTTGCAAACTTGAAACTTTTCCCCTATTTGCCCTTATCTGGGTAGAGTTGAAGAGACATGAACTACTGATCTTTATTATTATCTTCTATGAAAAATCAAAAGCAAAATTTCTATAGCACCTAACAAGCATGCACACAATATGTCACCAGCCCCAGGATGAGAATTCCCAACCGTCTGCACCATGCGGGTACTAAGCAAACACAGAGTGTATCCCTCCAACAGGCTTCTGAGCTAGGGAGGGGCAGGGAGAGACCACTATGCCTAATGTCGGAGGCAGCACCACACACACATTCACAGAAGCCCTGTGTCTTGCCTCAGTGACTTTCAAATCATTAGCCTGGAGGAACTACCCTGACATCTAACTTACATAACTACACAGTAATTCAAAAGTCCTGAAAGTCAGATATAAAGCATTCAACTTTTTAAACCAGAGGACCCTGTGCACCAATGATCTATGTTTTGGGACTTTTATGTGTGTCCCTTGGAATTTCTGGGGCTGCCACTGCACATTTTAGGGTAGGAATTAGCCAGAGCAGTTTGTGTCCCCAACAGACTATTTGAAGTCAGTCTGTCCTCTCATGCCTATTTGCTTCTACCTGACACAGCAATGCTGTTTGAAAAAAGTGGAGTATGGGAGAAATGCTGATTGGTCTTGGTTTTGGGGGAGCCCAAAGAAACAGAGATTCACTGTTTCGCCTCTAAATTATTCCGAAAAGAGGTTTGAGTCCTTCTTGTGACTCTTGCTATCAAATCGGCTTAGAAAGTAACCAAGATGGATTTTGCTAAGAAAGTAAAATAACACCTTTTTGCTAGTTGATTACAATATTTCTCTGGCTCTGATAAATATAATTAAAAGGAATCTCCCAGAAGAAAAAGGCAGACATTTCTTTTTTTTTCTTTTTTTGGCTGTGCCACGTGGCATGCGGGTTCTTAGTTCCCCCACCAGGGATAGAACCCATGCCCCCTGCAGTGGAAGCACGGAATCTTAAACACTGGACCACCAGGGAAGTCCAAAAACGCAGACATTTCAATCTGGCTTTAACCTCTCTCCTTTCATCCTGTTTCTTACTGGGTTATTATTAACAAATGAAAGATATATCATATTGAATGCAAAATCAATTAACATATTTTTTATGTTTAAAGTCTGCTTTGGACTTCTCTGGTGGCGCAGGGTTAAGAATCCGCCTGCCAATGCAGGGGACACAGGTTCGAGCCCTGGTCCGGGAGGATCCCACATGCCGCGGAGCAACTAAGCCCGTGCACCACAACTACAGAGCCTGTGCTCTAGAACCCACGAGCCACAACTACTGAGCCCACATGCCACAACTACTGCAGCCCGCACGCCTAGAGCCCGTGCCCCGCAACAAGAGAAGCCACTGCAATGAGAAGCCCACGCATCACAACGAAGAGTAGCCCCTGGTCGCCGCAACTAGAGAAAGCCCGCGCGCAGCAAAGAAGACCCAACGCAGCCAAAAATAAATACATAAATAAATTTATTTTTTTAAAAAGTCTGCTTTACTATTGCTAAATAAAATTCAAGAATCAGCTGACTATTAAAAAAAAGGATTCACACTTTTACATTAGTATGTGTGTGACATCGTTACATGCATTTTCTTTTATAGTTTGTTCTGCCAAACGTGGAAATCTGAATAGTACAAAGAAGGAGAAAAGGAAAGACTTTCTGTCCTATTCTAAACTGGGTAGGGAACATTCATTTCTAACAGGATCACAGAAATGCCTATATATCCCACAGTACGAGTAATTTTAAAGGTATTATGTTTCCTAATAATAACAATGGTTTTTAAATGTTCCTAATTATCATTTCTCTGTGTATAGTTCACTGCAACCTAGATTCGTTTAAAGTTTAACTTTCATATGATAAAATGAGATGAACACAAATAAATTATATTTGTGTGTTAATAAAATTCTTAGAAGCAACTGTGTAAGTTATCCAGCTTCCCCTCTCCACTTCACCTTATGCATGAATGTAGCACATACCTTGCAGGTAATGCCACAAGCACAAATTAAAGTTCTCTCATATGTGGGACTTCCCTGGTGGTCCAGCAGTTAAGACTCCGTGCTCCCGGACTTCCCTGGTGGTGCAGTGGTTGAGAATCCGCCTGCCAATGCAGGGGACACGGGTTCGACCCCTGCTCCTGGAGGATCCCACATGCCGCAGAGCAGCTAAGCCTGTGCTCCACAACTACTGAGCCTGTGCTCTAGAGCCCGCGAGCCACAACTACTGAGCCCATGTGCCACAAGTACTGAAGCCCGGGTGCCTAGAGCCCGTGCTCCGCAACAAGAGAAGCCACTGCAATGAGAAGCCTGTGCACCACAACAAAGAGTAGCCCCCACTCGCCGCAACTAGAGAAAGCCCATGCGCAGCAGCGAAAACCCAATGCAGCCAAAAATAAATAAAATAAAATAATTTATTAAAAAAAAATTAAAAAACTCCGCGCTCCCAATGCAGGGGGCCTGGGTTCGATCCCTGCTCAGGGAACTAAGATCCCACATGCCACAACTACTGAGCCTGCACGCCACAACGAAGAGCCCACGTGCTGCAATGAAGATCCAGTGCGGCCACAATAAATAAATAAATAATAAATTTTAAAGTTCTCTCATATGTTAAGCGCATCTCTCTTTCTTTCCTAAAATATTATTTTAAGGGTTGGCTAATTAGGAAATTATAACATGACTTTCCTAAAGCTGTTCTCTGTCCAGAAGACAAAGAGGTCGACAGGATGAAATAAAGGGGTGAGGCCGCACTTCCCCGACAAGGCCTCTCTTTGCCTCAGTGAAAACTCTTGTTATAGGTGCATGAACACAAAATGACATGATTTACTTGGACCTCCCATTTCTCAAAGCATGTGCAGCTCTCACTGATCTATCTGTGGAGACAGTAGCAGAGACGTACCAGGACACCTTTTGGAAATACTACTCATCAGGTTCCTTATCCGACACGATCTCCTCGTCCTCTCCACACGTGTTCCCCACCAATTCAGGAAACACCCACCACCACAGGGAAAGAAACACACAGCAGAACACAGAAAACAACATTCAGCACTGTGGCTTCTTTCACTGTGGGAAAAAAAGTTAAGAACAAGAAAAAGATTAAAAATTTAAAAATTAATTGGAAAAGAGGATGACTAGGTACACGTATGTTCATTGTATATACTGTTTTTAATGCAAACTAACCTAAATGATACAGTACATCACAACAGTTATAGTAGTCTGAAGTCCTTTGAAAATGATATGCATATGCGTTTAATGACATGAGATGGTTTTTAGAAAGTATGTTGAGTAATGAAAATATGCTAAAAGCTTATAAATAAATGTGGCTAACTAGATCTTATCTTTTTTTCTTGTATAAAATGTTAAAAGCTGAAACCAGTTGCCAGTTTACCTATTTTAAAACTCTCTTGTTTACTCAATTCCCTCTCCTTGCTTCTCCCACAAACCTTATGTAACTGTGTAGAATTGCTTCTTCATCTGTTCTTTTTTCAACCCAAGGCTTATTGCAGAAACTCTCTTTTTTACTTAAAACATTTTGAAACCCAGAAACCCACTGCTTACAACTCAAAGGTATTGGCTTTTAAGACTTTGCCTTTTACGTGGGCTTCAAAAGCCTGAGTTGGAAACTCAGCCCCTGCTCGCTGCAACTCGAGAGAGCCCACACACAGCAACGAAGACCCAGTGCAGCCAATAAATAAATAAATAAATAAATATATTAAAAAAGGAAATACCATTAAAAAATAAAATAAAATGTATGCCCAATGACCAACCTTTCCATAAAATGGACTTCATATAATTTAAATATCACCAACAATATTTCATAGTTCAAATATCACTAACACTAAAATATCAATACCTCAGCAAGTAGGAAAATTTATCCAATCAATGAGCTGTAACTGGTTTGCAGCTTTCTTGCAAAAATAACTTTATTGATAAGAGGACTTTTTGCCTTGTTTATTTTTTCCCCAGACACAAAAGCATACCTATGTAAACACAACTTTATTATTTATTAACATCTATAATCTAAACAAAGAGTTTTTAAATTATCTGTCGGAAAATTTTAATTTATGTTATTTATTTTGTTTTGGTTTTGGGTTTTGTATTGAAGTATAGTTGATTTACAATGTTACGTTAGTTTCAGGTGTACAGCAAAGTGATTCAGTTATACATATATATCTATTCTTTTTCAGATTCTTTTCCCTTATAGGTTATTACAAAATATTGAGTAGACTTCTCTGTGCTATACAGTAGGTCCTTGTTGGTTATCTATTTTATATATAGTAGTGTGTATATGTTAATCCCAAACTCCTCATTTATTCCCCCTGCTTTCCCCCCTTTGGTAACCATAAGTTTGTTTTCTGTGTCTGTGGGTATATTTCTATTTTGTATATAAGTTCATTTGTATCACATTTTTTTTTTTAGATTCCACATATAAGCAATATCATGTATTTGTCTTTCTTTGTCCAGTATGCTTCACTTAATATGATAATCTCTAGATCCATCCATGTTGCTGAAAATGGCGTTATTTCATTTTTTATGGCTGAGTAATATTCCGTTGTATATATATACCACATCTTCATTATCCATTCATCCGTCAATGGACATTTAGGTTGCTTCCATGTCTTGGCTATTGTAAATAGTGCTGCTATGAACACTGGGGTGCATGTATCTTTTCAAATTATGGTTTTCTCCAAATATATGTCCAGGAATGGGATTGCAGGATCATATGGTAGCTCTATTTTTAGTTTTTTAAGGACCCTCCATACTGTTCTCCATAGTGGCTGCACCAATTTACATTCCCACCAACAGTGTAGGAGGGTTCCTTTTTCTCCACACCCTCTCCGGAATTTATTATTTGTAGATGTTTTAATGATGGCCATTCTGAGCATTGTGAGGTGATACGTCACCGTAGATTTGATTTGCATTTCTTTAATAATTAGCGATACAGAGCATCTTTTCATGTGCTTTTTGTCTATCTGTATGTCTTCCTTGGAGAAATGTCTGCCTATTTTCTGAATAGGTTGTGGGTTTTTTTGATATTGAACTGTATTAGCTGTTTGTATATTTTGGAGATTAATCCCTTGTCAGTCACATTGTTTGCAAATATTTTCTCCCATTCTGTAGGTTTCCTTTTCATTTTGTTTATGGTTTCCTTGGCTGTGCTAAAGCTTTTAAGTTTAATTAGGTCCCATTTGTTTATTTTTATTTCCATTGCTCTAGGAGACGGATCCAAAAAGATACTGTTATGATGTATGTCAGAGTGTTCTGCCTAAGTTTTCCTCTAGAAGTTTTAGAGTATTTGGTCTTACATTTAGGTCTTTAATCCATTTTGAGTTTACTTTTGTGTATGGTGTTACAGAATGTTCTAATTTCATTTTTTTACATGTAGCTGTCCAGTTTTCCCAGCACAACTTACTGAAGAGACTGTCTTTTCTCCACTGTATATTCTTGCATCCTTTGTTGTTGATCAATTGACCATAAGTGCATGGGTTTATTTCTGGACTTTCCATCCTGTTCCACTGATCTATATGTCTGTTTTTCTACCAGGACCATACTGTTTTGATTACTGTAGCTTTGTAGTATGGTTTGAACTCAGGGAGCCTGATTCCTCCAGCTCCATCTTTCTTTCTAAAGATTGCTTTGGCTATTCGGGGGTCTTCTGTACTTCCATACAAATTTTAACATTGGTAATTTGATAGGGATTGCACTGAATCTATAGATTACCTTGGGTAGTATAGTCATTTTGACAATACTGATTCATCCAGTCCAAGAACATGGTGTATTTTTCCATCTGTTTATGTTGTCTTCAGTTTCTTTCACCAGCCTCTTACAGTTTTCAGAGCACAGGTCTTTTGCCTCCCTAGATAAGTTTACTCCGAGGTATTTTATTCTTTTTGATGCGATGGTAAATGGGACTGTTTCCTTAATTTCTCTTTCTGATCTTTTGTTGTTAGTGTACAGAAATGCAACAGATTTCTGCGTATTAATTTTACATCCTGCAACTTTACCGAATTCTTTAATGAGCTCTAGTAGTTTTCTGGTTATATTATTATTTAAAGAAATATTTTCATCAATGGGAAAAGAATAGTCTCTTCAACAAACGATGCTGGGACAATGGGCTAGCTATATGTAAAAGAATGAAGTTGGACCCCACCTACCTCACACCATACATGAAAATTAACTCAAAATGGATCACAGACCCAAATGTAAGGGCTAAAATTATTAAACTCTTAAAAGGAAACAGAGGAGTAAATCCTTTTGACCTTGGGTGAGGCAATGGTTTTGCAGATGAAACACCAAAGCACAGGTGGCAAAAGAAAAAACAGATAAACCAGACTACATCAGAATTAAGATAATCGCTCCCACCTAGAGGCCAGACATTGTGTGTAATACTAACAATAAAAGAACTAACATGTATTGAGTGCTTACTGTGTGCTAGACATTGTTCTCAGCACTTTACATATATTAGCTCATTTAATCCTCACAACCACCCCAGGAGATAGGTATTACGATCTCCATTTTACAAATTAGAAAAGGCAGGCACAGAGAGTTAAGAGATATGCCCAGGGCCACATAGTAAGTAGTGGAACATGGATTCAAACTCAAGTAGTTTGATTCCAAAGGCATTTCTTACCACTCTGAGTACTGCCTAAAAATAGCTTCACAGTTTGTTTGCTTGTTGCTCTGCAAGTAGGTTAAGACTGTTGATGCTGCCTTCTCCCAAAACACCTACACACATGCACTGAGCGCTCATACAATTAACACAACTCGACCCTTCACCATCACCAGCCCTTTCTGCCTTTGGCCCCAGACCACAAGTCTGCTGCACAAGTTGTCACTGGCACTGCTTTGGTACCAGCACTCACATCCCTGTGCTTCAGCAGAGGTCAGTGACAATTACACATCCCATTCTCATCCTCAGGTTGTTCCAAACTCATCTCAGGCGCAGGAAGCAGAGCCAACTGCCCCTCCAGGGGTTTACTTAGAAACTGGTTTTCAAACTTTTTTTAACGGTGGCCCACAGCAAGAAATATTTCTCACTGACACAGTATACAGATATGCACCTAAGTAAAACCAAAGTTTAGCATATTTACTATTTGGCATATACTCTGGTATTTTTACTTTCTGTTTCCTTCCTTCCTCTTTTTTTTCTTTTTTTAAATATTTGTCACAACCCAACATGCTGAAACCTGTAATTTGACAAACAATGAACTAGAGAAATACAGACATTAATGAAATTGTCTGCTTTCCCACAAATAAAAACCTTTATATTCCCACCCACTAGTCCTCAATATATATTTGCTGAACTGAGCTACAAAAAAATAGTACTTGTTACACCTTAGAGTGAACTAATTTATTAGTAAATTTCACCATCACACTTCTTCCGCAGTCTAAGTCTTTTCTCAAAGGGGAATATCCAAATAATAGCTCTACATGCAAAAGTAGGTATATATTTGTTTACTAAGACTATTGCTTATTACCGCTGGGGTCAATCTCAAAAGATTTGAGAGCAGTGATCCCTGCCATTTAAGCTCATAGGCAGATTACTGTGCTATCACACACACATAAAACATATATGCCTTTATTTTAAATTATGGAATAAGGCAGGCAGAAATCTAAAATTCTGCATATTCCCTGACAGCCCAGTTTCAGCTGTGTATTAAGAGCAGGAAGTCTAGTCCCCAGTGGATTTTCTCCTCCCTCTGTGACCCTATTGATAAGAAATGGTCACCCTGGTGAGGGAGGGGAAAGTGAGTGTTGTAAGTTGATAGTGGAAGTCCCAGAATGTCAGCAGATTTCCAAATGGAAGATTAAAAGTGTAACAGCACAGTGCTGGTACTTAGGAGGTGGTCAACGGGACATCTGCTGGATAAATTAATATGATAAATAAAGTATTTACTCTTTAAATTTGTTCTGCCATTCACAGTCATACTTAACTGCCACCTATTTAAACGGCAAAGCCTTGGAAATTAAAACCAAGTGGCAAAGAAGTTGACAGAAGATACAGGACCAGTAAGTAGCAACGCTAAATTACCCAATTCACTGTTTCCTTCTCTGTTCTATTGACAGCCCAAAATAAAAAGCCACATTCTTAGGTAGGGATGATAAAGTGGGTATTAAGACATCTGTATAACTGGAAACAAGTACCATGTTCATTTATTATCTCTGCACATAAGATGATTTGTAGATTACATGAAAAAAAGATTCATGGAATTTGCTCTCTTAAATGGTGGAGGGAATAAATTGACAAACTAAAGCAAATCCATCTTTGATCTAGTTAAGGTTGTAAAGAACTACCAAAAAACTATGAATTAAACATCTGTTTATTAAAAAACAAAAACAAAACTCTAAAATACAATTTAAGCCACCAGTCTCCTGTGGCCTCGTGTCAGCACGAAACAGAGACCTCAATGCTGGGAAAACAGCCAAAATCACAAACCTAATCTACGTGGCAAGAGACCTGCTCACGTTTTGATATCTTGAAACACAAAGCATTTTTAACTTACAACAAGCCATGAGATGGTATAAAATTAACCATACTAAAAGTGTCAGCTAATTTTAGAAAACAGAGCTAGAGGTAGTAATATGAAACACATTTAACTGAAGATTTTAAATTCATATACTGTGGGCAAAATAAATCTAAAGATAGGCTTTGTTTTATAGTATTATTTTAGAATACAAAGACTTTTTGACATCAGATGAATTAATTTGTAAGAAGAGATTTAATTTTCTAGTTGGCTAGAAGATTAAAGGTAAGAGAAGTACAATAACGACTCGAATCCTAAAATAATTTTACAAAGAATCTACAGAATGCCCCTGTGGCAATAAGAATCTAACACCTGGATTTTCAAATAACGTGCAAAAAATGCTAACTACTGATACTTTCAGGAGGGAATAAAAATGAACAAATTCATCTATTATAATAGGAAGAAAAAAGCTTTACTTAAATATATGTCTGAGCTAATGGATGTCAAGAAATGATTTCAGGTAGAAGCTTTAAAAAACAAAACAAAAAAACCCTTGGGAATTCCCTGGTGGTCCAGTGGTTAGGACTCAGCGCTTTCACTGCTCTGGGCCCGGGTTCATTCCCTGGTCAGAGAACTAAGAACCCGCAAGCTGCTCGGCGCAGCAAAAAAAATTTTTAAATAAATTTAAAAAAAAAAACACCTCAAACTTTATTTCAGAAGGAAAGCCACACCTCTTGTGGTCTAAGACCAGTGTTAGTCTAGCATTCAAGTTCCTCTGGGATCTGGCACTCTTCTACCTTCCTAAAGGACCCCTTTAGCCGACCCAGTGACACAACAAAACTAATCAGGGAAAAACATACTAGGCACTTGGTCCCATCAGAGCACTTACTAGCCTATCCTCCCCACCAGGAACGCGTATCAAATCCCCTGTGGACGTGGAAACTCGGCCGACTTTGATAACACTTCTCAAAAGAAGACTGGTCTCCACCCCCCCACCCCCCCAAAACAGACTCACAGAACATGCAGTCTGTACCATTCACGAGAAATTAGCTTCCTTGGGGTTTTGTTTGTTTGTCTGTAAATCTGGGAAGCCTTCTTACGCTACCAGACTGCACATGCCAAGTTATCACAGGGACATACACAGTGCAAAGCAGTGGGTCTCCACGATCAGACTATGAGTCTCATCATCTGCACCGAATCCTGACTTTTCTTGAACATTTCTTTTTTTTTTTTTTTTTTGCGGTACGCGGGCCTCTCACTGCTGTGGCCTCTCCCGTTGCGGAGCACAGGCTCCGGACGCGCAGGCTCAGCGGCCATGGCTCACGGGCCCAGCCGCTCCGCGGCATGTGGGATCCTCCCGGACCGGGGCACAAACCCGTATCCCCTGCATTGGCAGGCGGACCCCCAACCACTGCGCCACCAGGGAAGCCCCTTGAACATTTCTTTACCTCAGCTTTGTCAACAGGAAAATGGGGATTATAACCGTTCCTACTTCACAGTCTGTGACAGGGGTTAAAATAATTTGTTACACATCAATGAGCTGACACACGTAAAGCACTTATTAGAACAGTGTATAGGTATTAGCTTTTATTAATATCACCATTACTACTCCCACCAGTTCTCCACAGCACCTGAGAGTGCCTTACACACACAAGAGAGCTCAACACAAACTTCAAAGGAAACAATATTCAAATAATGCTAAAAGTCCCAAAGATCAAATGCACTATAAGGGCCTGTTAGGATAAAAAAGAATTCAACCTCCAAACTACCTAAACTTCATGAACAAATAAGGAAAAAAGTTAAAGTATAAAACTAATAATGCAAATAAACCAAAGGTTTTCTTCCCCCCACCCCCCGATGAAAATGGAAGAGATATTTTATGAAAGAACTTAATAGTGTCTGACAGGAAATTTACTCCCAAAGATAACTATTCTAAAATGACATATTAATTTCTAATCCATCAACAATATATTAACTAATTCTATTTTTTTTAATAAATTTACTTATTTTATTTATTTATTTTTGGCTGTACTGGGTCTCCATTGCTGCGTGCAGGCTTTCTCTAGTTGCGGTGAGCAAAGGCTGCTCTTCGTTGCGGTGCACGGGCTTCTCATTGTGGTGGCTTCTCTTGTTGTGCAGCACGGACTCTAGGCATGCGGGCTTCAGCAGTTGTGGCTTGCGGGCTCTAGAGCGCAGGCTCAGTAATTGTGGCACACGGGCTTAGTTGCTCCATGGCATGTGGGATCTTCCCGGACCAGGGCTCGAACCCGTGTCCCCTGCATTGGCAGGTGGATTCTTAACCATTGTGCCACCAGGGAAGCCTTAATTCTCTTTTTAATCTACATCCATTTCTAGTCTCTGTATTACTCACTTAAGTGGGAACTGTCATATTTACCGTCTTGCCTGGACAAGGAGCATTAAATCTAATTTATCCGCAAAGGTAATTCCTAACCCTAGCACTCAGGGATTCAGTAAACAGTCTATTTCCTTCACTGATATGCTTTACAATTTTATACTTGAGTTATCTGCCTCTTCGCTCTTTTCCAGCCCCAAGAGATATTTCTAGTCATTGCAATTGTGTCCTTACAGGGAAGCTGATTCTTTTTCTTGATTCATGTTAACTGCTTGTCTCCACATCTCCAGTTCCTTTGTTTTGACCCATGGCCAGAAAAGGTCATAAATTATGGAACACAAATAACCTCTTACCCACAGATGCTAGGATGCTACAGAACGGTCAAGTGAGCCTAATAACCAACTGACCTGTACTACAAAGACACAGTGTTACTCTCAGACAAAACGGCTTAGGTTGGCTGAGGAAGGTCTTGTCAAGGGATAAGGAACCCATCTGAGCTGCCAAGAGTGGGACTGACTTAGACCTTCAGCAAGGTTCCTAAAGGACTATTTGTGAAAATATAATAGAAGCCAAAAGCTTCTAGTTTAGTAATAATCATACCAGGAACCATGCCTACTCGCACATAAGCTTTGGCTTACTTCTTATTACTTGCACACCTTATACAGAGGTGGGGTCCATATGCCAAGTCATGTAAAAGATTGCCACGGCTAACACTGGGAATTTCAATTTCCCAACCCCAGGTCTTCTGGTTTGTTATAAATCAACAAACGGAGGTCGAAACAGCTCAAAGAAAACACAGTTTAATTACTGATTAGCAAATACTGTGACATCTGAACAGTCACCATTCATTCAGGTTGCTTCCTGTTTAAAGAAATCCCTACCAGAAAAGGCATGATGGGAACACAGAAAAAAAGGAAAGCACAGGAACACATTAGAGCTGGAAAAACAAACAAACCCAACAATTCTAGGTGTTAAGATTATGAGAAAATTTAATTTTCTTCTTTATGCTTTTAGGTATTTCCCCAAATGTTCTAAAATAATTTATATATACCTATATATGTATATTTTACTAAAAAGGTAATTAAGAGAAAGCACAATATATAACATAATCTTCATATAGTTTTTCTCAAAATCTGAAAAGCACGCTTTTGCCAACAACAGAATACTATGGGATATATAATGTTACAACTGTTCAGAGCCTAAAATATTGTCTAGAAGACACAAGTCAACCGATAAGTATTTGTTGAATATATTACCATTTTTCATCCTAATGGAACTTAATACTAAAGAAAGCTGTTATCAGAATACAAACTACGTTTTAAATAAGAGGCTAAATATGCTCAGGAAAATCATGACTTCGCTGCTTACAAAAGGAGTTCATAATATCATGCAGGAAATTCAAACTAATGTGGCTCGTAAATGAAGTCATCTAGCTAAGAGATTTTTCTTGAGGTTCAGTTTTTTTTTCTAGAACTGCCAGTCTATTTTCAGAATAATCAGTTTAAGAAAAATGAAAAAAGGGCAGTTCAATTAACATGTAACCATTTCTGGCAGTGCCTGCCGAAAGACTTACATGAATGCTGGGCGCTTTTCTGGCTTTTACAAACTACTGACTCTTATTTTTTCTGATGTGTAAAAATGATCCCATATGTTTTTATCATATAAATTTTTACCAGATACCTGTGGAAGACAATGTAGTTAATCAGCTGAATGTATGCTAAATAAAAATATTCATATAAAACAGTGTTCCTCTCTACTGCCATTTGAAAGTGTTCTAAAAGGCAGGTAGGAGCTTCTCCTAGGAATTGACGTTAGGGTGCAGGGGCTCCACGGTAACCGGCAGCAGCTGAAATCCAATGGCACGGGGACACGCGCCGGATTTCGCGGTGTGAAGTAAGGTGGAGAAGCGCCACTGCCCGCGCCACCCAGCAGGACTGGGGCGCGCTGTGACGGCGGCCGCGATGCGCACGCAGGGAACAGCCGGACCGGGACCCTCCAAGGCCCTCGAACCCTCGGCCCGGGAGCAGCCCCGCCGCCCGCCCGCATTACCTCGCCTGTGCAGCTCCCGCAGGGGGATGCAGTCTCCTCCCCCGTCGTAGGGCAGGTAGGGGTCGGAGGCGGCGTCCATGGCCGAGGTCCGCAGGAAACAGCGGAGGGAAAGCTCGCGAGCTCACCGCCCGCGCGCGCCCCGCAGCCCCGCCGCAGCAGGCTGGGCAGCCGCCATGCCCGACCGGTCGGCGCGCGCAGCCCCGCGGGCTGACGTCACCAAGGTGCCACGGTTGCTAGAGCGACGGGCTCGCCTCCCCATCAAGCAGGCCCTGCTACGTGTGACGGTGACTAAGCCCGGGGGTGACAGACCAAACAGCTTCCACAGCAAGGGGGCAACCACAGGACGGCGACAGAAACCGTACTTCTCGGTTTCCAACACAGAGCTGTAAACGGAAATTCTGCGTGTCCAAAACGCATGAACCTTTTCACTCCTAATGGAGATACATGCGAGCGACACTAATAAGGCCGTGTGATTTTACAGTAAAAATACACTAATTTGTAGGTGGTAACGTCACGTGAATCATAAAGACCTAGAACATACCTAAGGCTTCAGGAAACTTAGGTTTAAAAGCCTATTCCTAATTATCTAAAATGTGCTACTGTGGATTCAAAATTTCAGTAACTGGATCGGTACTAATCCCCTTCAGCAGCCTCTTATTTCCTTCCTTCAAGGAACTGGCTAGTAAGGCATTCCAGGTTTGAGGAGAAAGAAACGTAACATCCTAAGTAAATAACTTGGCTAGTTGTGAAACTGCAAAAAGAGATGTATGTACTGGGTGGGAGATTTCCTTTCTCCTGACTTCTTTTCCTACCTCACAAAGATTTTTGTTGTGCTAAAAAATAAATAAAATAAAAAGGCTTTTAGTGAAATATGTCTCAAAGTGCACTCTGTCTCTTTGCTAGACATTTTATGAAATTCAGAAATAAAGGAACTCTTTGTTTCAAACTGTCATTCCAACCAAAAGAAAAAAAAAAGCTGATGCTCATTTAAGCTGAGTTCAAACTTTTACAGCTGGCTCTCAGGTGATTACACTAGGAGATTCTCCTTCTGAAATAGCTATGGCAGGACGATGCCACTAATCAAAAATATGCTATTCATTAGAAGCAGTTCCACAGGACTCAGAGGCTTTGTAAAATTTGTTTTCCTAAGTACTGAATGAGCCAACCCTAAGGTCTACTCCAATTCAATGATTTTATATGAGAATTGGGGGCGAGAGAAGGAAGAGAGGACTCAGATGCAGTAAAGAGAGAAATTCTATTTGTGTAGTACATCTTAGTTATTTGGGAACTTTTTAAAACTTAGATTAAACAAAGTTTTTATATTTCAAAAAGTTTGAACCTCAGAAAGACATACTTTCTTATAAAATCCCACCTGGGATTTGGGAGAAAAGGTTCTGGGAAAGGAATATAGACTAGTTACTGCCATAGGACAATTCCATCTAATTCTGATTCTGGCTATTAACATTTATGAAATGACCATGGGTGGCTTTCCCCTTCTATTTTCTGTATTTTTCCAATTTTCTTGGAAATGATTTTTTTCCTTTTTCTGCATGGAGAAAGGCGTCAGAGCCCAGCAACTCCACCCTCCCCGCCATCCCCCCCGCCCTGGCACGACCCTGTCCCATCCAAGCCCCCAACCACCCGAAATGATTTTTTGTTGTTGTTGTTGTTGTTGGTACGCGGGCCTCTCACTGCTGAGGCCTCTCCCGCTGCGGAGCACAGGCTCTGGACTTGCAGGCTCAGCGGCCATGGCTCACGGGGCCCAGCCGCTCCGCAGCATGTGGGATCTTCCCGGACCGGGGCTCGAACCCGTGTTCCCTGCATCGACAGGCGGACTCCCAACCACTGCGCCACCAGGGAAACCCCGAAATGATTTTTTTAAACAAGGAAAGCGAACTTTTAAACAAAGAGCTAACTTTGCTAAATTAACTAAGTATAAATTTGGTCCTTTTTGGTACTTTGGTGTGTTAAGTTCTACTAGTATAAGACTTTTAAAAAATATATGCTATATGGCATTTATAAATAATTTAGTTTTTATACTACTTACATCCTACCATGCTTTTTTTTTTTTTTTTTTTTTTGCGGTACGTGGGCCTCTCACCGTTGTGGCCTCTCCCGTTGCAGAGCACAGGCTCCGGACGCGCAGGCTCAGTGGCCATGGCTCAAGGGCCCAGCCGATCCGCAGCATGTGCAAACTTCCCGGACCGGGGCACGAACCCGTGTCCCCTGCATCGGCAGGCGGACTCTCAACCACTGCGCCACCAGGCAAGCCCTCTACCGTGCCTTTTTATAAAATGAAAAGCTATCTACAAGTTTTCTGGGTAATTTGTAGGCACTCTCTTAACCTGTTTTTCCTGATTTACAACTTGGTCATACAGGAAAAATGAAAATGATAGCTAGCTAACACTAACTAGAAGGGGAAGAATACCTCCCCTATAAAATACATTGACAGTGTTGCATAGATAAAAGTTTTGTAGCATAAGTAAAAAGTTTTGAATATTTTTAAAGAACAAAACATTTGTATATGTATGCATGTATATATAATATGCCGTGTATCTGTATAGAGTTAAGTTTCAAATGAGATATACCAAACTTAACAATTATCACTGAGGAAGGAATGAGGTGGAAGTGGGGAGGATGATGGTACATTCAGTTTTCACTTTATATAAAGTTCTACATTGTTTAAAAATTTTAAACAATTACTTAATTTTGAAATAAATGATTACTTTTGTAATGATAAATCTGAAAATTAAAAAAATTGCAGAAATGAACACATTTCTCATGCTTATGGGGTCCATGGCTGCCACTTTCTCCTAAAGTAAAAGAATTATTATTCAGGCTAAGGTGCTTTCCAATTACACTTTAGAAAGGGAAGAGGTAAACTAGAAGGTGTGGCCGAAGAGGACTTCGACACAGATTAGGTATTATCAGACTAAGAAGCTGAATTACAGTTAAAGAGAGCAGAAGACACATTCAAGAACTCCTAGGCACGGCTGTGGTGCAGGGCAGGGGAATGCTCATGTCACCTACAAATTGGCACTTGCCATCTACCTCTACAAGGATCAAATCCTGAGCCGCTGCGGCTGCTGACCTTCCGCACCCCCTGAGAGGAGTTCAGGGTGGAGAGCACGAAGGAGGCAGGCACTCTGGGCTCTGGGGAAAACAGGCAGAACAGGTCTTCAGATAGATATTTTTAGGAAAAGATTTTATGAGCCCAATTCTTGCATCTCCTCGTATCTAGAAAAGCACTAAAATCTTTCTTGGTGACGTCTGCTCCTCGTGACTAGCAGAAACCTTCTGCAAAAAATACGTGTTTGACTGCATGTACTCCCCGTTCGCCACAATCACATATATACTGACCTTAACCCCAGCCTCTTCGGAGCACTTTCTCAGAGCTCTCTGAAATGCTGTCTCCCGGGCTATAGTCCTCATTTTGCCCCAAATAAAACTTAACTCACAACTCTCACACTGCGGTTTTGTTTTTTTTTTTTAGTCCACACGTGGGACAGAACCTCTGCATAAAAAAGGACTTAGAATTTCAAAAGGGGGAGGTACTTCTACTTCCAAATACACCCTCCATTCTAACCTCAAACTGATGTGGGATTCTGAAGGTGTGACAATCAGGGAGGCACAGGGCATGATTATATGATTATAACCATGCACTATAACTACACATACATAACTATATGTAATGTTCAACCTTCAAGCCCCTCTGAACCCACATGATCCAAGAAATCTACAACATTAGAAGTGCTTAAAAAATAAAAAACAAAAATGTTTTTTATCTTTAGATCTAACTACCAATTTACAGGAAATACAGGAAACAGAGAAACATGTTAAATGACAGCTCAGGAACACAATCAGGAAAACTCAAAATGGGAAACAAATGAACTGATTTGTTCGTTTCTTCAACAAATACACAGTAAGAAAAAAAAAAAAAGGGAAGGAGAGCCCTATAGAATTTTTTTAAGGATTTGAAAGATATATCAACCAGTTTCAATGTACAATTTTTTATGAAACAATTGGGGAAATGTGAAATAGACAAGATCATTGATTACAAGGAATTATTTATTTTTTAGATGTAATAGCCTTTAAAAGAATTATCATCTTTTAGACATACATAATGCAATATATATAGAAAAACAGCAACCCAGAGCTGAAGACTAGTTAAAACAGACCCCAATGCAGAACTTGGCTCAATGTTCTTTGGGTTAGGATTTGCATACTTTTTTTTTTTTTTTTTAATTCCTTTAAAAAAAGACTTGCAGGGCTTCCCTGGTGGCGCAGTGGTTGAGAGTCCGCCTGCCGATGCAGGGGACACAGGTTCGTGCCCGGGTCTGGGAAGATCCCACATGCTGCGGAGCGGCTGGGCCCGTGAGCCATGGCCACTGAGCCTGCGCTCCGCAATGGGAGACGTCACAACAGTGAGAGGCCCGCGTACCGCAGGAAAAAAAAAAAACAAAAAAAAAACAGGAACTAACACAATACTGTAAATCAACTATACTTCAATTTAAAAACAAAACAAAACCCCAACAGGAGTTTCTGTGACAAACTCAGCTAAAATTTACATGGAAATGAAAAGGCCCAGGAATAATTAAGACACTCTTAAAGATAAGGTGAGAGGACTTGCTTTACCAGACACTGAGACTGTTTATAAAGGTAGAGTGATTAAAACAGAGTGCTTTTGACATAAAGCTAGAAAAATAACCAACAGTACAGAATAGGGAGTCTAGAAATAGACCCTCCTTTACATATGACCCTTGATATATATCAGAGGTGGCTCTATAAAAGAGTGGGTAAGAAAATGGATTTTTTAGTAAGTAGCATTGGTACCACGGGCTACCTCCATGAAAAAAAAAAAATTAAATACACCCTTATCCATACACACCCACAAAAATCACTCAGATGGTTATAGACTTGAATGTGAGAGGCAAATAAAGCTCTTACAAAATAATAGGGAAAAGTATCTTCATGACCTCAGGGTAGGGAAATTTTTCTAATGACAAAAAGTATTAGCCGTAACACAAAAGATTATGACCACATTATAATTAAGAACATCTGTTCATGTCTGTCCATTAGGAGAATGTTATAGACTGAATGTTTGTATCCCACAAAAATTTATTTATTTTTTGCGGTACACGGGCCTCTCACTGCTGTGGCCTCTCCTGTTGCGGAGCACAGGCTCCGGACGCGCGGGCTCAGCGGCCATGGCTCACGGGCCCAGCTGCTCCGCGGCATGTGGGATCTTCCCTGACCGGGGCACGAACCCGTGTCCCCTGCATCGGCAGGTGGACTTTCAACAAATGCGCCACCAGGGAAGCCCCCACCAAAATTTATATATTGAAAACTAAAAATTTTATATATTGAATCCCCAATGTAGTGGTATTTGGAGGTGACTGGATCATGAGGGTGGAGCCCTCGTGAATAGGGTTAGTGCCCTTATAACAGAAACCCCAAAGAGCTCCCTAGAGGACAAAGAAAAAGATAGCAGACTATGAACCAGAAGCAGCTCCTTCTCACCAGACATGGAGTCAGCCAGTGCCTCAATCTTAGACTCCCGGCCTCTAGAACTGTGAGAAATCAATGTCTGTTGTTGAAGCTACCCAGTCTGTGGTATTTTTGTTATAGCAGCCCAAACAGACCAAGACAGACAGTGAAATACCACCCACAGAATAAAAGATATTTATAACACATTTAACAAAAAGCTTGTTTATAGGAAATAAATAACTTTTACATACCTCTAAGGCAGATATGGCAATAGAAAAATCAACAAATGACTTGAATAGGTACTTCAAAAATTTTTTCAAATGGCTCATCAGCATGACAAGATGCTGAATCTCTTTGGCTACCAAGGAAATGCAAATTAAAACCACAATCAGAATCCATAACCTAGCCAGCAGATGGACAAACTTAAAAGTCGGACATCAAGTGATCGGTGAATGTGGAGCCAGGGAAGCTCTCATACATGCTTACCTGAGTGTAAAGTAGAACACCACCACGGAGAACATAGCCTACAACCCAACAAGTTCACACCCAGACCAATGAAATTTGTGCACATACCCACTAGGATACATGGATAGTATTCAAAATAGCACTGTCTGTACCCACCAAAAGCTGTTAAGAACTCAAAGATCCATCAGTAGTAAAATGAGTAGGTATACTGTGGTGTATTTATAAAAAAGAATGATATAGTCTAGAGCAACATCATAAACGCTACTACTTGCAGCAAAGAAGATTCTTCAAAATCATGCTGCATAAAAGCAAGAAACAGGGCTTCCCTGGTGGTGCAGTGGTTAAGAATGTGCCTGCCAATGCAGGGGACACGGGTTCGAGCCCTGGTCCAGGAAGATCCCACATGCCGCAGAGCAACTAAGCCCATGCGCCACAACTACTGAGCCTGTGCTCTAGAGCCTACGAGCCACGACTACTGAGCCCATGTGCCGCAACTACTGAAGTCCACACACCTAGAGCCCGTGCTCCGCAACAAGAGAAGCCACCGTAATGAGAAGCCCGCACACCGCAACGAATAGTCCCCACTCGCTGCAACTAGAGAAAGCCCGAGCGCAGCAACGAAGACCCAACACAGCCAAAAATAAATAAATAATTTTTTTTAAAAAAGCAAGGAAAAAAAAAATTTACTGTATGATTCCATTTATTTAACCTTCAAAAACAGGGCAAAGCTAAATTATAATCCCATTGATGCATACTTAGATGCTCAAACCATAAAGTAATGTTAAAAAAGTGACTAGACAAAGAGAAAACAGTATTTATCTCTAGGGAAAGGGAAGGGGTTGTCATCAGCAAGCTTCTGGAGTACAGTAATCCTTTATTTTCTTAACCTGAGTGGGTTGCAAAGGTGCCTGCCTTGTAATAATTCATTAAGCTGCAGAAGTATGCTTTATGCATTTTTCTGATGTGTGTTATACCTCACAATTCAAAAGTCTGAAAAGTTAGAAATTTATCCTAAATATCTCTAATTCTACTAACATTTAGTGTGGATTTATTATTCTTTTTTTCTTCCCTATCCTAAACCCCTCTAGTCAAATCTTATTTACAGTGTCAATCAGTTACAGATAACAGGTTCATAAGTATCTACACTGACTTTCACTTGTTCTAAGCACAGATTCTTCCAAAGAACTTCCTCTAAATGATAGTGGTTTAGAACTGTTTAAACAGGTCCACAGACTCCCTATGATTTTATGTATTTACTTCAGCTGATGATTTTATAGGCTTAGTTCATAACTCCTGAAGCCTTTTTCAACTGAAATTTTTAACTGGAACCACAACACAAAACGGGATTTAACCGACTATTTTCTCAATTCTCCCAAGAACAGTTCATAAGTAATGCTCTACGTGCACAGGAACAAAGTCAATTCATTACATCATGACATTAGGGTAAGAGGGGTAGAGTGCATGTACCAAACAATTATTCATTGACCGAGTAATTTTAGTTAACTTTCTATGGACTTCTTTTTGTGGAGCAAGACAACCATTACAGGTGACATTTGAGGTACAAATCCTCAGGCTCTATATATGAAAATCAAAACTAAGCTCACTTCTTTCCAATGACATTCCTTAGGATATCCAACCAGTATTTGATCAGCTTTCCATTGGTATTTTAGGCTAATTTCACCAAGACACCACTTTACAATACCAAGTTCTTTTTCCTAGTTCATTAGTAACATCTTGAATTACAGCACTTCATAAACTTAGTATGGGTTAGTTCTCCCTAAATGTGTGACCTAAACCTTATCCAAGCACACAAATTTGCAAAGTCCCCTACTCCACACGTATTAAGTAGGAAATACAGGTGCAGAAAATGTTTACAAGGTAGTTGTCAACAGAATGTGAAGGGTGTCATATGTATTAAGAACATTGCTCAGAATAAGTATCAGATGAACCCTAGAATTATTTGCTCATTTCTAAAAATAATTCTGAGTAGACTGTTTGAAAGAGTTTTGACCTTCTGCTGACAGATAACCATTAAATGGTAGTGGCAGTGTTTTATTAATTTGATTTTAAGAATTTCTAAAAAACCCTTTACTGAGGATTCACGATGTAACCATTTCATGTTTTTTAAAGGGTTGAATTTATGTTGCCAGATTCAACTTTAGGGCCAAATGCCTCACTCACTAGAACCATGCCACCAATGTCATAGGTAGATGCCCGATGAAACTAAAATCAACTTGTCACCTACTGATGACATCATGAACAAACGTAACCTCTGAAGACCTGTAGCAAAGTCAGATTATCCTAACTCAGAATCCATTTCTTGGATTTCTGAGCTATACCACAACTTGACACTATCAGTAATTTGGTTTTGCTTACAAATCTCCATGCAAGGAACTGAGCTCACCAAAAGATTCCTCTTGGCTTACTTTATTAATGTTTTCTACCTGCAGCTGACATCAAAGAACTTCATTATTCTTATTCACAGGAAGCGACCAGCTCCAACTGTCTTAGCAGCATTTAGAGTCTTTAGCAACAATCCTACCATCCATTTGCAAACCACTGTATTCACTACACATAAACAGATATTAATAAATGCCTTCCTCCCAGTAATTTTTGCTAGGAATTTAGAATACATTCATGTATTCAAATATTATGCAACCATTAAAAATTATTAAGGTAAGCTTTTGTACATAAGGCAATGCTTTTAATATTAACTGAAAAAGGTCCCGCCTCATACATGGCATTACCAGCTTCATGCGCTAGGAATACAGAACACTTAACTCTCCTTTCACCCCCAAAACCACATCCAAACAATCAGCATGTCTGCCTGATTTCACCTCAGAAGCTATACTGAATCCGTCTGCTCTGCATCTGTCACTCTGCCCGTCAGAGAACCATCACCTCCCTTTGACCTACCACACTTACCTCCCTGCTCTCACTACCTTCCAACCCACCTGCTCACACGGCAGCCGAATAATCTTCTAAAATTACTAACATATTACTCCCCCATCACTCTTTAGGAAAAAGTGCCCAAACCTTAAAATGCAGGATTTCAACCTCGCTTAACTACCTCTTCAGCCTCAGCCCCTCCCGCCTCTAGCTCCTAACTCCTTCCTCCCTGAGGGTCCCCCGCCTGTACCTGCACCTGTACCTGAACTCCCAGGGCCCCCACTCCACCCTCCCTCACCTGCCCGACCCCTCATTTTCCAGTTCTCGACTCCAATGGTGCTTCTTAGATTCCCCCCCACCACATGTCCTCACGCCCGTACTGCTTCTTTACAGCATTTCCCACAACACCACTGTAACTGGTTCTTGTGGGATTATCATTTATTTTAACGGTGCTCGCTCTCTCTCAGTAGAGCACAGACTCCATGAGAGAGACGTCATTCTTGTTTGCTGCTCTATCCCGAGCTCCTGGCATGGTGCCTGGCCCATAAAGGAGGCTAAGAATTATTTGCTGAATGGATTATACATAGAATTAAGTCTAGAAAAAAGATACGAAAACAGTCAGCTATCCATGGGTAGTAGGGTTACAAGTGATCTCAATTTACTACCTTTTCTCATTCACATCTTCTGCAATAAGCACATTTGCTTTTATTATTTACAAGTTAATTCTTTCCTACCCATATTTTACAATAAACGTTACTTTGGACTAATTTTAGATTTATAAAAAAAAGTTGCAAAGATTGTACAAAGAGGTCCCGAATCCCTCTCGCTCAGTTTCCCAGGCTGTTAACATCTTATGTGTCCAGGGCACATTTTGCTCAGCTAAGCAACTGACATTGGTACATTACCACTAAGTCAAGCCCAGACATCCTCTGGCTCACCAGCTTCTCTGTTACTGTCCTGTCTCTATTCCAGGGTCCCATCCAGGGCACCACATTGCATTTAGTCAATGCATCTCCCTCCACTCCTCTGGTCTTGACAGTTTCTCAGTCTTTCCTTGTTTTTCATGACCCTGTCCTGCAAAACATGCCCTCAGTCTAGCTTTGTCTATTGTTTCCCTTGTGCTTAGGCTGGGGTTATGGGTCTTTGGAAAGAATATCACAAAGGCAAGTGCCCTTCTCGTCACGTACTGGGCGTATGTGACATCCATATGGCCTCAGTGCTGGTGGGAACATCCAGTACTCGGTTATCATTTTCCCCTCCTCCATTCTTTGGAAGTAAGTCACTAAGTCTAGCCCATCCTCAAAGGAGGAGGTAGGAGTTAAGCTCCTCCTCCATGAGGGTAGAATAGCTACATAAATTATTTGTAATTCTACATGGGAGACTTGTCTTTTCCCCCCCATTTATTTATTTGTATATGTATTCATTTGTATTTATCTTACACTTTGGTTATAATCCAATTCTACTTTATTGGTTTTTGCTCAAGTGGTTCCAGGTTTGGTCACTAGGTACTCTCTCAGGTTGGTTCCAGTGTTCCTTTGACATGCCTTCATCTTTCTGTTTTTGAGCACTTCCTTCCTCTGGTACTACACATACCCTGCGCTCATCTTGTATTTTCCCTGCCCCAGGTCTAGAATTAGCATTTCTCCAAGTCAAGCGAAGTCATCACTAAGCCCTGAAGTTAACCATATAAGATTATTGTGAACCCAGGATAATCTATGTGAATGTCATGATGTAATCTGTTTAATGGCTACACTAAGTATAAGTAAGTTTAACCTTTGAGCACCCAAGCCAAAATTGCCACAAAGGACTCTCAGGTATAACAGCAACATTTGCACCATTTCTTTTACTATATTCTTCTATTTTGTTTTCAAAACTAATCTGAGTTGGGTGGGTAGAATAGATTTGATATTTTGTCTTCATTTTTCAGATAAGAAAAATGAGAAACAGAAGTGATGACAGTGACGACCGTCAGGGAGCTGGATGTTAACACAGACAGTATATTCCATCCTGTGCCTTTTCCCTCCTGGATGATGATGACACTGCCACTTTCGGCCCCTGTGCAATACAGCTGTAACAACATGGGTGAATGACAGTTCCTACCACTCCACTGAATATCCTACTGGCTTCATAGATGTCCAGTTAAACCAAAACTTTTCTCAATACACCAATATTCGTTCAATAAATAAAAAGGAAAACAGACTCCTAAACACTATAAAATAAGACTAGCTAATAATGTTAAACAGATGAATATTTTATAAAGTAGCAAACTTTTAACAAGCTTCTACTGGATGTATGCCAATATATCAAACACGGTAAGAAGGGAGGATGAAATAAACAACATCCGTGGCTGTCCACGGTTCACTAATATCCCAGCCCCACAAAATTCAGAAATAAGGAAAATAAGATTGCTCATCAAGAGTTCAGATATGTCATCAGTACATAATGGATCGGCTCTAAACAGAACAATGCAGACAGAAAAATTAATGGCTTACAGGCCAACACAAATTAGTAGGATAATTAGACAGAAAGATAGTGGGCTTAGTCTAGGAGGAAGGCAAGCTACAACCAAAACAAATAAGAAAAGTCAGGAAAGCAAACATACAACAGAAGCAACACAGTTCACAACACAGGAGAGGCCCCTAAGCCAAACCTGAGAAGTCAGGGAAGGCCTTCTAGGGGCGTGAGGTGTAACCTGAGAAGCAAAGCACAGTACTAACTGCTATTACAGGCAGAGGAAACATGTTCAAAGACCTGGAGATATGCCGGCCAGGCACAAGCCCCAACCTGACATTTACAACGCCCAGCACAAGAGAACCAAAGAAGGCCCATTTGCCACATGGCTAAATTTTAAGTTATAAAGCAAGTTAAACTATTCATGAAATATGTTCTATCTTCCTACATTGACAAATACACCTTATAGTGAGTTGGAAGTTCTGGCTCAGTTTTATAAATCTGAAGACAAATTGGTGACAATCTGGAAAACACTGCAAAGCATTTAAAAAAAAAAAAATCCACCACCCAGGGGAAAAAAATCATTATTTTGGTGTATCTCCCTCCAAATTTGTGCGGGGTATGTGTGTGTATATAGTATTTTAAGAGAACTGGGATCACATTATACAAACAGATTTTACCCTTTTTATATAAGCCCTTCCATTCTTATAGCTTATAATACAACACAGCAAGTCACCTTATTCAGTCACCCAATGTGCATTTTGCAGCGGGCTTATCTTAAGTCAGAATTCTCACAGTATGGTCACGTGTGCCCCACAGACCCCCCCCCCCGGAGATGCCCAGGATCTTTTGCAGGGGGTCTGTGGGGTTAAAACATTTTCATAATAACACATTTGTGTATGACTGAAATGATACATTTGCACCAGTTTCCTATCGCTACTGTAACAGACTGCCACAAACTGAGTGGTCTGAAACAATACAAACGTGCTCTCTTCCAGCTGCTGAGGTCAGGCGTGTACAATCAAGGTGTCTGCCGGGATGCGCTCCTTCTGGAGGCTCCGGGGGAGACTTCTCCCCTTGCCCTTTTCAGCTTCCTTCTCCAGTTGGGCCGCGGCCCCCTTCCTCTTAGTACCCCAGCCTCGGGTCTCGGACTCAGCCTCCTGCCTCCGCCTTGCAAGGAGCTAGCCAGATAATCCAAGAGAAATCGCTCCATCTCAAGATTCCTCACTTACTCAAAACTGCAAAGTCCTTCTGCCATGTAAAGTAACCTGATGACAGGCCCCAGGGATCTCGGAGTGGGGGTGGGAGGGTTAGTGAGCCTCCACAACAGCATCTGTCTTTTTCACTCTACAGTATTTATGGTACATGAGTAATAGCAGGTACACGGCTGGCACCTAGCACAAAGCCAAGCAGGGGCACCGAGATGGACGAGCAGGCACTGTACTCTGTGCCACCACATCACCACCAGAGAACAAAGGCCTGTTTCCCTTCCACATGTCCTTCATAAAACAGTAAAGGTTATTCGCTTTACGAAACAGCAACTCTTGAGTATACACCCTTTTAATGGGAAGAATACACAAAGTCTTTTTTGTGTATACCGTGGAACAATGGCTCCTTCTTGGGGAAAAGCAAAAATTAAAGTTTGGAAAACTTGTATTCACCAGTGTGAGCCTGACAGCTGCCCAGCACTTAAAGACTTCTGATGGGATTGTGGGATTGGTGGCAACAAAATGTGACTTGTTGGTTTTCTGTAATAAAATGTGTGAACATTAGCAAGATCTGCATAAATCTGAATTATGGGCTGAACCGTGTCCTGCCAAACGCATATGATAAAAGCCCTCGCCGCCGGCACCTCAGAATGTGACCAGACTTGGAGGTAAGGCCTTTAAAAAGGTAACTGAGGCTCAGTAAGGTCACTGGGGCAAGGCCTCATCCAGTAGGACTAGTACCCTCAAGGAAGAAGCAATCAGGACACAGATATACACAGACCATGTGAGGACGCAGGGAGAAGACTGCCATTTACAAGCGAAGGACAGAGGCCTCAGAAGAAACGAACAACCAAAACCTCCATCTTGGACCTTCAGCCTCCAGAACTGTGAGGAAATTAATTTCGGTCGTTTAAGCCACCCAGTCTGTGGTACTGTGCTACCGCAACCCTAGCAAACTGATAAATCACTGCCTCAATTTCCAAATGACTAATGCATATTATAAAAGCATGCATGGGTAATAGATCCATTCAAAAGCACAAGATAGGCCAATGGATTTTAATGTAACGCAACACAGAAAGTTTATTAGTATGGGTTCACTTACCACACTGCAATTAACCTTTAAGAAATTACCCTCTGCCGAGTTTGGGTGTAGTATCAAAGAAGGATATATCCACAATGATCTGCAAAGGCTATGAAATTATTTCTTCTTTAACTATATATTTGTATAAGGCCAAATTTTCTTACATATTTCTCATAGGTTTCAACTGAACAACACATTACACGAAGTTGAATGAGGAAGCAGATCTAAGAATCTAGATGTTTCCTATTAAGCTAGACATTAGAGATAGTTACAAAAACATGAAACGTTGCTCTTCTCACTCAATTTATTTTTACTTTGGAAAACAGTTATTTTTTCATAAAAAGAGTTATTAATGTTATAACTAGTTGTTATTTTTAAGTGAATTAATAAAGGATTGAAATTTAATTTTTAATACGGTAAATATGGATAGCTATAACCTACATTTAAAAAAAAAAAACAAGCTTGTTAGGGTCCTCAATAATCTTTTAAGAATAGAAAGGGATCTTGAGAACAAAAAGGTCTGAGAACTATTGCCTTAAAAGGTATACTTAAATATTAGTTAAAGCCAGGCATTTTGTGAATACTTTTTTTTTTTTTAATGTCTGTGGTAGCTACTCCCTTTAAAATCTATCATAGCTGCAATCATCATGATCTTGTCACATGGAACATAAGTTTTGGACCTTCTGTTAATCATTTACCTATGACTTCCAGTAGGCACAAAATTATTTTCAAAACAAAGACTCCCAACCCTGCCCACTTTTCATTAAGAGGCCTTCTAGCGGCTTCTATTCAGTCTTAGGTTTTGTTAGGCCTTTCAACTTCTTAAGGAAAACGAGCTGAATGTAAGTAAATAGCTCCGTTATAATTCCGAAATATAATTCTAAAATCACTGCTATCTAATATATATCAAACCTTCAGCAAAAAAAAAATCACGATAATAATATACCTTGATGACTTCTGAAACTCTTCATACTGTCCATCTATTCCAAGATACTCTAAGATACACCTATGGATCCTGCCAGATCATCATAAATAATCAATGCCTGTACCATATAATACAGTACCCTTGTGGAATTAGGTCTTGTGATTCAAGTCAGCAATACTGATGGATGTTATCACAAAAGCCCTGTGAAAATCACTGCTGTTTACTCCAAGCAAAGTCTTGAAAAATCAGTCTAGTACATAGACAGGAACCACTTCATAATGTTTCTCAAAAATGGATTATCTTAATATCAGTAATAGGGCTTCTGCTGAGAAACTGATTGGGTTTTTCCTCTCATAAACACTGTGAATCACTTAACTAAACAGGTTCCCTCATTTCACTTGCTGCTACAAAGCTCAGAGCCAAATTCCTAGTCCCCCCTCAGAAAGTAAGTAATATATCGCTAATGTTTTCATTGGCCTCATTCATCTCTACATTTTATGTCATTTCAACCTGTTTTCCTTTTGCTTCAGCCTTCTCAAATGCTTATGTTAATTACTGAATTTTGTGTACCTTTATACGCTGCTTTACGTCCTTTCTTTCAAATGAAGTAAAGCATTAGTATATTACTCACTGTAAATACATTCGCACTTTTACCTAACAAGATGTAAGATCCTGGTTAATATGAATCCACTTCTAAGAAACAGCTCAGTTTCCTGGGGCTGACACCATGCTTCTGTGTCTAGCAGGACAAAGGACTGGACCCTGGACTGGCAGGTTTGGCCAAATCCTAAGAGGTATCCTGTAGATGGTCAGCCAGCTTCTGGCATGGTCCCTCTGCATCCACTTCGCCAGGCCTTTCCTGCTGAAATTTCTAGTAGAGACAGTTCTGACAAACACACCACCCAGAGGGTATGTGACAAATAAAATCACAACATTTTGAATAAAGCTAAATCTAACAGTAGATATGCAAATGAAAATGCTGGAGTCTCTTGTAACAGCTCAGAAGGTTAAGTTAAGTGTTTTGTTTGTTTGTTTTGTTTTGTTTTTTGCGGTACGCGGGCCTCTCACTGCTGTGGCCTCTCCCGTGGCGGAGCACAGGCTCCGGAAGCGCAGGCCCAGCGGCCATGGCTCACGGGCCCAGCCGCTCCGCGGCGTGCGGGATCCTCCCTGACCGGGGCACAAACCCGTGTCCCCTGCATCGGCAGGCGGACTCTCAACCGCTGCGCCACCAGGGAAGCCCCTAGGTAAATTAAGTTTGAGCAGAGGTGGAAGGGTCACAAGACCTAGAACAGAACGGCCCACCTCTCAGCCCATGCAGCTGTACGTGGTTTCTGAGTTCTGAGGCTCAGGATGTGATACATATGTGAAACAGAATACAACCATCTGTGTGATGTCTCTGCATTCCATTCCCAGTGATTATATGTCCCAAGGTCTTGGGAAAAAAAATAACACCTGACATTTGAATTTAGTATTTCCGAGTTGGTTTAAGGTTCCCTATAGACAGGAAACGGAAGCAATCAGGAGCAAGCCCTCTGGATGCCACCGTTCCTTGCCCACTTCCTCTCTCGGTTTGTGACACTACCATCCACACACAATCTAGAGAGCTGGGAGTGACTCCTGATACAGCAAGTAAGCCATACTATTCACAATTCACGCATGACGAAGAGGGATAGAAGAATCTAAATGTTAAACTCATTACCATCATTAACACGAATTAACCGTTGAGAGTTCATTTGCTGAACAGTGGCCGACTCTAGTTTTTACCCCGTCAGCCAGTTCTCTTACTCCCAGTGAGAGCCGTACATTTAAGAATAACACTTCAGTTGTACAGAGGAACGCGCGTGTGTTTCATCTTCAGTGAAGCAAGAACCTTATGGTTCTCTTTAATGAAAACAACTCTGACAACAACACCTTGGCACTCTCTTCCTGCTACTTGTAATGCAAAATTTTGCATTTTCCAAAGAATCTGAATTTTAGACTAAAGTGACTCACTCAATATACTTAATATAAATACATTATCAAGTGTAATTTTTCAGCTTTTCACTAGCTTAGATTTTCGACACTACTAATTAGTCATCATTACTAAGGATAACTTCTATTTTTTAGTCACAGTGTGTTCTGGATTATTTAGGATTCACTCTGAGCAGACAAGGCTGATTTCATTTTTGAGATTTGGGTCCATCTCTTTGCTTTCAAAACAAGGGCTAGCTATGTAACAAATAAGTAACTCAATTATCCAGTGGAGTCAGGGGAGTCCAAAGTGGTTTATCTCTACAACCTAAATCCTAATCCAGAGTCGTATTTTAGTTTTAGAACTATATCTCTTTTTAATACTACCAGCAATGTTCCTGACATCTCACTTGAACGCTAAATTAAAAGAAAATTGTTCAAGTTGGGGGAATAAAGTCTAATACACCTAAAGGGGAAGGAACACAGGAGAAAAGAGTACCACTGCTAGTTACAGAGGAAAAAACTCAGGCAAAGTGACTTGCAAGGGTTACAGAGCGAGTAACTGGCAGAGCCAAGATGTAAGTTCAGGTCTACAACTTGAAAGCCAATGAACATAAGATTTCTACTCAACACATACGCCAAACACTACCAGTTCTTTCCAGTGATTAATTATTCTTTGGTATTCTAGAGAGATATTGAGTCATAAAAGAATATTTAAGACTCAACTGGGCTTCCCTGGTGGCACAGTGGTTGAGAGTCCGCCTGCCCATGCAGGCGACACGGGTTCGTGCCCCGGTCCGGGAAGATCCCACATGCCGCGGAGCAGCTGGGCCCGTGAGCCATGGTCGCTGAGCCTGCGCATCCGGAGCCTGTGCTCTGCAATGGGAGAGGCCACAACAGTGAGAGGCCCGCATAACACACACACACACACACACACACACACACACACACACACACACACACACACACACACACACACAGACTTGTCCATTGTCTATTTCCATGCTCCACACAGAGCAGACACAGAGATGAGCTCTCTTCTTGGGCACCTGCCTTGACCCGGGCAGGGAGGTCTCGCTGAGGCCCGCACTTCTACCGCAGGACTGTCCTCTCCCAGCTACTGTGAACAGAACCACTTCGGCTCTGCTGAAAGAAAGGGTATCACCATCCTACCCAGGACATTCGCTGTCTCACAA
This sequence comes from Aethalodelphis obliquidens, assembly GCF_003676395.1. Lineage (NCBI taxonomy): Eukaryota > Metazoa > Chordata > Mammalia > Artiodactyla > Delphinidae > Aethalodelphis > Aethalodelphis obliquidens. Next base: position 628,493 of record NW_020838047.1, read on the forward strand.
CCTAATATCTTTTCCTACCGCTGGGCCTTCATGCATTATCTCCCTTTCCAGAACACTCCACAATACTAAACAGGTATTCAAATAATATCCTCTTTTCGAGATGTAAAATTTATAATCTGTACCACCCAATTTGACACTTAGATAGTTGTCGTCAACCACTGTTCCACAACTTGTACCTTCAACTAGGCTAACTCAGAGGACAGACTCTGTATGAGAAACATTAATGGTTGCTTACCCTATGGTCATTCCAACTTCTCCCTTGTTAACAGAACCTTAATTTTGTTTGGTTGGTAATGTGCCTAACTGCAAGGAACAAATCATGATTGTTCTAACCAGTCAAAAAGCCTCCTAGTCAGTGATCAGTCTAGGTGTGGTCATGTAACCCACTTCTGGCCAGTGACGTAAGAGTGTGTTCTGTGTTCTAGAAAATTGTCCTCCGTGATAGAGAAAAAAAAAAAAAAAGAACAAAAAAAGACCCTTTCTTCCCCCCTTGCCGCTTCCTTCCTACGTGACACTGTGTCCTATGGAAAACCATGAGTGAAGACATCACCAACACTGGACGGCAGTGTGGAAAGATAGAAAGAGCGAGGTCCTCCTGTGTCTTTCTACTGCCCTGCATTACTTCTCTGTTTCACACACAGGGCCAAGGAGCTACTTAAACACAGAAAAGTGGGTGTGCTGTTAAATTTCACCTGATTTTTCAAATTATGAATACATGTGTTTAGCTGGCTTATAACTTGTAATTAAAATTAGGAAAAACTCCATCAATGATGAGGTGAGCCAATGATTAATAACAGCAAAATACTGCTGCTGCTGTTTTTAAATCAAAGAACATTTAACAAAATAGCCGGAGAAGATACAAGGCGTGAGAACCTGAAGTGCCAACACTGAGAGAAGAAGTGAAACAGGTAAACCTAACAGCCTCGGTCACTGTTTGCCCTGAGTCGCTTCCTGGTTCAGAGCAGCACCGTGACTGAGAGGCCCAGCTGGGAGCTTTCGCCAGTCTCACGGGGCCACGGAGACAAAACCACCAAGGCAAGTGGACTTGAACGGGCCAATATCCTGGAGAAAAGAGAACAGTTCATGCCATGATGCTTTTCCCTAAAAATATCTACAATTCCTAAACTTCGTGAGCAAGAGGCTGAGAAACCAAGCACACGGCAGTGGTTAAGAGACTAAAATGATAAGCAGAGCTGTCATCAGTTTCAAAATGCCAGAGAGACAGAAACTGAATTTCAGGGCCCAAAAAAGAGAAAGTCTTCGTAAACACACTTTAGTAGGCTTTCTACTAAAATCCTCAAGGGGCTGTGCCCTAAAAATAAAGTCAGCCCAAAATAGACTAACCCTCAGAAAGTCTGAAACCAGGCTGAAAATTCTCTCCATCTTTGATGGGATCATTGTAATTGGATCCTAGACTACCTGCCTGCCAAAAAAACCTAAATACACTACGGTGAAGATATCATCCAGAGCACCTATAATTATTGGTTATAATTATATAATTATATAATTATATATAATATGTCCAGCAGTCTGTAAAAAAATTACAAAGCCCATCCAGCCACAGTCAGGGCCAAAAGACTGAAAACCAAGAGGAAAAAGGGGCAAAAGATACAGACCCACAGGTGATCCATACATTAGAAGACACAGACTTTAAACAAGTGATTAATAGGGAAAAACACACACACACACACAAACACTGAATTTCTCCCAGAATACAGAAGTCTACTTAAAAATAATCAAATGGAGGGACTTCCTTGGTGGTCCAGCGTCAAAGAATCTGCCTTCCAATGCAGGGGCCGCGGGTTCAATCCCTGGCCAGGGAGCTAAGATCCCACATGCCATGGGGCAACTAAGCCCACGTGCCACAACTACTGAGCTTGCATGCCTCAACAAGAGAGCCTGTGTGCCGCAAACTACAGAACCCACGCACCCTGGAGCCTGCGCGCCACAACTAGAGAGAAGCCTGCGCACCACAGCTAGAGAGAAGCCCATGCGCCACAACGAAGAGCCCGCACCACAACGAAAGATCCTGCGTGCCTCAACGAAGACCCTGCGTGCCGCAACTAAGACCCGATGCAGCCAAAAAAATAAAGAAAAAAAATAATCAAATGGAAATTTTATGACTGATAAATAACTGAAATTCAAAACTTGATAGAAAACAATGAGATAGCACTACACACCTGTTGCAACAAATCCAGAGCACTGAGAACACCAAATGCGGACAAGGATGTGGAGCACTGGAACGCTCATTCGTTGCCAGGGGGAATGCAAAATGGCACAGCCACTCTGGAAGACAGTTTGGCAGTTTCTCACAAAACTAAACATAGTATTTGATCGAGCTATCATGTTCCTTGGTATTTACCCTAATGAGTTGGAATATCCAAATGAAAAAAGGAAAATACAGAAAAGAGCATAAGAAACACAAGGATCTCAGTGAAAAGATGTAACACATGTGAATGGAGTCCTAAAAGAGGGGTCGGGCAGAGGTGGGGAGCAGGGGAGATGGCAGAAACAGTATTTGAGGACACACTGGTCAAAATTATCCAAAGATGAAATAAAAAATAAATAAATAAATCAAGTCACAATTCAGGAGTTCTAGTAACCCCAGCCAGAATAAATACAAAGAAAACCAGTTAGGCACACTATGGTTAAGCTTCTGAAAAACCAAAGACAAGGAAAAAAGCCTTAAAAGAAGCCAGAGTAGGGGAAAATACCACTGATAGCTGACTTTTCAGCAGAAGGCAAATGACACCAAAATTACATCTTTAAAGTGTTCAAAGAAGATAACTGTAGATCTGGAATACAGCTGCAAAAATACCCTTCAAAAACAAAGGTGAAACAAAGGCTTGTAACTGTGTGAATTTATTGCTAGTAGATTATAATTAAAAGAAATACTAATGAGAGTTCTTCAGGCGGAAAGATAACTATCCCAGACAGAAACATGAAAATGCAGGACAGAATGAAGAGCAATGGAAAAAGTAACGCCACAAAATCTAAATAGGCATTGACACAAGATGACAATAATAATGTCTCATGCAGTTTAAAATATATAAAGAATTAACAGAGAGGACAACAATGGCACAAAAAGCAGGAGGGGGGATAAAAAGAGGTAAAGTATTGTAAGGCCCTTACATTTCCCATAAAGTGGTAAAAGTAGTAATTTATAGTAGAACTAATAAGAGTGCATGTTATAATCTCTAGAGTAACCCACCAAACAGAATATAAAAGAATGCATAACTAACAAGGTACTGGGGGGAAGAGAAATAAAGAAAGGAAAAAAAGACAGCTGTGCAAATAGAACATAAATATAGTAGATTTGAACTTAAATATATCAGTGGTTACATTAAATGTAAATGGACTACATTTACATAAAACCAATGTGAAAAACAAAAACTCATATATATGCTGGGTTTTGGTACAAAGATAGCCAAGTATTTCAATGTAAGCGAGTAAAAAGTCAAGAAACAGACCTACAGAAATACATCCACTTGACAGATGACAAAGATGTCAGTGCAGTACTCTGGAGAATGGAAGGTTTTTTCAATATATGAGCCAACTAGTTATCCACATGGGAAAAAAATGAACCTGAACACTTAACTCACATCACATATAAAAATTAATTGCAGGTAGATTATAAATCTAAACGTGAAAGACAAAAAATAAAACTTCTAGGAGAAAACGAGAGAATATCTTCTTGACCTTGAGGTATGGGAAGCTATCTGAAACAGAACACAAAAAGTATAAAAAATAAAGGAAAAGATTAACTGCTTTTCATTAAAATTGACGACACCTTCATCAAAAGATTCCATTAAGAGTGAGAAGGGGGCTCCCCTGGTGGCACAGTGCTTGAGAGTCCACCTGCCGAGGCAGGGGACACGGGTTCATGCCCCGGTCCGGCAAGATCCCACATGCCGCCAAGCGGCTAAAAAAAGAGTGAAAAGGCATACCACAGAGCAAGAGAAGACATTTGCAATACATAAACCTAACGAAGGACTCAATCAGAATGCATAAAGAACTCTTATAAAATAGGCAAAAAGATTGAACAGGCACTTCAAAAGAGGCTATCTAAAAAGCCAATCAACATACCACAGGCATTTAAACTCACAGGTCATTAGGCAAATGTAAATTAAAACCAAAATATGAGATTACTGCACCCACAATTAGAATAGCTAAAATTTTAAAAACTGATAACATCAAGTATTGGTGAAGGTGTGAAGCAACCAAAACTCACACACAGCTGACAGAATGTACAGGTTACAACCTGAGATGCGATTCTGAGGTATAAATCCTACAGAATTGTGTAAATGATATGCACTAAAATAACCTAAATACCCTTTAAAAATATATGATGGGTAGAACAGATAAATTGCAGCATATTTACACAATGGCATACTACATGGCAATGAAAATAAATTTAACTACTGCTATATAAACAAAACAGATGAATCAAGACATAAGTAAATGACACCAGACTCAAAAGAATATATATAGTATAAATCCATTTATATAAAGTTTAAATACCTGCAAAAGTAGTCTGTGGTGATAGAAATCAAAATAATAGTTACCTTTGAAACTGGAAGGGGGAACAAGGGAGGATTCTGGGGGAACCAGTCATGTTTTATTTCTTGATTGAGGTATATAAGTGTGTTCACTTTGTAGAAATTCATTACTTTCCACGCTTGTGATATGATGACTGTTGTGATGGTTAATTTTATGTGTCAACTTGACTGGACTTCAGGATGCCCAGATAGCTGGCAGAACATCATTTCTGGGTGTGTCCGTGAGAGTCTTTCCAGAAGAGATAAGCATTTGAATCAGTAGACTAAAAACTTTGCTCTCTGCTTGATTTGGGATATCTTTCTTCTGCCCTGGGGCATCAGCACTCCTGTGTCTGGGCCTTCGCACTCAGACTGGGATTACACCACTGGCTGCCCTGGTTCTCAGGCCTTTGGGACTGGACTGGAACTACACCACCAGCTCTCCCGGGTCCCCAGCTTGCAGATGGCAGACGGTGGGACTTAGCCTTCACAATCACATGAGCCAATCTTTCATAATAAATCTCTTTCTACATGCCTCTCTCTCTCTGTGTATCCCATCAGTTCTGTTCTTCTGACAGCTCCAATTACAGCTGTATACCTCTCTGTACTATGTATACTAAGATTTTAAAGTGTACCCATATACAAGGCTTTCTTTTGGGGTAATGAAAACTAGACACAAATGGTAGTTGCATAACACTGTAAAGGTACTAAATGCCACTGAACTGTACACTCTTAAAATGGTTAAGTTTATGGTACATGAAATACCACAGTGAAAAAGAAAAATAACCCCAAAACTTGACCTCAATAAAACAATGTATATATTTATTAGCAGACATTCATGACTATAAATACTAAGAGTTGTAATGCCAAACTTACCAACTGCTGTGTCACCGTCTAACAAGTTGTCATCTTCAGAAGTCTGAAAGTCCATAATCACACCTGCTCCGTCTAAAAGCTCCTCGTCACTACTCGCACTTGTTATACTGTTGTAGCTGTTTCTATAGTAGCCTCTATGAAACAGCTGCTCAGACTCCATTTAGCTGTCTGCTTATCTGAAAAAACAAAGGGGGAAAAATGGCTTTAACATTTTCCCAACATATAATAAAAATCATCTACTTAGGGCTCCCCTGGTGGCGCAGTGGTTGAGAGTCCGCCTGCCGATGCAGGGGACACGGGTTTGTGCCCGGGTCCGGGAAGATCCCACATGTCGCGGAGCAGCTGGGCCCGTGAGCCACGGCCACTGAGCCTGCGCGTCTGGAGCCTGTGCTCCGCAACGGGAGAGGCCACAACAGCGAGAGGCTCGCATACCGAAAAAAAAAAAAAAATCATCTACTTTAATAAGTCGAAGGAAACTTCTGATCTCTGTATTAAAAATATATATATACTAACTTGATTCACTGTAACAATAACTAACTCTATTGTGTTAAGTCTTTGGGGATCATTTAATAATTCTATTCTCACCAAGAAGCTGTAAAAAGGAATGAAGAATTTCTTCAGGTAGTGGTATAAAACAATCTCCAAGATCAATCGTTAAGTTAAAAGACAAAGTACAGAGAAGGGTTTATAGTACACTACAATATATGTGGGGGGTCCCCCGAAAAAGGGGGGCTGTGGTAGAGGATGAAATACAGTACACAACTGGTTGTGTATGTACAGCCCATCTCCGGAGGGAGTTCCAAGAAAGCTCCCCACAGGGAAAAGGAACAGTGACTGAAGTACCAGGTCTGAGAGGGAAACTGTATGCCCCTTTTGAATACCTTACCAGATGCAAATACTAATTTTAAAATACTGTCATTTACACATTTTTAAAATTTCATTCTCCTTTCATCATTTTAAAATTTATTTATTTATTTTTGGCTGTGTTGGGTCTTAGTTGCTGCACACAGGCTTTCTCTAGTTGTGGTGAACGGGGGCTACTCTTCATTGCGGTGCACGGGCTTCTCATTGCCGTGGCTTCTCTTGTTGCGGAGCATGGGCTCTAGGCGCGCAGGCTTCAGTAGTTGTGGCGCACGGGCTCCGTAGTTGTGGCGCATGGGCTTAGTTGCACCGCGGCATGTGGGATCCTCCCGGACCAGGGCTCGAACCCGTGTCCCCTGCATTGGCAGGCAGATTCATTACCACTGCGCCACCAGGGAAGTCCCCATTTTAAAATTTAAACCTTCAGAGCCCATGGTCAAATATCAGCCATGAAAAGTATAATAGGTCACGATTTCTATTTTTTCCCAGCAGATAACAAGTAAGCACACGTTTCACTGTTCTTACTCCATACTTTAAAAACAATGTAACTCCTAAATAGTTTGATGTTTTAAATGCATCCACCTACTTGCTCAACACCCAAATGACAGTTCAACATTAGTGAGCTAGACACCAGCAACAGGCTTGAGAGGTTCGTGTGTGGGACTTGAAAGGTGAAGCCGTAGGAGCGGTCCACCCAGTAAGCCTGGTAAAGCAAGACTTCTTAGCTTTGTCATGATGAGTACACATAGAAAGTAAAGGATGAATGGAGCGACGCGCACTCCAATTCGAGTGCTGAATTCTAGCACTGAAGATTTGAAGGGTTAAGATAATCTCTTGTCCTCAGTAAATGTTCCTTCGGCACATGGAAAAACAACCTCAAAGAGCTGCAACGATTAAAAATTATTTGTAGTGAAAAAAAAATTATTTGTAAAGCTTTTACACTTTTTAGAAAAATAAAATACAGATAACTACTTTTAAAAGGTATATTATATAAATTCCCTAACTTAAAGACCACCTGAGAGAAGGTGAAGCTTGAGAGCTCTAGTCTCAGCATCTGGCACAGTGACTGGAACATAATATACGGATAATAGTGGTCAAAATGCCAGACTGTTTTCTCAATCAACCAGGTGAAAAAAGAGAAAGGAATTCAGTCTTCAATAAACAAATCCTCTCTACAACAGTGTTAATCTGGTCTTGGGAGAATAACCAAAACCTAGCACCTAAGTTACAAAGAAAACATTAAGTATTTACCACTTTGCAATTTTATTAATGTTTTATGATTACCTCCACCAAAGACAGCCTATTATACTGAGACTTGTTAGAATATACTAATTAAAACAAGAGTTTTGGGCTTCCCTGGTGGCGCAGTGGTTGAGAGTCCACCTGCCAATGCAGGGGACACAGGTTCGTGCCCTGGTCCAGGGGATCCCACATGCTGCAGAGCGGCTGGGCCCGTGGGCCATGGCCACTGGGCCTGCACGTCCGGAGCCTGTGTTCTGCAGCGGGAGAGGCCTCAACAGTGAGAGGCCCACGTACCGCAAAAAAAAAAAAAAAAAAAAAAGCGTTTTATTTTAAGGTAAATGTTAAAATAGAATAGTATGAAAATAACTGTTTATGCTAAGAACTCTGCAGTATCCATAGAGGTGATCAAATTCAATATTGTGGCTCTTGAGTAAATAACTAAAAGGCTTTTAAAAGAAAATAAGGATTAATAGTTCAAGAGTCATTTTAATTTTGATTAGCAAAGCACATATGCTAAGATTTTGCAAAGGACACAGACATTCTATTCTTCACTTCTTTACACGACGGTCACACTAGAAGCGCTTAATACATGTGATAACATACGTCAATGAGCGTTAATTCGCTAGAGGCTATAGAACACTGAGAAATCGCTCTAAAATAAAACTGTCTGTGTCCTAGGCCCTCAATCAGCAAGTTCCAACATAGCTCCTACATTTTATCCCTGAAAGTCCTCAAAAACCACTAGTGATGACTGCTAACTTAACCCTTTCAAAATGTCTAAAAACTTCATATCACGAACACCTCTGAGACATCTAGACTCCATACCTTTCCTTATAACAAGAGCAACCAACTCTGTTCCAAAGGTTTATTAAACTCAGGCCTGCATGGGTTCCTATTTCTATAAATTCAATAACTTAAAAAGAACTATTCTTATTTAACCCAGAAACCTGTAGAGCTGACCTGTGTGATCAGCAGCCACGAGTCCTGAAACACGGCTCTAAGGAGAAATACCTACTGCGCTTGTAGGACTTCATGACAAAAAAGAATGTCAAGTATTTCATTAAAAATTTCATATTGAGTCCATGCTGAAATAACACTTTAGATATACTGGGTTTAATAAAATATATTATTAAAATTAATCTCACCATTTCCTTTTTACCTTTTTAATGTATATACTAAGAAATTGGAAATTTCATATGTGTGTTGAATTTGCAGCACAACTGTTTTTATTGCCCAGCACTGCTATAAAATAGTCAAGATTCTATGGTAGCATAAAAGAAATACACAGAAGCAATCTGCACACCAGTGTTAAATCACTCTAGGTTTCAAACTCGATTCCCAGGCTTGACTACAAAAGGCTATTTAAACCATAATACAGCAGCTGAAATTTGGCATATAAAAAATGAAAACAATACTACAAAGTCATTTTTTTCCTTTTAAATTGTCAAAAATATACTTAAAACCATTACAAAACATTATAATAGACACAGCGACTTGCAAATATATTCTTGCAGAGCTAGGAAAAGTAGAGCTAACCCATGAAAATCTCTAGGGAGAAGGCCTGGTGCACTGCAGTGAGTTCCCAAATGATCTATGTACAGTCACCCTGACCTCTGTCATCTGATCACACCACAGCCAGCATGGTCTTTTCTAAAAGCAGGTCTGATGGGTCATCTCTGCACATGCCATGGATTTAGGTCTTAATCACTTCTCACCATGCTTAGCAGACAAACTCTTCCACACAGCGCACAAAGCCCATGCAGCCCGGCCTCTGCTGCCTCTCCCGGGGCGAACATCTCCCTCTCAGCCCCACCAGGCCGGCCCCAGCCCCTGCCCTAGGCTTAGCTGCTCCCTGAGCCGGGAACAGACCCTCACCTCCTCATCTAGGTAATGCTCCGAGGCATTCTTCAGCTCTCACCTCAAGCATCCCTTTATTCAGTTAACAAACTCTCAAGCAAGGACTTCCCTGGTGGTGCAGTGGTTAAGAATCCACCTGCCAATGCAGGGGACACGGGTCCGTGCACTGGTCCAGGAAGATCCCACATGCCACAGAGCAACTAAGCCTGTGAGCCACAGCTACCGAGCCTGCGCTCTAGAGCCCACATGCCACAACTACTGAAGCCTGCGCACCTAGAGCCTGTGCTCCGCAACAAGAGAAGCCACCGCAATGAGAAGCCCGTGCACCACAACCAAGAGTAGCCCCTGCTCACCACAACTAGAGAAAGGCAGCGTGCAGCAACGAAGACCCAACGCAGCCAAAAATAAAAATTAATTAATTAATTTAAAGAAACCCTCTCAAGCAGAGTTTACTATATGTCAGGCACCATCTTAGGCACATTACAAGTTAACTCATTTAAGATTGGTACTAAATACAACCAAAACCCTAAATCTTAGGTGCTGTTATCATCCTCATTTAACAGATGAGGAAACTGAGGCACAAAGAGTTGCAGTAACTGGCCCAAAGTCATGCAGCTGTAAGGAAAGCCTTCCTAACCTACCTCCTACCTGGGCCAGGCTTCCCTGACCAGGTCAAATTCTCACTGTGAGTTCTCACACCTCTCCTTGACAGCACTTAACCCAGGTGTAACGTCACCCCGATTCACGTGATAAGTCCTCCCTCCGGAGGGTGGCATGAGGCCTGGCTGTGCCCATCTGTACTCAACTCTGCAATGCTTAGCACAGTACCACACACCTACGAGGGGTTCACTTTTTTAAATTAAACTTTTTATTTCGAGATATTGTGATTTCACATGTGGTTGTAAATAATACAGAGAGCTCCTATATACCCTTTACTCAGTTTCTTCCAATGGTAACTTCTTGCACAATCATGATATTGACACTGACACAGAACTTTCCATCCCAAGGACCCCTCGTGCTGCCCTTTACAGCCTCACCCACTCTCTTCCAGTCCCCCACCCCTTCCTTAACCCCTGGCAACCCATAATCTGCTTTCTATTTCTAAAACTCTTCCACTTCAACAACGCTGTATAAATGGAATCGTACAGTCGACCATTTCGGGGATTAGCTCTCCGCACTCAGCAAGACTCTCTGGAGAGCCATCCAGGGGTTGTGTGTGTCAACAGTTCTTCCCTCTTCGTTGCTAAATAGTGCTCCACGATACGGACACACCACATGTTTGTTTAACCATTCACCCGTGGAAGAATTACCTGCCTCTTTTCTAGGTTTGGGCTATTATAAACAAAGCTGCTATAAATATTCACGTACAGATTTTTTGTGAACTTAAGGCTTCATTTCTCTGGGATAAAAGCAAAGGAGTGCAACAGCTGGGCCATATGGTAACTGCATGGCTGGCTTTTAAAGAAACTGCCAGTTTAACATCCCAACTTTACAGCCCTACCAACAATGTATGGGTGAGCCTGTTTCTCCACATCCTTACAAGCACTTGGTGGTGTCGGTTTTTTTCTTTCTTTCTTTTTTTTAGCCATTCTGATAGGTGTGTAGTGGTATCTCACTGTTCTTTTCATTTGTATTTCCCTAATGGCTGATGACGTTGAACATATTCTTATGTGCTTACTTGCTACCTGCATGTCCTCCTCAGTGAAATGAGTGTTCATATCTTTTGCCGATCTTCTAACCGGATTCTTTTACTTCCCAGTTTCATATTTTAGAATATATATTCTAGATACTAGTCCTTTGTCAGATATGTTGCTTGCAAATATTTTCTCCCACTCTGTAGCCTGGTTTTCTTCCTTTTGATAGGGTCTATCACAGAGCAAAAGTAATTCTGATGAAGTTCAACTTGTCAGTATTTCCCTTAAGGAGCGTGCTTTTGGCATCAACTCTAGGAAATTTACCTACCAAAGATTTCCTCCTAAATTTTTTCCTAAAATTTTTATAGCCTTACATGTTACATTTATGTCTGTGGTCCATGTTGAGTGAATCTTTCTATAAGTTGTAAGACACAGGTTGAAGTTTGTTTTTGTTTTTGGACGTATGGATATCCAACTGCTCCAATGCCATTTGCCAAAAAAGTTATCTTCCCGGGCTTCCCTGGTGCAGTGGTTGAGAGTCCACCTGCCGATGCAGGGGACACGGGTTCGTGCCCTGGTCCGGGAAGATCCCACATGCCGCAGAGCGGCTGGGCCCGTGAGCCATGGCTGCTGAGCCTGCGCGTCCGGAGCCTGTGCTCCGCAGCGGGAGAGGCCACAATAGTGAGAGGCCCGCGTACCAAAAAAAAAAAAAAAAAAAAGTGATCTTCCTTCCACTGAATTGTTTGGGGGTCTCTGTCAAAAATTAGTGGGGCATATTTGTGTGAGTCTATTTCAGACTTCTCTGTTCTGTTTCGTTGATCTGTGTGTCTATACCTAGAGCAGTAAGGACAGTATTGACTACTGGAGCTCTTGAAATTGGATAGATTGATTTCTCACACTTGGTTCTTATTTTTCAAAATTGTTTTGGTTATTCTAGTTCCTTTGCCTTTCCATATAAATTTTGGAATAGCCTGGTCTCTATCTACGGAACCTTGCTGGATCAATTAATGTCTATAGTATGAATGAATAGCAAATGCCTAACGGATGATGGATACATCTGTACTTGGATGTTGCATGGGAACTCGAATTCAACAAGACCTAAGCCAAATACCTATTTGCCCCAAACTTGCTCGTCCTCCCCCTCTCCCTATCTCAGTTTACAGGATCACCATCTACCTAGTAGCCAAAGTCAGTTTGGAGAGTCACTGATTAATGCATTTAACAACCATCTGCTGAGCGCCCAGCATGTGCTGGGGTGATGAGTAAGAAATGGTCCCTATTCCCAAGGCAGTGAACGTGAAAGACAGACAAACAATGACATATGGTGTGAGAGGCGCCAGAGGAGAAGTATGCTCAAGGTACATGATGACACTGAGCAGGAACAAGCTGCTGCCTGGGAAAGTCTGCAAACACTGAAAGAGGAAATGAGTACTGAAGGATTAGGACGCATCAACTAGGCCAACTATGAGGTGCCAAGTCAATAAAGGAAAAGAAAAAAGTACATGCAAAAACACAGCAGCATAATAAGACCTGCTCGGGTAGCTTATGGAAGAGGCAGGGGCTGGAGAGTAGCCGAGGAGGTGGACGGACGCCAGAGAAAGGCAGGCGCTCCTAGGTCCTGCTGAGGAACTTACTCCTGACAACACGTGAGAAACCATTATGAGGTTTAAAAGAGAAATCACCTGATCAGATACAAACTTTAACAAGCAACAGCAGCAGCAGCGTGGAAGGCAGAGGAGAAGGGCAAGAGTGACCCGGGGAGGACTCCAGGAGACCTTGAAGAGCCCTGGACACAGCACAGTGAGGTCACCACCGAACTGAGTCATGGCCACATGAAGAAATAGGAACGGCTGCGAGGGACATTTAAGAGGCCACGGTAGCTAACAAAACGCGAGGAACGTGAAGGAGAAATCTAAGGTATCTGCTCGGTTTCTGACTTGATTGATTCAAAACAGCTGGAAGAAACAAAGTGCAATCTCCAGCAGCTTGTAGGACTCAGAACCAGAGCGTTCTTTCCAACAGCAGGATTACACACTCAGGCTTTAGTCCTATTCCAGGCCAGACTGCAGTGAGGGGATGGCGACCCTGAGCGCACCAGTCTAGCCCCTGAACTGCAGACACTGAGCGGTTCAGCACCAGAACTGGGGGGTGGGGAGCAGAACGAGGGAGACCTGGAACCCAGAGCCTGAGGGAGGCATGCTGCTTCTTCATAGCTTCCAACAAGGTTTTGCCCTCTCATCAAGGGGACTGGGTAGGCCTGAGGACCATGGCTAAGTTGCAAAGGCGTGTCAGTCAGCTATCTGACAGAACAGCAGGCACAATCAACCCCAGAGAAAGAAGAAAAGAAAATCCCAAATGTCAGCAGCCAGAGATGAAAAAAAGTCTCAAGAGCAGGGCTTCCCTGGTGGCACAGTGGTTAGGAATCTGCCTGCCAATGCAGGGGACACGGGTTCGAGCCCTGGTCCGGGAAGATCCCACATGCCGCAGAGCAACTAAGCCCGTGAACCACAACTACTGAGCCTGTGCTCTAGAGCCCGTGAGCCACAACTACTGAGCCCACGTGCCACAACTACTGAAGCCCAAGTGCCTAGAGCCCATGCTCCGCAACAAGAGAAGCCACCGCAATAAGAAGCCCGCGCGTTGCAATGAAGACCCAACACAGCCAAAAATTTAAAAACAAACAAAGTCTCAACAGCAATAACCGCAGGGAGGTGGAACTCTGACTGATATAGCCACTTGGAAGTAAGGAGCTTCCTCACGTGAATATTTCAAGAACTAGGTGTGCGAAAGACTTGTCAAAGATTAAAACGTGACAATGAATTTCAACACAATCATTTACACATTTACTAAAGTTTGTAAAATGGCCACTCGTGTACCAGAAACTGTAAAAAAAAAAAATACAGACAAAATTTTTATTTATTAATGGCATCATATCTGTACAGGCCTTACAGCTTTCAATAAACTTCAGCATAAATTACATAATATACTGTCCTCAAAAGGGATATAGTAATTTTTTCCTATAAATTACTATATATCCATATAATGACAGGCAACGCATGACAGATGTCACAGAAGACACTGAAATTGTTACAAGAGCTCGGGGAAAAGACTGCATCCATCTGTAATTGATGATGCGAAGACTTCTTTGGAAGAGACACACTTGAATTGGACCTTAAAAGGTAAGTGGGAGGGATTCTCTAGCAGTCCAGTGGTTAGGACTCGTGCTTTCACTGCCAGGGGTCCAGGCTCAAACTCTGGGAGAATTAAGATCCTGCAAGCACGTGGTGTGGCCAAAAAAAAGGTAAGTGGGATTTTATGGGGCAGAGGTGGGAGAAGAGGTTAGTTCATTGAAGCAACAGTGAAGCATTGGCGTGAATCAAGCCATGGAGCCAAGAAGGTGACAAAGACATTTGGCGATGAGTGAGTGTGTGCAGAGAACACAAGTCCAATGCAAGGTTTCGTGGTCAGATAAGTCTGGGTAATAAAACATACCCTGTGTAGAATTGTAATGGTTAACAGAATAAGAAAGGTTCTTGAGAAAACCTGTAGTAAACATTAACTTCATAAACAAAATTTATTGAAAGTTTCTCAAATTTATTTTACCAGGGAATGACCCCTCTACCCATTATAACATCATGAAACTTAGATCAGAACATCACCATATTAAAAAAGAATTTACCCTAATACAAATTGTCAGTACTTACAAGACATGACAGTAATGAAACGCATTTCTCCCCAAAGTAATATTTCCTGGTATTTTATCCTACTGTCCATTAAGTTAGCTGCATGTCCAAATCACTGCACCTTAGATATTTCTCTTCAAAAAAGTATTAAATGGATAACCTGCTAAAGAAAGTGGCTTTCTATTCTGAAGAAAATTTCCCAGATTCATAAATATTTTTAGATCCAGTCAAAAGATAACTGCTAGATGATTTTAAAAGGAAAAACACACACACAAATATAAAAGTCAGACTATAACAAGTAAAAAGGTAAACAATCCAACAAAAAGATGCTGTGGAGGACTTAGACTTTGAAAACTAAATAATTTCCATGACTTTACAAGACAGAAACTGTTCAACTACTTCCCATGAGGGCAAGAAATGTATTTACCTGACATGGTTCCAATCAAAGTTGCAGATCAAATCTCTCTATATTTCAGCAATGCAAATGAGCATTTTCCCCACGTGGGTTCATCTTTCATTTTATATTTAACCTTATACTTAACCGAAGAACACTGATCTTTAAGAATCAAAATGTATCATAGCTACAATGTTTATATACACATGTGAAAGTGCATAATTAAAAAACACAAGAAGAGTTTCTTAGAGTAGTGGCATGAGGATTAAAAAAAAAGATTTTCCAGAGTTTCTGTAATTTTACATTATTTTTATAACTGAAGAATAAATGGACCTGTGCTGCCATCTCTCTCACCCCATCTTTTCTTCCAGCATTTTGTTGAGTCTCGCTCGCAATGAAGTGCAGCCAGTGAGAGCAAGAGCTCTGAAATCACATTGCCAGGCTTCAGTCTCAGTTCTGACACTGACTGTGACCTTGGGCAAATTAATTAAATCCTCTATGCCTCAGTTTCCACAGCTCTATAACGGGAAAAATCAAAGTACCTACTTCAAGGGGTTGGAGAATTGAGATAATCCACAAAACCACTTAGGAAAGATCCTGAACCATAGAATTCGCTCAATAAATATTAACACATCATATTTTAGATCCCTGCTGAAAGGTTTGACTGGAAACTAAGATGAAAGCTCTACAAAGCAGTGATAGTGGCCAAACCTCACAGGATACTGCTTTGATATCTGACCCACCACAGAGATCAAATCTGGCTTCCTGAGCCATCTGAAAATTATTACCAACATGTCACAACAGGAAATGGAAAGCCTATCACCAACATGACCTGGAAAACAGCCAATTCACTGACATAAAATCCTAAACTCAGCAAATCCTTCCCCTAAACTGTATATATCCAAAACCAGGTTAAATATTGGCATTCCTAATGAGCTATGTATGATTGAAAACACATGCTAAAACACAAGTTCCAACTAAAGTTGTAGGTACTATACATTCATATTGATCTCTTAAAATAATGTGACCTGTTTTTCAAACAAAGATTCAGTCTTTGAAGAGTGTGGGGAGTTAGGTGTGGGAGAGCTGCAATCTGCCTTGGGTTCTTCCAACAGTGGCTGTTCCTATTAACCAGAGGTCAGAAAAGCTGGCTTAACCTGAGTAAATAACTGCAGGGCACACACCTGGTTTTTAAGCCACAGTCTGTAACAAGAAAATCAGCAACAGCACCTTTTAGGATGAAATCAACAACCTATACACGAGCATTTTAACTTCTCTGTGTACTCCCGTGCTACACAGACAGTATTTTCCAGTGACTCACAGAAGCAAGTAAAATTGACTGACATCAGTTAAATTATTTCCATGCCGACCTCATCAAGAAAAGATTCTTCTAAATTAACTCTTGAGAGATGAAAAGTAAAGCATTTCTGGAAAGATTCAACAAAGACAAACCACAGTGATGCTGCTGTAACTGAACTGCATGCTGTAAACTCAAAAAAGTTTATAGTTTGCAGAACTGAACTTTTGAATTACCAAAGAGAAAAAATGGTACCAGTCACTGTTGATTCATTTCTTATTAAAAAAAAAAAAGAATTTTCTTCCAAAGGAAACACAAATCTCGGTCTCTAATATGCATAAAGTATGTGTAATTATCTTCTAGGTGCTCCGGTTTTGAAATGCTATACAAATAAAGCACATTATATACAATATCGATTTCTGAGTCTAAGGTGGTTTCCGGTCCAAGTCTAAGAACAAAACACAAATGTTACATATACACACAAACTATGTCTTGATATACACATAAATTTAAAGAAAGAGACACTGAACTTTATAGTTGGGCAAATTTCGCAAAAGTAAAACCCACAATTAATCTCTTCCTGGCACCTACGTCCATTCTGCTCACAGGTCTTTCGGCGGTTCCCGAAGGAAGCAGGTGAAAGCTCAGAGAACGGCCGCGGGCCACACCTGCTGCTGGCGGGGTCAGCGTCCCAGGACGGAGAGGCTAGCGGCCCGCCCTGCCCCGCGGAAGCCACGGCCCCGGACCCCCTGCCGCCGCCGCCACTCACCTCGCCGCTCAGAGGCAGACAGCAGCCCCGGGGCCGCGTCCTGCGCCGCCGGCGGGCTCCGCATCTGAGGGCGGCCGGCGCGGCCAGCCCCACCGCGACCGCAACCCACGGGCTCAGCCGGGAGGGAGCCGCATCAAGTTGCAGCCGCCGGCTCCGGGGCCCTGGACTCGACCCGCTGCTGCCCCGAATCAAACACGACCGCCTCCGAGCTCACCTCCCTCTGGAGGGACCGCAGCTGCAGCCATGCTCCAACTCGGGGAGGAACTGGAGCGGCCGGCCACCAGCACCCCTCCTCGGCGCTCGGCCCGACTCCGGCCGCCGGCGACGGGCCCGCAGGAAGGACTGCGGCTCGGGACCGTCCCGCCCGACCCACCGACCCCAGGAAGCCGACAGGAGCGGCGCTAGCAGGGCCGACAGGTGCGTCGGCGCCTGACGTCACCGCGTAGCCGTGAACGGCCGGTCGGAGCCGCGTAGACGCCCATTGGGCCGTGTGGGAACAGGGGGCGGGACGCGTGGAGGCAGTAGGCGGGACCTTTTGGAGCAGGGGCGGGGCTTGTGGAGGATGGGGAGGGACTTGTGGCGGCAGGGGGCGGGCCGCGTAGGAGCGGTAGGCGGGCCGTGTGTGGGTAGTGGGAGGGCCGTGCGATGCAGTGGGCGGGGCCGTGGCGCCTTGGGGCGGGGCCGGCTAGGGGCGCGACCTTTCCCAGCTGGTGGGTCACGCCCCTCGCGCTGTGGGGGGTCCTCGTCTTGGTGACCTCGCGAGAGGACTGAGGTGGCACCGGGCCGCTCTCCCCGAAGGGCACTGCGCGCAGTCCGGCGGATCTCAGGTTCGCGTTCGGCGCCGGCGGGACCTCGGCGTCCAGCAGCGCGGAGACTGGGCTACCGTGGCGGGAGCGTTGATTCCGTGGGCAGCCGGTCTGTCTGAGCTTACGCGCGGACCCGGCTCCGCGCCGGCACCCGGTTAGCCTTTATGAATTGTCAAAAATAATGCTTGTTAATTGACTATTTTGGAGAAAACGTGTAACCTGAGGACTCGAATGGCAGAGCTGAGTTGATTTCCTTTTGGCAGACAGCTGTGGAACTCCTCAGGCGCGCCAGTGCGGAATCCCAGAGCAGGGAGGGCCGCACAAGGACAGTCCAGGACGCGGCTCTGCGGCGTGGGGACGTCCTGAATCCCACAGGTGACCTCTGACCTGGGGGGGGGCGGGGAGGAGATGTCCAACAGCACCTGGTGGCAAGGAAAGGAAGAAGTGTAAAGGCGAATGGTGCCCTGCTGTTACTGGAATGTAGGTGGAAGGGGGATGAAGAGGTGGGTTGTTGATGCAGTTGTATGGAAGAGTTTGTGTTTTATCCCAGATAACTGGGAGTTGTTGAAACGGTTGTGGTTGTTGTTGTTTGAGTAGTTTTTCCTGCACAATTTTTATTATGAAAATTTTCAAACCCAAAATACCTGAGAGTATGAAATGAGTTTATTGCATACTCAAATATGGTTTTTCATTTCTTTAAGGTATATGATAAACACTCTAAAATTTTCGGTCTTAAAAGTCTAAAGTCGGGCTTCCCTGGTGGCACAGTGGTTAAGAACCCGCCTGCCAATGCAGGGGACACGGGTTCGAGCCCTGGTCTGGGAAGATCCCACATGCCGCGGAGCAACTAAGCCCGTGTGCCACAACTACTGAGCCCATGTGCCACAACTACTGAGTCCGCGTGCCTAGAGCCCGTGCTCCGGAACAAGAGAAGCCACCACAACGAAGAGTAACCCCCGCTCACCGCAAATAGAGAAAGCCCACGCACAGCAATGAAGACCCAATGCAGCCAAAGATAAATAAATGAATAAGATTTTTTTTTTAAGTCTAACATCAACTTACAGCAGCTGCATGTAACATGGAAGTGTTTTAATCATGGGCATGATGGGATCAGTCATCTAGATGCAAAAATCCTGCTGTATTAGCTTCATCTGTATTCGGGTGTAATTTTTTACCCTGAAACTTGTGACAGTCGGAGGCAGACATTATGAAACTCTCCCCAAAGATACTTCAACATGCATCTCAAGAATAACACCTCTCCAACACGATCAAATATCACAGCTAGGAAGTTAACAATAAATCCCTCATATCGTCTGATAACCAGGCTATATTTAAATTTTGCCAGTTGTCAACAACAACGAAACATCTTTTGCAGACTTTTTTTTCAAACCAGGATCCAGACAAGTGTCTTTTTTTTTTTTTTTTTTTCTTGGCGGTACGCGGGCCTTTCACTGTTGTGGCCTCTCCCATTGCGGAGCATAGGCTCCAGACGCGCAGGCTCAGCGGCCATGGCTCATGGGCCCAGCCGCTCCGCGGCATGTGGGATCTTCCCGGACCAGGGCACGAACCCGTATCCTCTGCATTGGCAGGCAGACTCTCAACCACTGCGCCACCAAGGAAGCCCCAGACAAGTTTTAAACGTTGCATTTTGGTTATGTTTCTTACATCTCTTTTATTCTTCAACAGCCCCTCCAATTTTTCATAGCACTGATGTTTTAAAGAGACAAGTTGCCTTGTAGAGTGTTGCACGTTGAACCGTTGTCTTTTAATTGTTAGAGTAATCATGGCTTGTGTAGATTGACTGTGTCCCCAAAGAACCCCCTCCCTCCCCTACCCCATGCTTTATTTGGAAGTAGGGTCTTACAGATGTGACCAAGGAAAGTTATTAGGATGGGCCCTAATTCAACAGGACTGGTGTCCTCAGAAGAGAAGAGACACAAAGACAGACATACAGGAAGATGGCATGTGAAAATGGAGGCAGAGACTGGAATGATGCTGTTCAGAGCTAAGGAGTGCCGGGGGCACCAGAAGCTGGAAGAAGTAAGGAAGGATTCTCCCCGAGAGCCCTTCAGGAGAGCAGAACCCTGCTGACACCTTGATTTCAGACTTCTGGCCTCCAGAACTGTGTGAGAATAAATTTCTATTGTTTTAAGACCACCAGTTTGTGGTACTTTGTATGAAAATATGAAATGCAAGTTGATGTCATCCTGTACAACCTGACCAACCTTAGTGCCGCTCGCCACAAAAAGATACTATTAAGTATGTCTTGGATATCTTTCCAGGGACTTTTTAGGCATGTACAAACATATTACGTACGTAAAATGATGGAGGAAACTTTATTCACCAGTAGCCCTGTTAAGAGCCTGGCTTGGCTTGGCCAAACCTTCTGGTAAGTGTTTAGGGTAGGAGACCCTAGATAGGTCTCAGCTGGTTCCTAGAGTCCAGGGAAGCACGTGGAGGGAGAGGAGGCTGTTTTCCTTTGGAGAGGGGAAAGGAGCCCTGTCGACCGGGAGAAGGTGGGGTAAGTGCTGAAGGAGAGTTTGCTGTCGAGTGTTGCACAGCAGGGTGTGCAAGAGAAGCTTCTTTGCCTCCCTACCAAATTGTATCAAACTCTGTATCACACACTAATGCCTTTGATTATGTACACTTTGGGGGCCCTCCAGTAAAACACAAGAGAGTAATGAATATCTGATCTAAATATGTATTTTTTGTATCTTTGAGGCACATAGCACTCTATAAGCATTAATATCAACATTCTAGATTCAACTCATCCTTTTTGATAGCTGCATACAACATATCACTTAAAAGGTCTTTAAGTAGGGTCCGGTGACATGATTCTACTTGTTGTTGTAGGACTGAGGCCGCTGTTTTGTTGCTTTCTTGCCAGCTGTTAACTGGAGATCACTCTAAGCTCCTAGAGGTTGCTCTCAAGTCCCAACCAAATGGCTCTCACAACGTAGTGACTTACCTCTTCAAAGCCAGCAGAATTTCTCTTCCTTTCCCTTGAATTAGACTTCTTTGAAGGGCAGGAGGGGTTATGTAATTAGGTCAAGCCCACCCATCATAATTTCATTTTTTTATGAACTCAAGGTCAGTTGACTAATAACGTTATCATGGAAGTGAAATCCACCATATTTACAGACCAGCCCACACTCAAGGAGCAGCAGTTACACCAGGCACGTACACCAGGGCCTGGGAATCTCGGGGCCACATCAGAATTCTGCCTGCAGCAGCCCCCGCTCCA
Organism: Aethalodelphis obliquidens; assembly: GCF_003676395.1. Lineage (NCBI taxonomy): Eukaryota > Metazoa > Chordata > Mammalia > Artiodactyla > Delphinidae > Aethalodelphis > Aethalodelphis obliquidens. The sequence continues at coordinate 649,694 of NW_020838047.1, forward strand.
GCCCCTAATGATTCACAGGTAAAGTGCATTCAGTCCTTCCCAACGTTCGCAAGGGCCTCGTGCCAGTACAGCATCTGCGTGAAGTCCAGGGTCTCATCTAAATCTAAATCTCATCTGTTCAGTGTCCAAAAGCTCTTCCAAGTCAGGTGAAGATGGGGCCCCTGGGTGTAATCCACTAATTCCTCTTCATCTGTGGACCAGTGACACTAAAGAACCAAGTTACCTGCTCCCAACACTCTCGAAATACAGGGCTGGGACAGGCAGAGGAGCAGTGGCCGGCCTTCCAGCCCACAGGGAGAGGAAGGAAGATGGGGGCCTGTTCTCAACACACAGCCGCCTTCCACGGTGGCGAGGGTGCCCCTCTCTTCCCTGAGTGCAGTAGCTGGATTTGGGGTGATTTTGTGTTTTTGAGAAAAGGAAAACCCCTTTGTGTTGCCCTCAGCCAAGAGGATTTTGCGCCTTAATAGGCTAGAGCATCAGCTTTTCCAGATCCTGTATCTGCCTCACGGGCTGACAGCCTCTTCACTTCCTGACTCAGCACCGGCACCAGCTCACAAAGCAGGTTTTTCTCACTGTGACTTTATTTCATAACCGTTACCTTTGCCCTTCCCTGTCGCTAGGCCTCGCATAAAATTATAGGAGTTTACACAGCAGATTTCCTTAACTCCAAATCTCAGGCTAGGCCATTTAAACAAACAGGCAGAACACACCCAAAGTTCTTGCTATCTAAGCCCAGAACCATGAGGCCTAGTTACCCAACGTGTGTGGTAGTCAGAGGGCCACTCAGGTGACCTTTGTAGGATCAAGAAATTCAGCTTCTTGCAATTAAAATAAACTATGCCCCAGAATATTACAAAAATTGTGTGTCTGGTTTATTTGGAAAGCCTAAAGATTCAAAAGTCTTCTAAGGACATATCTTAGGACCTGCCAAAATTAGGAATCCTTTCCCTTGTTACCAGGAAAGTGTACTCTCCCTTGTATACTTCTGAGTGCAAAGAGTTGAAAATTGTAGGACATCAGGCAAAAGACTTTCACTCCTTTTAAATTATTTTTAATATACAGGGCAGAGTAATACCCAGAGATTACCTGCTTGATGTTGTGTGGGAGGGTACCTCCGTGCAATGGTACCCTCCAAATACACGAGCAGACGAGTTTTCCCAGAGGTCAGGGAAAGAAAGCCAACACACCTTGAGAAGCCAGGGAGAAAGAAAGTCAACACAGTTAGAGAGGGTGCAAGGCGGGTGGAAAGATTAAAACCTGTGGTCATGCAATGTACATACATCCTGTCTCTTTTTGGTACGTCAGCCTCCTGTGGATGGTGGGGTAAGTAGAACCAGAGGTGAGGTTTGAGCGAGGGTGCAGAAATGGAAGGTGCCCTAAGCCAACGACACACTCTGGCTCTGTCAGAGAGGTGTAGGGCGAGAGGGCCTGGCCACAGCCCCAGGTTGCCTGTTAACCTGCTGAGCACTTTTTGGGCAGGACACGTAGGACACAGTAAGCGTGTCACCTCTGGGTGGCAGGATTAAGACCCATGAACATTGGGTGTCTCACGGACATTTAGTGTGCCGTGAAGATACGGTGCTTGATGCACATTCGATGCCTCTTGTATGTTGAGTGCCTCACGAACATGTGGCGTCTCTTGGGCTTTCCAGCCTTTTCAATCTCTGTTCACAAGTATCAGTATATGCCCTACTGACCTCATCTGTCCACCATGTCTCACAGCTGAGTAACTTACTTCTCTGTGCTTAACACATGAGCTTTTTCTATCCTATTTATTTCTTTTCTCCCAGGACAGAATTCAGTTTTCTCAGACAACACAGTCCTGGGCTTCAGAGCGGGTACGGTGCCCAGCTGGTGATGGGGGTGCCCACAATGCAGTCAGACTTCTCGGGACTCTTTCATTGCTGGTATCGTGGTAGAATTCACGGAACCATGCTCATACCCAAGCCCAGTTTTCTCTTATTTTACTTGGGACCCTGTTGGACAAGTTTCTTAGGTTCTTTCTTAGAAAAATGTTGAAAAGGAAGTGAAAACTTTTCTAAACTAAGTGGAATTTTTCACAAGAGATTTACAGACATTCTCTGTTTTCTTCTCTCACTGAAGATATGTAGCCTAAATTGGGGGAGAGGTGCCTAGCTTTGAGAACAGACAATAGTCGCAGTCACAGTATTGTGCTATAACGTCCAACATGAGGAACTATAGTTAACACTAGAGTTAACTGTGTGGTATATTTGAAAATTATGTGGTATATTTGAAAATTGTTCAGAGACCAGGTACGAAGAGTTCTCATCACAAGGGGAAGAAACATGTTTTTCCGTTTTTTGGTATCTACATGAGATGATGGATGTTAACTAAGCATTGTGGTCATTGTTTCACCATATATGTGAGTCAAATCATGATGCTGTACCCCTTGAACGTATGCAGTGCTGTACATCAACTGTATTTCAATAAAACTGGAAAAACCCAAACCAAACCAATGACTAAAAATAAATAAAAAGCTGTCAGCACACAGGAAGTAGTTGGAGGCACAGCAAACTATGTTATGTGAATAAAGCCAGGCTCCTGTACTTTAAGTCATAGTTTCTGGTTGGAACTGAGCTGAAGCACTAATAACAACAACTCTACCAGGACTCGTACTAGCTTTACTCCTCCTCCAACAACCAGCCAACAAAACCTTGAAACTCTCAAGGAAAGTGAAAAAGAAGAATAACGCACAGTGCTAAGAGTGTGCTTATTCCAACCATTTCTGGTTCCCCGGGAGATCCAGAGAACAGATGGTAGACATCGCCAGTGAGTGCATGTGGTGGCACTCATTCCTTTCTGCCAGCATTTCTGTCACTCTGGAAGTGGCAGCTTGTAATGTGCTATTTTATAGACTTAGCAAAAGGAGTGAAAAAGAGCACTTTTTCACAGAAATCTGGAATCAGATTTCAGTTTCTCCTAGATTCTTGTTCTCTGGCCTCAGTCAAGTTGCTCTAAGTTTTCCCTGAAATAGAAAAACCTGGAGATATGATTATTTCCCATAACAACTTTAGAAATACGTTAAAAAACAGGTCCGCAGGGCTTCCCTGGTGGCACAGTGGTTGAGGGTCCGCCTGCCGATGCAGGGGACGCGGGTTCGTGCCCCGGTCCGGGAAGATCCCACATGCCACGGAGCGGCTGGGCACGTGAGCCATGGCCGCTGAGCCTGTGCGTCCCGGAGCCTGTGCTCCTCAGCAGCAGAGGCCACAACAGTGAGAGGCCCGCATACTGCAAAAAAACAAACAAACAAAAAAACAGGTCCGCAGAAAATCAGAGATATGAACAAAGCCACGGAGATCTGCTTCATGTATTTGTGAGCTGTTTCAGAAAAAGAACGTTGATTCTATCACTTAGTTTCATGCACATTGTCAAGAGGAAGGGAAAGGGATTGAGAAGTTCTATTAGGAAAATAGGGATGCGGTTCTAGTCTAGAATTTCTTCCTGATTTCACCAGCATCAGGGAAGTAGTTGAAAATGACCTTTTCTTGTCCTTTGCCTTTTTCCTTAAGGGAGAACACGAAATTATATTGAATAGATTTGCAGTCTTGATAATATTTTTTAAACATCTTTATTGCAGTATAGTTGCTTTACAATATTGTGTTAGTTTCTGCTTTATAACAAAGTGAATCAGCTATACGTATACGTATATCCCCATATCTCCTTCCTCTTGCATCTGCCTGCCACCCTCCCTATCCCACCCCTCTAGGTGGTCACAAAGCACCCAGCTGATCTCCCTGTGCTATGGGGCTGTTTCCCCCTAGCTATCTATTTTACATTTGGTAGTGTATATATGTCCATGCTGCTCTCTCACTTTGTCACAGCTTCCCCTTCCCCTTCCCCATGTCCTCAAGTCCATTCTCCACGTCTGCGTCTTTATTGCTATCCTGCCACTAGGTTCTTCAGAACCTTTTTTTTTTTTTTTTTAGATTCCAAATATAGGTGTTAGCATACAGTATTTCTTTTTCTCTTTCTGACTTACTTCACTCTGTATGACAGACTCTAGGTCCATCCACCTCACTACAAATAACTCGATTTCATTTCTTTTTACGGCTGAATAATATTCCATTGTATACATGTGCCACATCTTCTTTATCCATTCATCCGACGATGGACGCTTAGGTTGCTTCCATCTCCTGGCTATTGTAAATAGAGCTGCAATGAACATTGTGGCACATGACTCTTTTTGAATTATGGTTTTCTCAGGGTATATGACCAGTAGTGGGATTGCTGGGTCGTATGGTAGTTCTATTTCTAGTTTTTTAGGAACTTCCATGCTGTTCTCCATAGTGGCTGTTTCAATTTACATTCCCACCGACAGTGCAAGAGGGTTCCCTTTTCTCCATACCCTCTCCAGCATTTATTGTTTGTAGATTTTTTGATGATGGCCGTTCTGACTGGTGTGAGGTAATACTTCATTGTAGTTTTGATTTGCATTTCTCTAATGATTAGTGATGTTGAGCATCCTTTCATGTGTTTGTTGGCAATGTGCATATCTTCTTTGGAGAAATGTCTATTTAGGTCTTCTGCCCATTTTTGGATTGGGTTGTTTGTTTATTTGATATTGAGCTGCATGAGCTACTTGTATATTTTGGAGATTAATCCTTTGTCAGTTGCTTCGTTTGCAAATATTTTCTCCCATTCTGAGGGTAATCTTTTCGTCTTGTTTATGGTTTCCTTTGCTATGCAAAAGCCTTTAAGTTTCATTAGGTCCCATTTGTTTATTTTTGTTTTTATTTCCATTTCTCTAGATGGTGGGTCAAAAAGGATCTTACTGTGATTTATGTCTTAGAGTGCTCTGCCTGTGTTTTCCTCTAAGAGTTTCATAGTGTCTGACCTTACATTTAGCTCTTTAATTCATTTTGAGTTTATTTTTGTGTATGGTGTTAGGGAGTGTTCTAAATGCATTCTTTTACATGTAGCTGTCCAATATTCCCAGCACCACTTATTGAGGGCTGTCTTTTCTCCATTGTATATTCTTGCCTCCTTTATCAAAGATAAGGTGACCATATGTGTGTGGGTTTATCTCTGGGCTTTCTATCCTGTTCCATTGATCTATGTTTCTGTTTTTGTGCCAGTACCATACTGTCTTGATTCCTGTAGCTTTGTAGTATAGTCTGAAGTCAGGGAGCCTGATTCCTCCAGCTCCATTTTTCTTTCTCAATATTGCTTTGGCTATTCGGGGTCTTTTGTGTTTCCATACAAATTGTGAAATTTTTTGTTCTACTTCTGTGGAAAACGCCATTGGTAGTTTGATAGAGATTGCACTGAATCTGTAGATTGCTTTGGGTAGTATAGTCATTTTCACAATGTTGACTCTTCCAATCCAAGAACATGGTATATCTCTCCATCTGTTTGTATCATCTTTAATTTTTTTCATCAGTGTCTTATAGTTTTCTGCATACAGGTCTTTTGTCTTCTTAGGTAGGTTTATTCCTAGGTATTTTATTCTTTTTGTAGCAAAGGTAAATAGAAGTGTTTCCTTAATTTCTCTTTCAGATTTTTCATCATTAATGTATGGGAATTCAAGAGATTTCTGTGCATTAATTTTGTATCCTGCTACTTTAACTCATTGATCAGCCCTAGCAGTTTTCTGGTAGCATCTTTAGGATTCTCTACATATAGTATCATGTCATCTGCAAACAGTGACAGCTTTACTTCTTCTTTTTTGATTTGGATTCTTTTTATTTCTTTTTCTTCTCTGATTGCTGTGGCTAAAACTTCCAAAACTATGTTGAATAATAGTGGTGAGAGTGGGCAACCTTGTCTTGTTCCCTATATTAGAGGAAATGGCTTCAGTTTTTCACCACTGAGAATGATGTCGGCTGTGGGTTTGTTATATATGGCCTTTATTATGTTGAGGTAAGTTCCCTCTATGCCTACTTTCTGCAGGGTTTTTATCATAAATGGGTACTGAATTTTATCAAAAGCTTTTTCTGCATCTATTGAGATGATCATATGGTTTTTATCCTTCAGTTTGTTAATACGGTGTATCACATTGATTGATTTGCATATATTGAAGAATCATTGCATTCCTGGGATGAACCCCACTTGATCATTGTGTATGACACTTTTAATATGCTGTTGGCTTCTGTTTGCTAGGATTTTGTTGAAGATTTTTGCATCTATGTTCATCAGTGATATTGGCCTGTAGCTTTCCTTTTTTGTGACATCTTTGTTTGGTTTTGGTATCAGGGTGATGGTGGCCTCGTAGAATGAGTTTGGGAGTATTCTTCCCTCTGCTATATTTTGGAAGAGTTTGAGAAGGATAGGTGTTTGCTCTTCTCTAAATTTTATAGAATTCACCTGTGAAGCCATTTGGTCCTGGGCTTTTGTTTGTTGGAAGGTTTTTCATCACAGTTTCAATTTCAGTGCTTGTGATTGGTCTGTTTATATTTTCTATGTCTTCCTGGTTCAGTCTCAGAAAGTTGTGCTTTTCTAAGAATTTGTCCATTTCTTCCAGGTTGTCCATTTTATTGGCATAAAGTTGCTTGTAGTAATCTCTAATGATCCTTTGTATTTCTGCATTGTCAGTTGTTTCTTCACATTATTCATTTCTAATTCTGTTGATTTGAGTCTTTTCCCTTTTTTTCTTGATGAGTCCGTCTAATGGTTTATCAATTTTATCTTCTCAAAGAACCAGTTTTATTGATCTTTGCTATTGATTCCTTCATTTCTTTTTCATTTTTTTCTAATCTGATCTTTCTGATTTCTTTTCTTGTGCTAACTTTGGGGTTTTTTGTTCTTCTTTCTCTCATTGCTTTAGGTGTAAGGTTAGGTTGTGTATTTGTGTTTTCTTGTTTTCTTGTTTCTTATTGTATTGCTATAAACTTCCCTTTTGGAACTGCTTTTGCTGCATCCCATAGGTTTTGGGTCATCATGTTTTCATTGTAATTTGTTTCTAGGTACTTTTTGATTTCCTCTTTGATTTCTTCAGTGATTTCTTGGTTATTTAGTAGTATATTGTTTGGCCTCCATGTGTTAGTATTTTTTTACAGTTTTTTCCCTGTAATTGATATCTCGTCTCATAGTGTTGTGGTCAGAAAAGATACTTGATACAATTTCAATTTTCTTAAATTTATCAAAGCTTGATTTGTGACCCAAGATATGATCTGTCCTGGAGAATGTTCCATAAGCACTTGAGAAGAAAGTGTATTCTGTTGTTATTGGATGGACTGTCCTGTAAATATCAGTTAAGTCCATCTTTTTTAATGTGTCATTTATTTATTTTCATTTTGGATGATCTGTCCATTGGTGAAAGTGGGTGTTAAAATCCCCTACTGTGATTGTGTTACTGTTGATTTCTCCTTTTATGGCTGTTAACATTTGCCTTATGTATTGAGGTGCTTCTATGTTGGATGTATAAATAGTTACAATTGTTATATCTTCTTCTTGGATTGATCCCTTGATCATTATGTAGTGTCCTTCTTTGTCTCTTGTAATAGTCTTTATTTTAAGGTCTATTTTGTCTGATGTGAGAATTGCTACTCCAGCTTCCTTTCAATTTCCATTTGCATAGAATATCTTATTCCATCCCCTCACTTTTAGTCTGTATGTGTCCCTGGGTCTGAAGTGGGTCTCTTGTAGACAGCATATATATGGGTATTGTTTTTGTATCCATTCAGCAAGCCTGTGTCTTTTGGTTGGAGCATCTAATCCATTCATGTTTAAGGTAATTATCGATATGTATGTTCCTATGACCATTTTCTTAATTGTTTTGGGTTTGTTATTGTAGGTCTTTTCCTTCTCTTGTGTCTCCTGCCTAGAGAAGTTCTTTTTGCATTTGTTGTAATGCTAGTGTGGTGGTGCTGAATTCTCTTAGCTTTTGCTTGTTTGTAAAGGTTTTAATTTCTCTGTCGAATCTGAATGAGATCCTTGCTGGGTAGAGTAATCTTGGTTGTAGGTTTTTCCCTTTCATCACTTTACATATATCCTGCCAGTCCCTTCTGGCTTCCAGAGTTTCTGCTGAAAGATCAGCTGTTAACCTTATGGGGATTCCCTTGTATGTTATTTCCTGCTTTTAATATTTTTTCTTTGTATTTAATTTTTGATAGTTTGGCATGTTTGTCCTTGGATTTATCCTGTATGGGACTTTGTATGCTTCCTGGACTTGATTGACTATTTCCTTTCCCATATTAGGGAAGTTTTCAACTGTAATCTCTTTAAATATTTTCTCAGTCCCTTTCTTTTTCTCTTCTTCTTCTGGGACCCCTATCATTCAAATGTTGGTGTGTTTAATATTGTCCCAGAGGTCTCTGAGACTGTCCTCAATTCTTTTCATTCTTTTTCTTTATTCTGCCCTGTGGTAGTTATTTCCACTATTTTATCTTCCAGGTCACTTATCGGTTCTTCTGCCTCAGTTATTCTGCTATTGATTCCTTTTAGAGAATTTTTCATTTCATTTATTGTGGTGTTCATCTTTGTTTGTTTGCTCTTTAGTTCTTCTATGTCCTTGTTAAATGTTTCTTGTATTTTCTCCATTCTATTTCCAACACTTTGGATCCTCTTTTTTGTCATTACTCTGAATTATTTTTCAGGTAGACTGCCTATTTCCTCTTCATTTGTTTGGTCTGGGGCGTTTTTACTTTGCTCCTTCATCTGCTGCATATTTCTCTGTCTTCTCATTTTGCTTAACTTTCTGTGTTTGGGGTCTCTTTTTTGCAGGCTGCATGTTCGTAGTTCCCTTTGTTTTTGGTGTCTGCCCCCAGTGGGTAAGGTTGGTTCAGTGGGTTGTTTAGGCTTCCTGGTAGAGGGGACTAGTGCCTGTGTTCTGGTGGATGAGGCTGGATCTTGTCTTTTTGGTGGGCAGGACTGCATCTGGTGGTGTGTTTTGGGGTGTCTGTGAACTTATTATGATTTTAGGCAGCTTCTCTGCTAATGGGTGGCGTTGTGTTCCTGTCTTGCTAGTTGTTTGGCATGGGGTATCCAGCACTGGAGCTTGTTGGTCATTGAGTGGAGCTGCGTGTTAGCATTGAGACGCAGATCTCTGGGAGAGCTCTCCCTGATTGATAATACCTGGGGCCAAGGGGTCTCTGGTGGTATAGGAGTATCCATAGACCTCAACCATCATGCCAATCTTTCCACTTGGATTCCACTCCAGGGGCACAACGCGAATGAACCAGATTCCCACAGAGTGCAGTAACTTGTGGTGGCATTCATGTTTCCTGCAAAGGTTCATCTCAGTAACGGCTCCACCATGTGAAGGTTCCCTCAAGATAGTCAGTCTTGGTCAGACAGGCTAGAATCTCCTTGATTACATTTTGAAGGCTTTGACAGCGCTGAGAATCTTCCAGTTTCATGATTCTCTCCTATAGATTCCCTATCTAAGCCTCCCTGGAATTTGATATACTCTGAGCTATTCATCCAAGCCCGTCCCCAGTTCAGTCTCATGGTGAGACTCCTGTGTCAGGCTCTACCCAGCTCAGGGCTCAGTGTTTTGCTTTATTCTTCCTGGAAATAAATTGTGATCTTCCTCCTTCGACAGAGCTCCTCCTTCTCATGTGAGCTCTTATGGTGACCCAGCCCAGAAAGCCTGAAATTTAAGACCTGACTAGATAATGTTTTATCTTTGCATATCAAGCTAGACCTACCAGATTAAGATCCAGAAATCACCAGGCTGCTGCAGTTTCCATCCAAGCTCCCTGCAGCTACTGGTTAGTTTAAACTGTACATCTAGCATAAGGCCAGAGTAGGCTTTCAGGAGTGTGGCTTAAAACTAAAAGATCTCCTCTTAGAATATAAAAAGATGGAGTGCACAGACACTGAGTTGTTTTCCTCTTGCATTTGAATATTACATATTTTCAAGAGGTCTGGATTTTAGAGCATGTGTTTCCTCCTATTTAAGGTCTTAGGTCTTTCTCTTCCCCAATCACAAAAGATGACTTGTGTGTCAGGATAGTTTGATCACATACATAAAGCTACACAAACACATGGCCTTTTTATAACTTCACAGAGGGAAAACACTCAGTGTAAGTGGACTGCCAACCACCTGCTCTAATTTGTTATCCTCCAGTTTGTCTCATTGCTGCCTGCTTTCTGGAAAGAACAAACCACAATACCCAGCCCTGAATATGTCTGTTCCCATCACCCAGCATGGCACTCAATTTACTGTGAATGAATGACAGGGTATATTTCTGAAAAACCTCAGTAGAAGAGCACTTTAGTAATAGTCCCTTTCTGCTTGCCATGTTATACACTGCTATGAATAAAGGTTTAAGGAATTTTCTTTTTTTTTTCCTACCAGAAAAGAGGTCCACAAGTATAATTTTATAACCATATTTAGGATAGAAGTCTGTTTAATTATCATAATTTTAAAAATTAATTTAGGAATTCCCTGGCAGTCCAGAGGATAGGACTCGCTCGGTGTGTCCACTTGCTGTGGCCCCAGTTCAGTGCCTGGTCGGGGAACTAAGATCTCACAAGCTATGCAGTGAGGCCTGAAAAAAAATTATTTTAGTGTTGGCATTTCTTTTTTCTTTCAAATGGAAATATGGTTGAAACCAAGCTGGGTCCTGTGGGGTCTTCCCTGGGGACAGGCCCCTCTCTCCCCCCCATGTCCCCTGCCTGTTGTTTTTAGAAAAGCTTTAGCCTCTTAGGCCTTCTCCAGGTTCCAAAGAGCAAATTTAATCAGAAAATTGAGAAAATACATAAAGGAAAATTATCAAGCAAGATGGAATAATAAGAGTGTAGCCATAAAACAAATTCAAGGACATTTATTTCCTCCTCAAGGGCTGTAGATAATATCCTGAGCCATATCCTTGAGTTGTTCTGCAGATACTGAAGCCCCCACCAGGTGGAAGAAGTTAACTGCATGCTGACCACTAGCACATAGACCCCAGACTGCTTGGAGCCAGAAAACTGGTAATTGAGTTTCCTGGAATATCACCCTGTCAGCTCATCATCAACCAATCAGAGAATTGTACACTAGCTGATCATGCACTCTGTGACCCTCTCCTTCCCCAGTCTTTCAAAACCCTTCTGTGAAAGTCATCAGGGAATTCGGGTGTTTTGAGCATGAGCTGCCCATTCTCCTTGCTTGGTACCTTGTAATGAACACTGCACTTTCCTTCCTTACAACCTGCTGTCAGTAGATTGGCTTTACTGAGCAAGGGAGAGTGGACCCAAGTTTGGTTTGGTAACATTGTTTACAGAACTTCTTGATTACTAAAACAAACTTATTCTTTAAAAAAATATATATATATACATATATATATACATATATATGTATATATATACGTATATATACACATATATATGTACATATATATGTATATATATATACACACACACACACATATATTTATTTATTTAGCTGCACTGCATCTTAGTTGTGGCACATGGGATCTTCATTGCCCTGTGCAGGATCTTTATTTGCGACACGTGGGATCTTTTAGTTGCAGCATGTGAACTCTTAGTTGCAGCATGTGAACTCTTAGTTGTGGCATGTGGGATCTAGTTCCCTGACCAGGGATCAAACTGGGGCCCCCTGCATTGGGAGGGTGGAGTCTTAGCCACTGGGCCACCAGGGAAGTCCCAAAACAAACTTATTCTTTTTAAAATGGACATATTGAGTAAGAAACTAATAGGTAAATGGAAGAGAAATCCATAAGTAAATGTAGTGTATGGTAAAGTTTACATTTCAAATCAGTCGAAAAGGAAATCACATTTAACAAATGATTTAGGCATAACTAGCTTTCCTCCAAAAGAAAACCAAGTTATTCTCCCTATGTTACTTATATATAAAAATAAATTTCAGGTGCATTTAATTCATTAGACAATTAAAATCCAAGAACATTGAGATTATTTAGATAATTCTGGGGTGAAGGAACATTTGCTTGGCAAGATGAGGAACCTAAGTGACAAAGAAAAAGACCGATAAATTTGACCACAAACAAATTGACAAATTTCTGTATGGTCAAAGATGCCATAAAACATATCAGCAACTCTAGCCGGGGCCACAGGGAGCAAAAGCACCACCCAGCAGACCCCTGCTTGACTTCCTGGCCTCAGAAGTGTGAGAAATAATAAATCGTTGTTGTTTTAGGCCACTAAGTTTTAGGGTGGTTTGTTACACAGAAATATATAACCAAAGCACAGGAGTACCTATTCAAGTGAAAAAAGAAAAAAAAAAAAAAGCATGCTTTTTGACCCAGCAAACCCTCTTTTCAGAATCTATCTTTCAGAAATAATAATACCAGTGGAGACCATCTCTATGTCTGTTGAGTGGGATCTAATGAAATAGATTTCAGTACATTTATCTCATGGAGTATTGATTAATTGATCTCTGCAGAAATGTTCATGATTTACTCTTAAAAAAATTCAGGTGGCAAAATAATGTATATACTATAATCTCATTTTAAAAGATTAAAACTAATATATATGAATATAAGCTCATGTATGTTTTTATGAGCTTAGAGAAAAATGTAGATTATATATGTGAAACTGTTAACAGTGGTTTCCTGGGGGAGTGAGCACAGGGTGAGCTCTGGAAACAGACTGCATACGGACCTTATGTATGCATGTTTGTGTTATTGGGTTTTTTCAAGGAACAGACTTTTGTTTGAAAGAAAAATCCAATAAAATACTTAAATAAAAAGAATCAAAGGAACCTAAACACACTCTTGTTGTAAAAAGAAAAAAATATTACCAAAGTATATAAACTAGAAAGAGAAATAATCAGGTAATCCTTTTAACTCAGGTTATGAAACTGAGTCCCCCTAAAACCAAGTTCCCTTACCGAGTTTATGATTCATTTCTCCATCCAAAATTTTATTCCTTTTCTTGTCCCCTCTGACCTCAATCCTATGCTCATTGAACACTCATCAACCAGAATCAGATGACTAAAATTATTGTTGTTAACATTGTTAAAGTACTAAAATTGCTATTATAGATATCATTAACACATAAATGCAGGTTGTTTCTCCAGGGCAAGATGAGCTCACAGACCCCCCAGCCATGGAACACCTGGCCAGATAATCATAATCCAGAGACATCCTGACTCTGATTTTCGATTAAGAAATGTGACAAGACAATGATTAACCCCAGCTTCTGTTTTTCCCCTTTAAAACAAACAAACAAACAAACACACACACACACAACTCATAGACCAAGGGAGAGTGGATCTGCGGATTGTCTCCCACCCCCTTGCTTGGATCTCTGCAATAAACCCTTACTTTGCTGCAAACTCCTGCTATCGCTGTGGGAGTTTGGCTTTCTACGCCTTGGGCACTGGCCCTTTGCTCTGTTACAGTTAAGAGTAAACTGCATTATTTACTCAACAGTATGTCAGGGGCATCTTTCTGTGTCAGTACAAATAGATCCCAATAACCCTTTTTAATGTTTTCAGAATACTCCATTGTTTGGATATATTGGAATGTATTCAGTCAATTCCTTATTGTTAGACATTTACATTGTTTTTAGTTTTTCTGATTATAAACAATGATGGTTACCTTGTATATATATACATATATATTTGCCCTCTTGTCTTAGAAGTGAACTTGCTGTCAAGGATATGCATATAGCTGGCATGCCTTCTGCAAAGACTAGAGCAGTTTATGTTCCCACCAACAGTTTATGACAGGAGCCTAAAGAAGGATCTGACTAATCATTCTTCATGAAAGCAGCAAAGAGTTTACTTAGATTAGCAATTGGCAATGTTTTCATGTTGCTTTGCTGTACAAAGGGATGTGGGTAGAACTGGCGTTCTTGTGCATTCAGACACCAAAATTCCTACTGACTGGGGGTGGGAGGGGTCACAGAAGGTTAGCCTAGGAGTCGGGAAATGAGGGAAACAAATCTTTTGCTTGGAGATTGAAGAGAGGAGATATACCAAAGCAGACTGCCCCAGCTTGCCAGGTTGGATGACTTGCAGTGCCATCTTCTGGCAAAGAAGCCAAAAACGTTCAATTTCCACGCTAGCAATAAAGTACTTCTTATAAAGCAGGACTAAACCAGACTGGCAGGAGAACCCGAGAGGTTTTAGGCGCTGGTGTGTTTGGGAGGGTATGAGGGGGAAGGAAGCAGATTTCTTTGAAGCCAAGGTCTGAATCATTTACATCTGAGGTCTCTGGCAGAATCTGTGGTGTCTCTGCCGTGCTACACACAACACATACAAACAGGTACTACAACCTGGGGAGTAACTAAGGTGGCTAGACCACTGTCCTCCTTCAGCTTCAAGTTTGGATTCTCCAGTATCTCGGCTTTACTCTAGGGAAGGCAATTTAGCTGAAGGACTACACCGCACCTGATCCCTTATTACACGAAGTCTGTCTCTATCTGCAGCCTGCAAGCCTGCAATGAAGAAAGGTACTCAGACCACTAACCCTTTCAATATACCAGCGAGTAATGCGTACACCCGTTAGATGTAAAGGTATAGAACCATATTTTGTTTATTTGTTTTGTTTTAATTTTTTTCTCTTTAAACCAAGTTATACTAAAAAAAAATTTCAAGACTTAAAAATACTTTCTTGCTTTAATCATCCAGAATATACTAGGAATAGGCTTGCTTTTAAAAAACATTCTGTTTATTTATTTATTTATTTATTGAGGTGCAGTCAATGTACAATATTACTTAAGTTTCAGGTGTACAACACAGTGATTCAATATTTTTACAGGTTATACTTCATTTACAGTTATTACAAAATAATGGCTATATTTCCCTGTGCTGTATAATATATCCTTTATCATTTATTTTATACATAGTAGTTGTACCTCAATCCTATACCCCCACCGTGCTCCTCCCTCCTTCCCTCTCCCCACTGGTAACTACTAGTTTGCTTTCTATATCTGTGAGTCTGTTTCCTTTTTGCTGTTTTTTGTTTGTTTGTTTCGTTTTTTAAAGTATTTATTAGAGGGTTTCCCTGGTGGGCAGTGGTTGAGGATCCACTTGCCAATGCAGGGGACACAGGTTCGAGCCCTGGTCCGGGAAGATCCCACATGCTGTGGAGCAACTAAGCCCGTGCGCCACAACTACTGAGCCTATGCTGTAGAGCCCGCGAGCCACAACTACTGAGCCTGTGCTCTAGAGCCTGCAAGCCACAACTACTGAGTCCGTGTGTTACAACTGCTGAGCCCTTGTGTCACAACTGCGGAGGCCCACGCACCACAACGAGAGGGGTCAACACAATGAGAAGCCCCGCGCACTGCAATGAAGAGTACCTCCTGCTCGCCACAATTTGAGAAAGCCTGCGTGCAGCAATGAAGACCCAACGCAGCCGAAAATAATAAATTTATAAAGGAAGAAAAAAAATATTTGTTGGATTATAGGTGACTTTTTGTTACATTCACTAGTTTATATTATTTTTTAGATTCCACATGTAAGTGATATCATACAGTATTGGACTTATTTCACTTGTCTTGATTTTTAAAGCAAATTTAGTTTAAAAATATGGCATCCCTAAGAAATGGCCCTCAAGTTTAAAAAAAAAATCCCTTTTGCGGTATGTGCGGGACGAATTTATCACAGGCTTTACTCCACACCAGCTTCAGCGGGTTCTGTCAGCCGCCGGGCCTCGCTTCTGTGAGTGAGGGACGCTCTGGTCTCCCTTTCCTCCTCTCTTCTCCTCCCGCACCTAGAGAGCCCGCGCCCGCCCCCGCCCCCGCCCTTCCCGGCCACCCCCGCTCCACGCCGGCTTCGGCGCGCTGACGTCACACGCCCGCGCCAGGGACGCCCCACCCTCTGCCCTGGCTCCGGGATTTGGGGCGCCGCTTGTGGAGTCCTGAGCCTGAACCCGGAGCGCATCTCCGCGTTGCCGGGTAGCCAGCGCCCGCGTGGCGAGGCTGGGGGACGAACCGGCAGGGAGCACCCAGCCCCAATGCGCCCGGCCCGCGAGGCCGCCGGCAGCCGCCTCTGAGAAGTTGGGGGGCGGCGCCCGGGGAACACCCCACGCCACCGCAGCCGTTGCAGGGGGCTCGGAAACCGGTTTGTTTCGTCCGGTGGCGCAGACCCGTGTCCCGGGGCGTTGGCCGGAGTGGCGCGGGCTGCGGCCCAATGCCCTTTCTGGACCGCGGGGGGGTGCCTCGGGCTAGCTGAGCCCCGCGGGAAGGCGGCGACCCCCGGACGGTGCCCGCCCACGGCCTGGGTCCTGAGGTGAGCTGCGCTCGGGGCGGCGTGACGTGCGCGATGGTGGGGTCGCTCTGGAAACGGGAGAGCTTGCCTCGACTTCCGATGTAGAGGCTGCGGGGTCCTCCCTGAAGTGCGCGGAAAATAGCACCAGTAGCCGCACCTCGTCAAGATGGGAGTTCTCCAAGGAACCGTGTGTGTTACTCAGTACCCTTTGGACATTATTTAAAAAGCGATAGTGATCATGGAATTAAAATAAGAATAGAAGCGTTGGTATGAGTAAGAAGTCATTTACGTTGCTTATATCTTGTCTGCGATCTTTACATATACCTTTTAACTAGAAAATGAGTAGCAGTTAACTGGCTGGCCCATAATCTTATATTTCAGTTTCCATAGTTTGATTCAACAATTTCTTCATGGAAGGCATTGAAAGTTCTAGGACTTGTAGAGTTCATCACAACTCTTTTTTTTTAGGCAGGTCTGATTTTTGTTCTCTAATGTAAGATCCGCCCCCCAAGAAGCAGAAATTTTTGTATTGCCAGGGTAAGTTACATCAGAAATAATTATGAAGGATTAAAAGTAATATCCAGTATATGCTAATAATGGCCTTTTGTTATGATGCAGCAGTATTGCAGAGATGATGGAGGGAAGCCAGATATGGAGAGAAGTAGTTCTTTGTTTCTGCTTTAGATTTGTCTGAAATTAGAGCATCTGCAGATCTGTTTTAACGTTGCCCGCTTGTTTTTGGTGAGAGGTAAGGAGCCTGTTTTGTGGGAAAACAGGTTTTTGCACGTTAAGAGTCACCACTGGGAGTTTAGTAAAGGTTATGGAACTTGGCCACAGGAGTTCTTTTGAGGTCATTTTAATAATGCATTGACGTTGTACTCCAAGTATATTTTCCTCTGTCTAATCCCCTGGACTTGAATATATCCATTTCATGAATGTAAACTCTTTATTTACATGTTGGTACTTTCACTAGGGAAGCTGTTAATTGTTGTCTGAAGAGTCTTACAGAGAGGAATAGACTTGCAGAGAAGAACAACAAATATTTTGAAAAAACTCTGTATTAGGAATCCCGCTTTTGCTTTCTCCTTTTTTGAATTACGAAGTAAGACAGGGCCTTTCCTCATTGAGGAGTTAAACCGAGCCTCTCCCATAACTCAAAATGGTATTCATTATTTGGGGAGAACTATATGTGTAGATCCTGGTTGCAAACAGTACCCTGAGGGCTTCCTGAAATCTGTTGACACTTCTTTACCAGTGTTTCCCTTCAGGACAACTTGCTTGTGCATCAAATAGCTGAAGCAGCTGCAGAGGCTTAATGTTCCAGATTGGTGGGAATACAGCTTTTCATTCATATACTCTGACATTTTTCTCATTCGGTGCACAAAATTTTATTATGTCAAACATTTATTTGTGGCTTAAAGGTGTTCTTAGTAAAAAGTGAGGAAAGATGTCTAACTTGACTAGAGGCTAAGATATTTTTTCTGGAGCGTAGTTGACATACTTGAAAAGAGTGATGCCGTATAGAAAAATTTGATGGACATTTACGTATTTTATCGTCTGAAATTTGTGTTGGTGTAAAGCAAAGAAAATGGATTTAATTTTTTTCCATATGGCTACCTGGTTGTCTAAAAACTATTTCAAAATCCATCTTTTCCTTACTGATTTAAAATGTCACGATGGTCATCTACCAAATTAAAAAAATTTTTTTTGTATATTTCTGGACTTTCTATGATTTACCTGTCTAGTTCATAATTATTACTGCTTTATAATGTGTCTTGATATCAAGTAGAACAACTCTTCCTTCATTGCTGCTTTTTTTTTCAGTATCTCTGGCTATTCTTTCTTCTTTTTTTCACATTAACTTTAAAAATCAGCTCGTGTGATCACCCTCACCCCCAGAGTTTGTGTTTTTACTAGGGAAGCATTAAATTTAGAGATTAAGAATTAAAATCTTTCGAATATTGAAACTTCCTTTCCTTTTCTTCCTTCCTTCCTTCTGGG
This sequence comes from Aethalodelphis obliquidens, assembly GCF_003676395.1. NCBI lineage: Eukaryota > Metazoa > Chordata > Mammalia > Artiodactyla > Delphinidae > Aethalodelphis > Aethalodelphis obliquidens. The sequence continues at coordinate 667,779 of NW_020838047.1, forward strand.
CATGTCTTTTTGTTTTTTCTTCATTTTTTCTCTCTGTTCTTTTGTTGAATATATTCTGCTGGTTTATTTTCCAGATTACTAATCCTGCTGTATGCTGCCTGCTGTAAAACCCATGCAATGAGTTCTTAATTCCAGATATTTTATATTTTAGTTCTAGAAGTTCATTTAGTTTTTAAAAATAAATTTCAGTTCTTTGTTGAAGTTCTCCATCTTTTAAAAAATCACTTTCGTCCATCGTTTCCTCTTTATTTTCTTGAACTTATTAATCAAGGTTATTTGAAGTCCCCTGCTGATAGCTCCGTATTTGAGTCGTTCGTGAGTCTGTTTCTGTCCTTAGGACTAGTCTGATTTAGTCTTGCCCTGTATCTGCACAATTTAGGAGTGGGCTGACTGACAGGAGAGGAATTTACCTGCACATTTTTGGTCACCTGTTCCTTCTCCTCCTCCCCAGGATTTTGGCAGCCCTAAACTCTGACCTCTCTGTCCTCAGCCCATAAGACTGCTGCTTTCTACTCAAGCTCCATTCTGCTGTGCCACAGTTTGGAAAATGTCTTCAGGGAAAAGGCTGGGGTAATGTGGGACTCACTAGGATATTCCCACCTCTCAGTGAATTTCTTTCTGTTCTTTTATATATTTTACTCAGGGTTCGTGATTGTTTTTGGAGGCAGGCTGGTCTGGTACAAGCGCACCATCATGGTCCGGAACAGTCTCACCGTTCATTATGTCAGCTTTCATTCAGTCTCCCAGACGGTATTTCCATTCTCAGCTGTGATGGGTGTTCCTAATCTGGAGACATCTCTCGCCTGCTGCCAAGATGGGAGGGGTGGTCGCCTGACTGGGAGAGGGGATGGAGGAGCTGTGTGTCTGACAGCTTCTTACATAGTCTCCGCCAGTTATTGAGCTAGTCTGTAGTGGAAGTGACTTCCTCCCCACTCGTGGCTGAGGACACAGCTTTCTCTAGTTTCCTGAGTCAGTTGCTGCTTGCTCTTGTGTTTGTCAGCTTCCAGAATTTTATTGCCATTGCTGTCTCTCCTCTTCTGCCTTTCTGATCCTTTCAAGCTGTGTTAGCTGGGTTTAGGGAAGAAGCAGAGGTAAATATGTATGTTCAGTCTGGTATCTTAAATTGTAAGTTGCAGTTTATTTTTTGACTTTTTAAAGATTTAGGCTAAAGATTTGGGGCATCTTTTGATTTTTCTGAACGAAAGACTTTGGCCATCTCTCTGCCATTCCTACTCTCTGTGGCTAATAGTGCAATTTCAAATTGTTGAAGTTTTCTACTTTCTGACCTACTTTAAAATTTTTTTCTCCTTGAGTCACAGACTTAGAATTCGTAGGGCCCTTAAGATAGTATTATATTTAAATCTTTAGTGTTTTTAGATGAAGAAACTAAGACCCAGGGAAGTCGGGTGGTTTGCTTTTGGTCACGTAACTTTTCTCTTCTGAATCCATTGCTTTGTTTGTTATATCACAAGACTCTTGGAAATCTTAAATATCAAAAAAATCTCTAATTTAATACTTTGAATATCTTCAGTATCACATATGTATTACAGGGATTAAATTGATGTAATTGTTAGAGACCTTAAGATACTGTCAAGTTGGTATGCGATTTCCCTCTTACTTTGGAAGCTGAAGCATAGAAAGGACAAATATTTATTTATAATTTGGGTTAATTACAGTAATGAAATTAGAACAGGATCCGTGTGCTTCTTCAGTTACATGTTACGACTATTTTGGATGAGTACATTTTTTTGTTACCTTTTATTTCCTTTGGTTTAAAAATCTTCTAGAGTTGTTATTCAGCTGAGAAGTCTCCTGACTAGGAAGTAAGTACCCCAGTTACATATGCTTTAAGACGCTGAAATTACCTATCTTGCCGTGTTTTCCCCTTCACTTCGTCTGGCGTCCGATACTAGTCAAGTGTAGCCTCTGCAGAATAGGAGGGGTTGTTGGTTGCTCTGAAACTCACCTACCATGCCTTTCATTGTCCAGAAAGCTGTCTGCACTGGACGTTATTTGGTGGCAGTGAGAGCCGTCTTTCTTCATTTCCAGGGCAGTAGATCTCCTCCACCTTCCTGAGGTGCCGGAACACACTGTAGTCCTGTGGTGGGCAGCGGACTGCAGTGCTAGGACCCTCGGAGCCTCCATCTTGTTAGTGCGGTCCCTCGAAAGGAACTGGCAACTCCGTTTTGGGGGAGGGCCAAATGGACTAATTGTGGTTTTTTTCTTGGCAAAAGTCACAGAGTAATGATGGTTGTGAAGTAGTCTCATTGTACGCTTACTATTTAATGTAATTTTTTTTTTTTTTTTTTTTTTTTTTTTTTTTGTGGTACGCGGGCCTCTCACTGCTGCGGCCTCTCCCATTGCGGAGCACAGGCTCCGGACGCGCAGGCTCAGCGGCCATGGCTCACGGGCCCAGCCGCTCCGCAGCATGTGGGATCCCTCCAGACCGGGGCACGAACTTGTGTCCCCTGCATCAGCAGGCGGACTCTCAACCACTGCGCCACCAGGGAAGCCCTATTTAATGTAATTTGATTTATGAAATTTAGTTTTCTAAGGTGAGTTTATATTTTTTCTAAACAGCATAGTAATGTGATATCATGTCCTGGAGAAATCATTAAATTCTGGCTGGTGCTCAGAGAGCTATTATATTATGCCGGTTAACCAAACTTGGGCTTGAAAATATGTTTGGAGTGACTTTTCTTCTTTAACTCACTAGCGATGCTGTAGTGCTGTCATAATAGTTAATTTCTTGTTTCTCTTACAGCTGCTAAAAAACATTTCATTTCTTACAGAAAGTTTGAAGTAGAGAAGTTTCCTGAGGTAGAAGAAGGCTCTTTCCCACAAATTTCTATTAAGCATGATTATTCCATTGATTTACCACAGGCAAAGTTGTGGCCTTTGAGTCTTAGAAGCCCAGGATACGAATTTTGTCATTTAAGGAGACTGGATCAATATATTAGAGGCAAAATAAAATTAAATTTAGTACTAATAGGTGAAATGAGAACATGAATTTGTTCACTTACAATGAGAGATATGGTAAACTGTCATAGAAATGGTAATATAGTCTTCATGACAAGCTCATTTTCTCCTAGAAGGGAATCATACACAGAAAGCCTGCTTGCTATGGAATGGAAATAGAAAAGAGCAAGTTATGTGAATCACTATTTTTCAAATTATTTATTTATACTTTATTTTTTATCGAAGTATAGTTGACTTACAATATTATATTAGTTTCAGGTGTGCAATATAAAGATTCAGTTTTTTTATACATTACAAAGTGGTCACCATAAGTCTAGTTACAATCTGTCACCATATACAGTTATTACAGTGCTATTGACTGTATTCCCTATGTTGTACATTACATCTTCATGACTTATTTGTTTTGTAACTGGAAGTTTGTACCTCTTAGTCTCCCTAACCTATTTCACTCATCCCCCACCCCCACCCCTCTAGCAACCACCAGTTTGTTCCCTGTATCTATGAATCTGTTTCTCTTTTGTTACATTTCTTCATTTGTTTTCTTTTATATATTTCATGTATAGGTGAAATCATACAGTATTTGTCCTTCTCTATCTGATTTTCTTCACTTAACCTAATGTCCATGTTATTGCAAATAGCAGATTTCATTCTGTCTCTTTTTTTTTTTTGGCTATGCCACACGGCTTGCAAAATCTTCCCCAATCAGAGATTGAACCCGGGCCACGGCAGTGAAAGCGCTAAGCCCTAATCACTGGACCACCAAGGAATCACCTCATTCTTTTTTATGACTGAGTAATGGTCCATTGTATATATATATACCAAGTCTTCTTTATCCATTCATCTGTTGATGGACAATTCGGGTGCTTCCATGTCTTGGCTGTTTTAAATAATGCTGCATTGGGGTGCAAATATCTTTTTGAATTAGTGTTTTTGGTTTCTTTAGACAATGCCCGGAAGTGGCATTGCTGAATTATGTGGTAGTTCTATTTTTAATTATTTGAGGAACCTTCATACCGTTTGCCAGAGTATCTGCAGCAACTTACATTTCCACTGAGAGTGCACGAAGATTCCCTTTTCACTACATCCTCTCCAGCACCTTTTTTTGGTTGTCTTTTTGATAATAGCCATTCTGACAGGAGTGACGTGATATCTCACTGTGGTTTTGATTTGCATTTCCCTGATGATTAGTGAAGTTGGGTATCTTTTCACGTGTGTGTTGGCCATCTGTAGGTCTTCTTTGGAAAAATGTCTATTAAGAGTCAACCCACTTTTTAATGTTTTGTTTTTTTTTTTGATGTTGAGTTGTATGAGTTCTCTGTATATTTTGGATATTAACTCCTTACAAAGTATAATGTTTGCAAATATCTTCTCCCATTCAGTAGACTGCCTTATTGTTTTGTGGATAGTTTCCTTTGCTGTGCAAGTTTTTTAGTTTGATGTAGTTCCAAATGTTTATTTTTGCTTCCATTTTCCTTGCCTGAGGAGAGGTATCTAAAAAAATAGTGCTAAGATTTCAAAGAGTATATTGCATATGTTTTCTTCTAGGAGTTTTATGGTTTGAGGTCTTACATTTAAGTCTTTAATTCATTTTGAGTTTATTTTTGTATATGGTATGAGAAAGTAGTCCAGTTTGATTCTTTTGCATGTGGCTGTCGAGTTTTCCCAACAACCTTTATTGAAGAGGCTGACTTTTCCCTGTTGTATATTCTTGCCTCCTTTGTCTTAGATTAATTTGCCCATATTAGTGTGGATGTATTTCTGGGCTCTCTATTCTCTTCTGTTGATCTGTGTGTCCGTTTTTGTGCCAGTACTGTACTGTTTTGATTACTGTGGCTTTGTAGTATAGTTTGAAATCAGGGAGTGTGATACCTCCAACTTTGTTCTTCTTTTTCAAGATTGTTTTGGCTATTTTGGGCCTTTTATATTTCCATACAAATTTTAGAATTATTTTTTCTAGTTCTTTGAAAAATGCCATTGGTATTTTGATAGGGATTGTATTGAATCTGTAGATTCCCTTGGGGAGGATGGTCATTTTTACAATATTGAGTCTTCTAATCCATGTGCACAGTATATCTTTCCATTTGTTTGTGTAATCTTCAGTTTCTTTCATCATTGTCATAGTTTTCTAAATACAGGTCTTTTATTGATACCTCCTTAGTCATATTTATTCCTGGGTATTTTATTCTTTTTGCCACAGTTGTAAATGAGATTTTTTTAAAAATTTCTCTGTTAGTTCATTGTTAGTGTATAGAAATGCAACAGATTTCCGTATATTAATTTTGTATCCTGCACCTTTACTCAATTCATTTATTAGTTTTAATAGCTTTTTGGTGGTATCTGTAGGATTTTCTTTATATATCAGGTATTTCTAGTATCATGTCATATGCAAACAGTGATAGTTTTACTTCTTCCTTTCCAACTTGGATTCCTTTTATTTCTTCTTGTATGATTGCTTTGGCTTGCAAAGCTACCAGTTGCTTTGATTTGACTTCCAATACTATGTCGAATAAAAATGGCAATATTTGGCATCCTTGTTTTGTTCCTGATCATAAAGAAAATCCTTTCAGCTTTTTGCCGTTGAGTATGCTGTTGGCTGTAGGTTCATATATGACTTTTATTATGTTGAGGTATGTTCCCTCTGTACCCATTTTGCTGAGAGTTTTTATAGATGGATGTTGAATCCTGTCAAAAGCTTTTTCTTCATTTACTGTGATGATCCTATGGTTTTTATTCTTCAGGTTTTTTTCATATGGTTTTTTTCACATTGGTTGATTGGCAGATATCTCACCAGCCTTGCATCCCTGAGTTAAATCCCACCTGGTCATGGTATATGATTCTTTTAATGTATTGTTGAATTTGGTTTGCTTATATTTTGTTGAGGATTTTTGCATCTGTGTTCATCAGTGATATTGACTCTTAAAGTGATATTTCCCTTTTTTTGTGGTATCTTTGTCTGGTTTTGGTATCAGGTGATGTTGGCTTTGTAGAATGAGTTCATAAGTGTTCCTTCCTCTTCAGTTTTCTTTGACTAGCTTGAGAAGGATAGGTGTTAACGCTTCCTTAAGTGTTTTGTAGAATTCACCTTTGAAGCTGCCTGGTTGTGGACTTCTGTTTGTTGGGAGTTTTTTGATTAGTGATTCAATTTAATTATTGGTGAGCTGTCTTTTCATACTTTTTTTCCTTCCTGTTTCAGTCTTGGGAGGTTGTATGTTTCTAGAAATTTATCCATTTCTTTTAGGTTGTCTATTTTATTGGTATAAAATTATGTATAGTAATCACTTATGATCTTTTGTATTTCTGTGGTATCATTGTAACTTCTCTTTCATTTCAGATTTTATATATTTTTCTCTCTATTCATAAGTCTGGCTAGAGGTTTAGCAATTTTCTTTATTTTTTCAAAGATCCAACTCTTAGTTTCATTTATCTTTTCTATTTTTTTTAGTCTCTATTTCATTTATTTCTGCTGTGAACTCTGTTTTTTCCTTTTACTAACTTTGGGTTTTGTTCTTTTCGTAGTTCCTTTTGGTGTAAGGTTAGATGGTTTATTTGAGATTTCTTGTTTCCTGAGATAGTCTTGTATTGCTATAAACTTCCCTCTTAGAACTACTTTTGCTGTGTCTCATGGATTTTGGATCATTGTGTTTTTGTTTTCATTTGTCTCCAGGTATTTTTTCATTTCATGTTCAATTTCTTTAGTGATGTATTTGTTGTTTAGTAACATATCTGCATTTTTTATTTTTTGCAGTTTTTTTCTTGTAATTGATTTCTAATCTCTGTTGTGATCAGAAAAGATGCTTGATATGATTTCACTCTTCTTAAATTTATTGAGACTTGTTTTGTGGCCTAGCATATGATGTATCTTGGAGAATGTTCCATGCATGCTTGAAGAATGTGTGTTCTGCTTTTGGATAGAACGTTCTATATATATCTCTTAAGTCCATGTGATCTAATGTGTCATTTAAGGCCATTGTTTCCTTATTGATTTTCTGTCTGGGTAATCTGTCCATTGATGTAAGTGAGGTGTTAAATTTGCCTACTGTTATTGTGTTTCTGTCAGTTTCTTCCTTTATGTTTGTTAATATTTGCTTTAGGTATTTAGGTGCTCCTGTGTTGGGTGCATATATATTGACAATTGTTATATCTTCTTGTTAGATTGATCCCTTTATCGTTGTCTATTGTTATTCTTTGTCTCTTGTTACAGTCTTTGTTTTAGAGTCTGTTGTCTGCTATAAGTATTGCTACCCCAGCTTTCTTTCCGTTTCCCTTTGCATAGAATACCTTTTTTCACCCTTTCACTTTCAGTCTGTGTGTGTCTTAGCTCTGAAGTGAGTCTCTTGTAAGGCAGCATACATGCTGTGTCTTTCGATTGGAGCATTTAGTCTGTTTACATTTACAGTAATTATTGATAGGTGTGTACTTATTGCTCTTTTGTTAATTGTTTTCTCGTTCTTTTTTAAGTTTTTTTTTTTTTTTATTTGCTCTCTTCCCTTGTGATTTGATGGCTATCTCTTTTTTTTTTTTTTTTTTTGGCTGCGCAATGTGCCTTGTGCAATCTTACTTCCCTGACCAGGGATCGAACCTGGGCCCATGGCAGTGAAGGTGCTGAGACAATCCGCAGATCCACTCCCCCTTGGTCTACGAGTTGTGTGTGTGTTTGTTTGTATGTTTGGTTTGTGGTTACCATGAAGTTCATATATAACAACCCCCTTCCCTCCCTAACCCTCTCTCCCTCTCCCTCTCCCTCTCTCTCTCCCTCTCCCTCTCTGTCTCCCTCTCTGTCTCCCTCCCTCCTTCCCTCTTGTCTCTCTCTCTCCCTCTCTCTCTCTCTCTCTCCCTCTCTCTCTCTCTCTCTCTGTATATATATATATATATATATATATACACATACACACATATATATGTGTGTGTATGTACTATGATTATTTTAAGTTGATGAGCTCTTAAATCCTAATGCATTCTAACAATTTTGTGTTTTTTCTCCCTACCCCGCAAATTGAATGTTTTTGTCTTCATTTTTTTTGCATCTTTTTGTTTATGTATCCCTTAACTTCTTATTGTGGATATAGATGATTTTACAACTTTTCTTTTTTAACCTTCCTGCTAGCTTTGTAAGTGGTTTATCTATTACATTTACAGTGTGTTTGCCTTTACCAATAAGATTTTTCCTTTTGTAATTTTCATATTTCTAGTTATGGTCTTTTCTTTTCCACTTAGAGAAGTCTTTGTACATTTCTTGTAAAGCCAGTTTAGTGGTGCTGAACTCTTTTCTCTTTCACTTTTCTGTAAAACTTCTTATCTCTCCTTCAGATCTGAATGATAGCCTTGCCAGGTAGAGTATTTTGGGTTATAGGCTTTTCCCTTTCATCATTTTGAATGTATTATGCTACTCCCTTCTGGCCTGCAAAGATCAGCTGATGATCTTTTGGAAGTTCTGTTGTACATAACTAGTTGCCTTTCTTTTTTTTTTTTTTAAGATTTTTTTTAATATGGACCATTTTTTAAAGTCTTTATTGAATTTGTTACAACATTGCTTCTGTTGTATGTTTTGGTTTATTTGGCTGCAAGGCATGTGGGATCTTAACTCCCTGACCAGAGATTGAACCTGCACCCTCTGCATTGGAAGGCGAAGTCTTAACCACTGGACAACCAGGGAAGTCCCATAACTAGTTGCTTTTCTTTTGCTGCTTTTTTTAAAAAATATTATTTATTTTTGGCTGTGTTGGGTCTTCGTTGCTGTGCACGGGTTTTTTCTAGTTGCGGCGAGTGGGGGCCACTCTTCTTTGCAGTGCGTGGACCTCTATTTGCGATGGTTTCTCCTGTCATGGAGCATGGGCTCCAGGTGCACGAGCTTCAGTAGTTGTGGCTCACGGGCTCTAGAGTGCAGGCTCAGTAGTTGTGGCACACGGGCCCAGTCACTCTGCAGCATGTGGGATCCTCCTGGACCAGGGCTCAAACCCATGTCCCCTGCATTGGTGGGCGGACTGTTAACCACTGCTCCACCAGGGAAGCTTTCTTTTGCTGTTTTTAAGGTTCTGTCTTAATCTTTAATTTTTGCCATTTTCATTTTAATGTTTCTTGCTGTGGACCTCTTTGGTTTTATCTTGTTGGGGACTCTCTGTACTTCTTGGACCTGGATATGTTTTCTTTTCCAGGTTAGGGAAATGTTCAGCTGTTATTTCTTCAAATAAGTTCTCTTCCCCTTTCTCTGTCTCTTCTCCTGGGACCCCTTATAATGCTAATGTTACACATTGGATGTTGTCTTAGCGGTTTCTTAAACTATCTTCATTTTTAAAAATTTTTTCTTTTTTCTCTTCAGCTGGGTGATTTCAACTACTCTGTCTTCCAGTTTGTTGCTCTGTTCCTCTGTATCATCTAATCTACTGTTTATTCCTTTTAGTGTATTTTTTATTTCAGTGATTGTATTCTTCATATTTGTTGGGTTTTTTCCTTATGTTTTTTAACTCCTTGTCACACTTCTAAGAGTGTTCATCCATTTTTCTCCTGGATTTATTGAGCATCTGTATGATCATGACCTTGAACTCTTTATTGGGTAGATTGCTTATCTCCATTTTGCTTAGTTCTTCTGGGGTTTTGTCTTGTTTCTTCCTATGGTATGTATTCCTCTGTCTCCTCATTTTACTGAATTAATTATCTATCTTTATTTCTATGAATTAGGTAGGTCGGTTGTGTTTCCCAATCTTGGACAAGTGGCTTTGTGTAGGAGTTGTCCTGTGGGGCCCAGTGGCACACTCCTCTTTGGTCACAAGAGCTATGTGCTCTAGGAGTGTCCCTTATGTGGGCCCTTCTTTTTTGGTGGGGCTGCCCTGTGGCCTGGTTGATTGTCAGGTCCTGCCTCCTGTGGTGGCTGCCACTGGTGGGTGGGGCTGGGTACTAGCGTAGCTGACTACAGGTCCCCAGGGGGTGGCCTCCAGGGCTGTTGCCATCTGGTTAGTGGTTGGGTAAGCTCCTGTTGCTAATAGGCTAGGAGGAGGACTCCAAGCTGGCTTTTGTACCATCAGTGTCTTCGTGGAAGAACAGACTTCCAAAAATGGCTGCTGCAAGCGTCTGTGTCCCCAGGGGAGTCCCAGTGGCCCTCCTGCCTCTTCAGGGTGCTCTCCAAGATTAGCAGGTGGGTTTGATATAAGCTTCTTTCAAATTATTGCTTCTCAGAGCTGTATCTCAGAATGGCTGAGATTTTGTGTGCGCCCTCTAAGAGTAGAGTCTTTTTTTTCTACAGCACTCTGCCTCTCTTGTATGCAAGCTCTGCTGTCCTTCAAAGCCAGGTATTCTGGGGGCTCATCAACCTGGTGCAGGAGCCCTGGGCTGGGGAGCCTCATATGGGGCTTGAACCCCTTGCTTCTCGGGGAGAACTTCTGCATTTGTGATTATTCTCCTATTTGTGGGTCACCTGCCCATGGCTGTGCATCTTGTCTATACCGGGTCTCCACCACTCCTACCCATCCCATTGTGGTTCCTTCTTTGTATCTTCAGTTGCAGAAAATCTTTTCTGCTGTTCTTCTGGTTGTTCTTATAGGTAGCTGCTCTTTAAATAGTTGTACTTTTGGTGTGTTTGTGGGAGGAGGTGAGCTCAGGGTCTTCTTACTCTGCCATCTTGGTCACATCCCCCTAAATTAAATATTTATTATTTTTAGATTAACAAAGTGAATTCATGTATCTTCACAGTGTGTGTGATCTTGCCAATAAGCAGTGCTAGAGGTTGTTTTTGGGACACTTTTTTCTCTCCTTTCCCCTCCCTCCATCTGTCCTCCTCCCCTTCCCTTCACTTTTTTAAGCTTTCACTACCTAACCTATTGTACTCTCGCTTCTGTCTCCACCACTCTCCTGAAGTTACTCTTGCTGAAGTTAACAACCTTAATCAAGTATCTTACAGTATTTGGTACAGTAAGTTTCTAAGTGTGATACCGATGGCAGAAATATAAGGAAGACGTTAATAAATTTGTTCACATCAAAATAAACTTTTGTATTTCAATAAAATTGAAGACAAATGGCATATAAGCAAAAAAAATTCATACCTGAGAAGGGCTAACATCGTCATTAAAGAAGCTTCTACAAACTAATGAAAAGAAGATGAACTTGAAGATGGTGGAGTAGAGGGATGTGGAACTCACCTCCTCCCATAAGTACATCAGAAATACATCTATGGGACTTCCCTGGTGGTGCAGAGGTTAAGAATCTGCCTGCCAATGCAGGGAACACGGGTTTGAGCCCTGGTCCGGGAAGATCCCACATACTGCGGAGCAACTAAGCCCATGCACCACAACTACTGAGCCTGTGTTCTAGAGCCCGTGAGCCACAACTACTGAGTCCGCTCGCCTAGAGCCCGTGCTCTGCAACAAGAGAAGCCACCGCAATGAGAGCCCATGCACCACAATGAAAAGTAGCCCCCGCTCGCCGCAACTAGAGAAAGCCTGCACACAGCAACAAAGACCCAACACAGCCAAAAATAAATAATACATTTTAAAAAATACATCTATATGTGAAACTATTCTCATGGAATACCTACTGAAAGCTGGCAGAAAATCTCATACAGCCAAAGCTGCAGTAAAAATCCCCAAGTAATTAAATAGGACAAAGGGAAAAGGGAGACGAGGAATTGGGATGGGACCTGCCCCCTGGAAGGGAGCTGTGAAAGAGGAAATGTTCCCTCTCTCTGGGAACCTCCTTTACCGGCTGGGAGGTTCGGTGGGACAGATAGGGGGCTTGAGAGGACAGTGTGGAAGCCGGCCTGCTGTCCTACAGGGTAGAGAGAGTGCAGCACAGGCCGTCTTGGCCATGCCGCTGCACTTTCCAGCCTGTGATGCGCCTGCTGGTGTGTGCAGCAACTGGGTGCTGCAACTCAGGCTTCAGCAGACAGACCCGGGGAGGGACTCAGGTTGGGTGCATGGAGACAGCCCGAGGGGCCTGGAGTGTGGCACAGGACACAACTGGGGGTGCGCACAGCAGGAGCGTGGGCCCGCCGTCGGAGCCTGTTGTCAGTGCATAAAGGGAGGGGTGTGGGCCGCCTTAGCAGCCCATTATCAGCATGCTCACAGCGGGCATGGCTCTGGCTGCCGTGGACTTTGTGCAGTTTGTGGGCATGCACACAGAGGTGGGGCTGAAATCAGAGCCAGTCACCGGTCCTCCCACAGCGGGTCCCAGGCTGTGGCTGTGGCGGGCTCTCGTGGTGGTGCGTGGGTTTTGGGACAACTCATGCATGCCTCAGGGGCGTCCACGGCGGCCCTGAGGTGGCCCCTGAGGGCAGCACTAGCACTAGTTCACTAACAGTGAAGTCTGTGCGTGTGCACACGGGTGGCATCACAGAGTTGCGTGTCCTGGTGGATAGCTCCTGGGGAGGAGCACACGCTGGCTCCTGTCTCCCAATGCTCCAGGCCCTCACTCCTCGTATTGCAGCTTGTAACTGGATCTGGGGGCTTCACCTGTGACAGCTGAGGAGCAGACCCTGTCCCTGACAGGGCTGTGACAACTACAGGGCAGAGAAGAGGCCCCACGCAGTATCCACTGCAGGCTCTGGTCACCACAACACCAGACACACCCCTTAGCAAGGGGACAAGGGCCAGCACACCCTGAGGAAAGACGTGGCAAGCATCCACACTAAAAACAGCCTTCACACCAAAAATATCAGACTCACACAGTCTACACAGGGACACTCCCACATAAAAACAGCCCTGTGAGACCACAATAGATAACTGTTTCTCTTAAATTCTTAGAGTCAGAGAAATTTAACTAAAATGAAAAAGCAGAGGAACTACTCCCAAGTAAAAGAACAAGAGAAATCCCCTGCAGGAACAATGAAACAGACCTCTCCAGTCTACCAGACCCTGATTCAGCAAAGGAGGTAATAAAAATGCTGAAGGAGTTAAGAAAGATTATTGATAGAAATGCAGATCACTGTAACAAGTAACTAGAAACTATAAAGAGGATGCAACGTTTATAGCAGCACTGTTTATAATAGCCAAGACATGGAAGTAACCTAAATGTCCATCGACAGAGGAATGGATAAAGAAGATGTGGTACATATATACAATAGAATATTACTCAGCCATAAAAAAGAATGAAATATGCCATTTGCAGCAACATGGATGGACCTAGAGATTATCATACTAAGTAAAGTAAGACAGAGACAAATATCATAAGATATCACTTATGTGAAATCTAAAAAATGATACAAACGAACTTAGTGACAAAACAGAAATAGACTCACAGACATAGAAAACAAAATTGTGGTTACCAAAGGGGAAACGGGTGGCAGGGACAAATTAAGAGTTTGGGATTAGCAGATACAAGCTACTGGAAACAAAATAGATAAACAACAAGAACCTACTGTATAGCACAGGGAACTATATTCCTAATCTTGTAACCACCTACAATGGAAGAGAATCTGAAAATATGTATACATGTATCTGGAATACTTTGTTGTGCACCTGAAATTTACACAGTATTGTAATCAACTATACTTCAATTAAAAAACAATAAAGAAGACTATCCCAGTAGAAAATGGACAAAGAACCTGAATGAATAGTTCAAAAGAGAAGAAATGCAACAGTTCAGAAACGTGGAAGAATTTTTCAGATTCATTGGTAAGCAAAGGAGCTTACAAAAAAAAGTGAGACACTGCTTCCCCCCATCCAACATAACGAATAACAGTAAGAACAGATTGTGACACAGTGCTCACTGTGTGTAAGTCACTGTTCTCTAGACATTAATGAAATTGACTAATCCTCCCAGCAGCTCTATAAGCAGGTCCTGTTGTTGGCCACATTGTACAGATGAACAAACTGTGCCACTTAAAGATAAGTAACTTGTCCAAGGTCAAATAGCAAATAAGTGCTAAAGCCAGGATTTAAACCCAGGCTCTCTGACTCTAAGGTTTTAGTGCTCTTTGACTACTACCCTTTATTGCCTCTGAAATATTTTAATAAATAATAACCACTGTTAAAAGAGTACGTAGGAACGGGCATTTTTATTCACTGCTGGTCAGAATGCAAGCAAGCTAGTAGGCGTTTCTGTAAGACAAGCAGTGTGTTTGAAAGCTTTAACATGTGCATATTCTTTGAACTCACAGTGTATACTATGGAAATCTTTATAATGAGTACATAAAAATGTATGTACAGAAATTTAATCTGAAGTTCTTTTATAATAGCAAACACTGTAAACAGCCTAAATGTCTAATAAGAGAGGATGAGGTAAATAACTTTGGGAAATAGTCTTGCTAAGCTTGTGTTCTTATTGCAGGTAGTAAAGTAATGCTGCTAATTAATTAGTTCATGTAGGAAAAGGTTTGCTTCATCCTCCCTTAAGTATGTACAGTATTTGACTTTCCAAAGTATTCTTATAAGATTGAAATGTCACTGGTTTTCTCTTTTTAGCTATCTCTAGGTTGCATGACTAAAATTGAGTTAAAGTTTATTTAACCTTCAGTAAAGATTTTATATATCTTTTTTTAAGTAAGCAAATCACTGAGGAATAGAATTTGAAGTAAATATTATAATTGTTATAGATGACATGCTTTATTTCTATTAACTGTTACTCTTTTTTTTTTAATATCTAGCCTATCTGTTAAGATGCCTTAGAAAAAGAACCATGGAGAAGTATGTTAGAGTACAGAAGATTGGAGAAGGTTCATTCGGAAAAGCCATTCTTGTTAAATCTATAGAAGATGGCAGACAGTATGTTATCAAAGAAATTAACATCTCAAGCGTAAGTATATTTTTTGTTTGGTCATCCAAGTAGAAGTCTGGTTACAGGAGAGAATAAAAAAATATATGGCAATGCATGACCTAAAGTGAAAGACTGCCGTAATTGCAGAGAGAACCACTAATTTCAAAAGAGTCTGTAAATCCTTTCAGATTTTTTTCTGTGATGTGTGCTCATGTTTATGTGTTTAAAAAAGATACCTCACCTACTGTTCTGTGACTTAATCTGGTTTGAACATCTTAAAATGTTTTTGTTGTATTTGTGCCTTCAACTTATTCTTTTTAACTTCTAGCTATATTTTAGTATTTGGGCTGTGCTTCATTGGTAGCATTATTATTTTTTAAAAAATATTTATTTATTTATTTGGTTGTGCTGGGTCTTAGTTGCGGCAGGCGGGCTCCTTAGTTGCAGCTTGCGGGCTCCTTAGTTGTGGCTTACTGGCTCCTTGTGGCTTGCGGGCTCCTTAGTTGTGGCTTGCGGACTCCTTAGTTGCGGCAGGCATGTGGCATCTAGCTCCCTGACCAGGGTTTGAACCCAGGCCCCCTGCATTGGGAGAGCGGAGTCTTATCCACTGCGCCACAAGGGAAGTCCCGGTAGCGTTATTTTTAACCACTCTCTTTTTGATGGACTATTATGTTGTTTATTTACTTAATTTACTGTTTTCTTTTTTCCTTCTATTTAAGATGTCCAGTAAAGAAAGGGAAGAATCAAGGAGAGAAGTTGCAGTGCTGGCAAACATGAAGCATCCAAACATTGTCCAGTATAGAGAATCATTTGAAGGTCAGATAAATTTTGCAAGAGCGCGCAAAAGAACTCCTAAGCCTTATGACAACTGTTGTATACTTCCCTTTTAAGGATCTTTTTGTGAATTATTCTCAGGAAGAAAAGTATATCATTTCTGCTTCAATACACATGCATTTTAGACATAGGAGGAACAGTCATTTATACCTTTTTAAACTAAACTTCTTTTAAGTGCTACCACCACTGCCACTGAGAAAATGTTCCGATTTTAGAAAGTATCCTGCTTGAGAGTGTTCTCAGGTTCTTAAAGTATTATAAAGTATTGCTGTTTTGGAAATATCTACCATCATATTTGGTAATGCCGGAACTAAGATAAGACAAAGCTTCTCTAAAGGCAGGAAAAGGTGGTTTATTGAAGTCATTCCTATTATCATAAATCTCTGTCAGTTGCAAAATAGAAAGATAATCTAGATTGAAAGTAAAAGATAGTTTAAATGACCATTTCAGGGTCGCATTACATACCAGCTTCAGCAGCTGAATTAAAGTATCCTTGTTCCCAAATAAACTTGGTATCTAGTAAAGTAGAACATACTTTTAAAAGTATATGGATCATTAACACCTTATGCCATAAAGTACTCAGTTTATTTATTTTATGATGGCAGTGAAATGAGGCTTTATAGCTGAAAGAGTACAATGTTAACCATCTCTTCTTTCTCAGGACCTTGAATTTCCTTTATTTATCTTTCCCTTAGCATCTGTCTTTTAGTTTCTTCTTTCATCAAGATTTTACTATTTCACGGTAAAAGGTTTGAATGTATGTCAACACATGTTCTATCAGACGTTTTGTATTTATGTTGAATGCTTCACCTAGAAACATCTGAATGATTCAAAAGGGATAGCACGTTCTTTAAATAAGGTTATATTGTTACTGGCGTTTAGTTTTAAAGGAGTAAATGCTCATGGTAAACGTATTCAGGAGTGCAGACATGCATGAACCCCAAGCTCTCTGTTCCTCCCACTCATTCTCATTCCCTAGGGGTAAACAGTGTGAATAATTCCACATTGATTCCTTCCTGTATTTTCTGTGACCGTGTGGAACAAGCATATGTGTGTAGCCTTTGACGTTTAAAAACAAGTGGGATCGTAAATATGTATGTCTGCATCTAGTTCTTTTCACTTTGTCTCTCGTGGGTATCTTTCCATGTCACTGTGTATTGATGCACCCCATTCTTTACAACTTTCTTGTAACATCTGCAGTGTTTTCCATCGGATGCACTTTATGGCTGTATCACACTTTGTTTAGCCTCTTTTCTGTTATGGATACTTAGGTTGTATTTAGTGTTTCACTGTTACAGGTAGTGTTGCACTGGACGTCCTTGTACAGGTGTCTGTGTACTGTGGCAGTCTTTTAGGAGTGGAGTCCTTAGACTAAAGGGCATGAGAGTTCCTTTTTCTTACAAGCTCTCCAGCCCTGGCCTATAAGTTCATTCTCAGATTTATAAGATGTAGTTTCGTCTGGTGATTCTATACATTTGGTATAGAATTTGGTCCCTGTTTCTGCCTCACCTGAGCCATCTTCTCATTTTAATCATGTAGCTCTTTGGACCTCTTAGTTTCTCATAGAGCTTTTGGGAGCTCTGAAACACAAATATTTAATTTTTCTCTAAAATGATTAAAAATAACTTACATATGTGAACATTTTAAATCTCTCAATTTTTAAAAATAAGCAAGTTGGTTAAAAAAGTGAAAATTTTAATGTTATTTTGAATGTCTGCCATGAAAGGTGAGGAAATTAGTGTCTTTACAGTTCCTCCCCACTGATTTTCGTTCATCTTGACAGGGTAAAAATATTTAATAATTATCATTTGTTCTGAAATTATATTTCTTAGAGTTGTTTGGCCTTGGTTCTATATTTAGACAGATTCAATTCTTATTGTTAGTTCGTTTATAACTTAGATACCCCTTTCCAGAGATACTTGAATTTATCTCCAACTTTTCTGGATTTCATCAATTTTTTTTCATGACGAGCTTATGGATGCTGTATTCCCTCAATGCAGTTACTGTTTGCATTTCTGAGAGTGTCTAACTGATGCTTTTATACGTGAATAAGTATCTTTGATGACCCCTTTTCCCTTACAATCACATTATATCTTCTGGCATTGCATGTTTCTGTAGAAAAGTTTGAGGTCAGCATAAAGCTTCTCCTCTTGAAGGTAATTTACTTTATCTTTCCTCGATGCTGGAAGGATTCTTTCTTTAGAATTGAAATTCACCAGAATATGGCTTAGTATTAATATTCTGTCTCTAATCTAATATTCTGATTCTGTCTCTCTTGGAACATTTTGTACCCTTTCTGCCTGCAGATTCTGGTTTTTCTTTGTTTCAGGAAAGTTTTCATTTCACTGTTTTTAAAGAATCCATATATATCTTAAGATAAGGAAAAATATTCCAAAATTTGTTTGTCATAAAGTTGTCTTAGCTTACAGATGAATTCTTTCTTATAAAGTCTCTTGTGTTACAGGATGTGTTCTCAAATTTTAAAATACATTAAATAACAAAGTGGTTTTGGGGAAGAAAACTTCACTGAGTTAGTTTTGAGTGCTTATAGAGGTCCTCAGGCAGAATCAGTTTTAAAAAGAGGCATCAAAGAAATTTAATACTGATGTCATAATTGCAGATACTATTGTAAGCCTTCTAAAGTCACTTAAAAGGCAGTATGGTTATGTTGTGACAATCATGCATATGAACTCTCTAGGATGATTTTTTTAAAGTCCCAATCTTATGTGTATGGGAATTAGGACATAGAAAAAATTCCACTGACAACATAAACAGATTTTAAAAGTGCTCTCTTTCAGTTAACTTAAAATGAAATGAAGATCATGTGTATCGGGAAAACATAGGTGAATCAATAAAAGACATTTATATTGATGACACATGTGAAAAATTTGGATAAAATTGTTTTGTAAAACTGGAGAGTGGGGAGAAAACAGTATTTTCAGGTACATGAATGTATAATTAGATTATATTAAATATTATAATTAGACATTTTTGTCTATATTCCTAACATTTTAAAATTTTTAAAAATTTGATCTTATCATTGAGAAAGTGTTGTGTCACTGTATATTGGGGTATCTGTGTTATATACAGTTTTGTTTTCTCTACTGTTATTCATATATTGCTCTCTGTTTTTAGTTGTCTCTAGCTATCACCTTCTAATTGCTTTCATTCTTTTGTTTGTATTTTCCTACAGTCTGTGTTTTTTTGACCTCATAAGTTTGTTTTACTTCTTACTGTTGCAAAAGTAGCTTTTATATCTTTAATGGAAGCTTTTCAGTCTCACTTATGGCGCTTGTGTTGGCATTCACCTTGTTCCCCATTGGTGTTGCCAAAATCTAACTTCTCTATGTACTTGAAGAAAGCTTTTCTTTGAGGCTAAATTTGGATTGCTTTTTGCTGCAGGTAACAGAAAATCTGGCCAGTATTGGCTTAAGTGAGAAAGATATTTAATGATCTCACCTAACAGGAAGTCTGAAAGATGAGCTGTCCTGTGTATAGGGTGTATATGGCAGCTTAGGCCCTGTCTGATTTCTACTCTGGCATCCTTAATAGGCACGTTTTTAAGCCTAATGCTGTCTCCTTGTCCTGAGAAGACGCTTTGCAACTCCAGGCAGCGCCTGCATCCAAAAGATGCCAGAAGAAGGGGCAAGGGCAGCACCAGTAGCTTGCTCTTGTCTGTCCTGTGACCAGACGAGCCAGTGCTTTCTCAGAAGCCACTGTTCAGATTTCCTCTTAGATCTTAGTGACCGATATGGGGTCAGTGACCCCCTCTAACTGTAGGGGAGACTGGGAATTAGGAAATCTGGGATTTTTTTCAGCTTCTCAAGTGAGAGGCGATGAAGGGAGAAAAGTGTTAGAATTACAGGGTTAGCCTGCTAGCAGTGCATTCTTCTCTGAGAGGTCATGGTTCGTGTCCTCTCTTAAACTCTCAGTCGTTTTCTAACATGCCTTGAGGCTTTGTCACTCGCCTTACAGTCTTTTTGCTTCAATTTCAAGCAGTTTCTAGGTGGTCATTATGTTGGGTTTTTTTGGAGGGTGTTTCTTCAGTACTGTGTGAGCCCATTGGTGATAGGGGTGGTGTCTTATATTTCTGTATCCCTGGCATCTTGTGCAAAGTGCCTGGAACATAGTTGGCACTCAGATGCTTGAATGATCGAAGGAATACAAAACAGATTAGTATTTCCCTCATGCAGAAGAGACTTTTCTTTTAACCTTACATTTTAACTAGTACTTATCCCAAAGTAAATGATAAATGTTTAAACAGCAAAAAATATAGCAGAGCTCAGATATTTTTCTTCAGGATTGCTTCTCCATTTCCTTTCTCAGGTCCTGTTTAACCTTCTCTGTCTCCCTGTCTCTGTGTCTGTTTCTGTCTCTCACACACAGACGCACACACCTTTATAAAAAAACCTTGTAATGGTTTTATTTAATTTTTGCTTCATGCAGATGGTACAGAATTCAAAGGTTACATAACAGTAAAAAATTTGCCTTCGGTTTCTAGTTTTGAGTCACCTGTTTTTCCCTCCTGGAGGTACCCACTGTTTTACCACTATCTTGAGTTTCCCTCCAGAAATGTTCTAAGCATTAATAAGCATACATAAATCATAGCACACGGTACTTTTTTTTTTGTCTTTTTGTTTCTCATGCTATGTAAATGGTGACATTCTATACATATTTTTCATAAGTAGTAGATTGTACGGTTTTCTGGGTTTTTTTTTTTCGCACAGTGATTTCTCACATGTATATTTGGAAGATCTTTTCGTATCAATTGTAAAGAGTTAGACAGATTCTTAATCAGCTCATTCATGTAGGTTCCCAACCCTGGGCACATTGGAAGCAGTGTGTACAAGGTGAATGTGAGCACTGCGAGTAACAAGACCACCATCCAAGGTGCCGGGAGCAAGGCCATCAACACAAGGCAGCAAGAGAAGTGAACTCTGGGAAGGCTGTTCCTTGAGCTGTAATAGGTGATCTTGGCCGCTCTTCCTTACCTGGGAAGAAGTGGTGTGGTCTTAGTCCTATGGAAGAGTGAGGGTGGAGAGAAGGATTAGGAGTGTTCTTCTCATCCTGTCTACCACAGGAGGGGTCATGGAAGTCTTTTATCCTGTGGACTGAGGCATACAGGTGATTAGGGAAGTGCCCCATCTTCATGTTCGTTCACAGATTATGTATCACTACAAAGAGAGCTGCAGGAGAGTAGAGACTGTCTCACTGTTGAGTCCTGACAGTTCATCGCAGCATCTGTTATTGTGTTTGTTTAACAGGCAATTAAGTGGATGAAATAAAGCTGGAAAGTAATGGTCAGCTAAAAACCAAGGTTACCCATCTCTGACAAATGATTGGAAAAATGTGATTTTTATAGTTGACGTTTAAGGAAATATATCTACTAAATGAAATCAACTATATCTGTCTGTATTTTGTCCATATTGCAGAGATGTTTATGTCAGTGTGGATAATGGGATGATATATTCTTGGCAGAAAAGTCATTAATGATGGAGTTGCCTGTTAACCCAAGTTACCGCACAGTCTGTACGTCCAGTAAACCTTGACTTTGCACTTCAATTCTTCTGGCTGTGGTTCTGTTTTTAGTTTAGTGGAACGTATTTAATTAATTGCTGCTTTTTAGTAAACCTTTAGGTGTAGCTATGCTTTTGATGTACATTTTAAAAAATGGACTGTAACTTTTATATTTTTTAGAAAATGGCTCTCTCTACATAGTGATGGATTACTGTGAAGGAGGGGATCTGTTTAAACGAATAAATGCCCAGAAAGGCATTTTGTTTCAAGAGGACCAGGTGAGTTAGCACGTGGGAGACTGGCTCTTACTCCGTAAGTGTTGTTGAGAATTCATTCTGCGCTTGTTTGTTTGTACTACGAGTATTAACTGGACGCCTACTCCAGCTCTCGTGACCTCCCTCCTGAGTTCAGGTCCCGTCTCGTTTCCGTCTGTGGCGATGCTGCTGTGTGTGTCGTATACGTTGTGTCCTGTGTGTATGTGTGCGTGTGTGTGTGTGTAACTATATTTTTATGCGGGTAGCTGATTGATTACTCTGTATGCTGTCAGTTGGCTTACTGCCACCTTATCTTAGAATGTGGCTTTGTCGGTAACTCCAGCTCTAGAAGCCTTGTCCTGCAACTGTGTGAAATCCAGTCTTCGTTTTGAGTTCAAGGATCTCTAAAATATGAGCTATTCTACGTACGCAGTCTTGTTTCCTGTTCCCTAGGGTGCACCCTTTTTCATGGATGTACCAGATATTTATCGCACATTCATTTTGTGGTTGGCACTGGGACACAGGTTTATACCACTCATTCTTCCTGTGTATTTATTCTGATTATTTATTTTATTTTGGTAGTACCTTCTCCTCCGCATCCCTGACTCTCTGTTACTAACATTTTACCATTTTTAAAAAAACTCAGCTCAAGTCCCAGCCTCTTTAGATTTTCCATAGGTACTCTGATTTTCCATGATCTTTTCTTTCTCTGAATTCCTGTTGCATTTCTCATTATCACCCATCCTTAATTTTAATTGCAGGCTATTACGTAGGAGAATGGAGGGAGCTGTATGCTAGGAGTGTTGCATTTGCTGTCTCTTTTAATTCTTAAATCCCCCTGTGAGTTAGTGTACTGTAGTTTTCTCTATTTAATAGGTAAAAAATCTAAGGTTAAGTAGCTTGCCCAAAGTCACAGTTGGTGTTTGAACCTACCCCTATCTAACAGCAGAGTTTATAAAATGTTCTTTTTACAAACTTAAATTGTAAAATTATTCAGAGGTTTGGAGATGGAAAGCCGTCTTCCCCTGCCGTTCTGTCCCTGAGATTACCACTGCTTTTGGTTAGGTGTGCTTTCTTTTTCATATTGAACATACACATGTATACACTGAGACATGCGTATTCAGAAATGGGATAGTATACATACCATGCTCTGTCTTGCTTTTGTCGCTTAAAAATTATCTTGATTATGTTGACATGTCCGTCCATATAGATCAGTTGTATAAGGTTTTGTTTTGTTTTTTCGGGCACGCCGTATGCGGGATTTTCGTTCCCCAGCCAGGGATCAAACCCGTGCCCCGCTGCAGTGGAAGCTCGGAGTCCTAACCACTGGACCGCCAGGGAAGTCCCGAGATCAGTTGCATTAGTTTTAAGAGGTGCATTATATTTCATACCAGCAAAGCCCTTGTTTGTTTCTTTTTACTTCGTACTCATTTCTGCTCCACTCCCCTCTATCCTTAGGCAGCCCTGCCAATGTCTTTAATCAATATCTCTGTCTATGTCTGCAAAATAGCCATCATTGTTTTGTATACATGTATTTTTAAATGTGTACCTGTTGTATTATATCTCATTCAGTTTTACTTTTCCCCTAAGGACTGTTTCTGATCCATCCGCTTTGCTGTCTGTACATCTGTTGTTTCTAGCTCCGACCTAATAGTCCATGGGATTCCTCCCAGTCTACACTCACCTTCAGTGCATCGTGCACCCTTGTTAATGTACTCTGAATAATGTCACATTAGACTTGTTTCTCCAAGCAGGTTGTAATTTACTGTAGAGCGGAGTCCCCAGTCTGCTTATGTCAAGGTACTGAGGAAGGCTGCGTCTGTGGTAGCACCGCCTTGGCACAATTCATCAGCTGATTGATAACGTCATACAGATGGGGACTTTGAGGGTCTTGGCAGCAACTTGGAGATATGGTAAGATGAGAGCTTGAGTCAAAAGTACTGTTGAGTAGGTTAGTATCGTATTCCTCAAGCTTTCCTTACCTCACGTTCCACAATTAAGCCTACTAGGCAGAGCCCAAAACTTGGAGTGAGAAGGCTTGGGTTTGAGTGCTTGTCCTACTTATCAGCTTGGTAATTACGTTTACAAGTTACTTAACTGCTTTGTGGCTTTACATCCTCACTCAGTAGTAGGGATATTCCTACCAGGTAGCCGACGGTACTGTTGTGGTGAAGGTCAGATAGTAATGTTTGTTTGTGTACAAGGTGCTATTTTTTTATTACAGTTTTATCTGATATATTCCATTGCTTGTGCTTATTTTTATTCTTTTGTCTCTTTTGGACTTTAAAATGCTTGCTGTTAAATTCCGTAACATTATACTGTAAAGTACATTGATAATCTATTGGTTGAGTTGAGTTTAGTTTTTTTTATTAATTAATTAATTAATTAATTTTTGGTCTTCGTTGCTACATGTGGGCTTTCTCTAGTTGGGGCGAGCGGGGGCTACTCTTTGTTGTGGTGCACAGGCTTCTCATTGCTGTGGCTTCTCTTGTTGCGGACCACAGGCTCTAGGTGCATGGGCTTCAGTAGTTGTGGCACGTGGGCTCAGTAGTTGTGGCTCGCCGGCTCTAGAGCACAGGCTCAGTAGTTGTGACGCACAGGCTTAGTTGCTCCACGGCATGTGGGGTCTTCCTGGACCAGGGCTCGAACCTGTGTCGCCTACATTGGCAGGTGGATTCTTAACCACTGCGCCACCAGGGAAGCCCTATGGATTTGGTTTTTCTGTTGGATAAATATTCTTAGTACATAACGATATATATATGTGTGTGTGTGTGTACATATATTTTTCTTGTAATCCTAGAAATTATGGAGATTTACTCTAGTTTTTTGGTCCATCTGAGATTATTCCATATAAACAATAAAAATTTGGCAAGTCTTTCTTTTAAGTTAATAGCATTTTTTCCTACCCTTCAAAATGACAAGTTTTGTTAGCCTATTTAAAATGGTAATTATTTACACAAAAACAACCTGCTACTCTCTGATCTTTGAAGCAGGAAAACAGAGGTCAGAGGCCATTTTTGCTGTAAGCTGTAGGTTGAAATCAGTCTGAGATGGTTTTGTTCCATCTCTAGAATGGGAGTGGGAGCAGAGACGCGTGAGACAAGGAAATTCTCCAACTGCTCAAGCCATTCTCTTCAGTGATAACTTCCTTGTTTGCATCTTTACTAGAAAAAAACCTCGTCAAGTTAGGAAGCAGGCTAAGTCTGTGACTTTTAATCAGTAGTAAACAATGATATGAAGTAAGTACATTCTGCTGAACAATCCTTGAATGGCCTTTCCCCACGTAGATATTAAAAAGATGTGCCACTGACTATTTTTGGCTTATTTCTAAGTGTTGGATAAATTTTCTGATAGTCTCGTCTCCTGGTAATTTACAAATGTATGTTCTTTTAAAAGAAAGTCTGGTCTCATAGGGTTAGCCCTAATATTTAGGTGCAGTCAGAGTGTTAATTAGGCATACAGACTTCCTTGAGTTTGCTCTGAAAATCCAGAGCCTTATAGAATTGAGCAACTATGTAGCTACTAAGGCCACAGAATTGATTTCTGTCCAGAAGTTTTCATAAGGAATCTTAGATTGGACTTTTTAAAATATTATTTGTTCTTCTATCCCAAGGCCAGTAAACCAAGCCCAGTACATTTTCCACCGAATTTCACCTGCAGTACCTATAAATTTGGGTGACTTTCTTTCTTCTTGAGGGTTTTCAGATTTGCCAAGGTTTTTGGCTACTACTAAATGACCTTGCCACCTGTGATGCTGAGACCTTGTAAGTCAGGCACTAGGCCAGTACCCTGGTGGCACAATGTAGGAATTGGCTCTGTGTGTATTTGTGGGCAGCAGGCTTGTCATAACTGATTGAATGAAATTCATCCTCACATAAGACAGTCCAAGTATGGCTTTGGTTGCACAATTGATTTGTGTAGTTATATTCTGGTAAAAAGGAGTATACATTCTTATTGGACCAATGAAAATTACAATATTCCTGAAAAGTAAAACTCAGTAAAACTATTTCTAAATTCTGAATGGGTCAGTGAGAAGCAGATAATCATTTCAAGATGTTATATTTCAGTCTAGAAAAGCATAATTTACTAAATTGAGGGTAGAGATAGATTAAGAAGAGAAAGAAGAGAACTTCATATGTTCATTAAGTACAGAAGGATGGAACGTTAAAAATATATATATAATACCAGTTGTATTTCAAACAAATACACATAATTAAATTTCATTTAATTCAGTTCATTCAGTCCTAGTAATTCTTACCATGCTGGGTTTTGGGTGAGTCTGCTTTTATGATGTGTATCAGCTTCTGGACTGAAAAAGCCTTAGGAATATTGACTCAGTCCATTGTTCAACGTTAGCAGTGTCAGCTCAGAAGCCTGTACTCAAGAGTGTGTTTTCTGAGGTGTCAGTAGTTTAGTGTTCCTAGTACAGTCTTTTCCAGGAGCCTTCTGGTCATCAAGAAGCAAAGGGCTGTTTGATAATGAAACTGAAAGGCTGTAGTTAATTTCTTATAGTAACCAGTAATAGAATACAGTTCTCCATAGGGGTATTTGTTACTGGCTTGTTGAATATTTTCCCTAAGGGTAAAAACGGACAGCAAAGTCATTGACAAATCTCTGGGACCTTCATAAAGCATGCATTTTCTGAAATATTTATATTAATAATATATATATATATTTTTGGTGTACGTGGGCCTCTCACTGTTGTGGCCTCTCCCGTTGCGGAGCACAGGCTCTGGACGCACAGGCTCAGCGGCCATGGCTCACCGGCCCAGCCACTCCATGGCATGTGGGATCTTCCCGGACCGGGGCATGAACCTGTGTCCCCTGCATCGGCAGGCGGACTCTTAACCACTGCGCCACCAGGGAAGCCCAATAATGTTTTATGTATACAAACTTAACCTAGAAAATGCTGAGCATCTTTGTTGATTTGGTAAGTCTTTCCATGCAGCTCTTATAAAAATGTTGAGCTAACTAATACATATGGTGAGAGGTAGCCTAGAATTTTTATTTTATTTTTTCTAAATTTAGGATCTAATCTTGGGAAGGAAAGATTACAGAGTTGTCAGAGATTTGGTCACTTGATTAAGAGACGGTTTTGGGTACCTGAAAAGCAATATTTGGTTACCTATTTAATCAAAGAGATAAAGTATTTTAAAATAAATACAGATGGAGAAGATTCTGGGAAGATAGTACAGTAGGAAACACTAGGAATCTGTCTCCCCACCTGTACAACAATACAGTGGCAGAATCTATCTGATGTAACTATTTTGGGTCTCTGGAATCTCTTGAATCTTTGCAACTTCCAGGGGAAGGCTTGGAGAGTAAATTGTGGTTAATTTCAGTCAATTTCACCTCTTAGTTAGGTAGCAGGGGCTACTCATCCCCCACATCCCAGCACTGAGACATCCAGCTGTGCGCGCATCCCAGAAGCAGCTTGCGTGCACCTTGTGGGAACCAGGGTGGGCAGACAGGTTCCTGTCGTCCACATATCAGGGATCTGTGCTCTGATTGTTGATGGCTACTTCAGATCTGGGGGGAAAGAGGTGGGCAGCCATTGTTATGGTTCCTCCCCAATTTGTTGCAAGCCTCTCCCCTTCTGGCTGAAGTGACTTCCAGAGGATTTAAAGGGCCAGCAGCTCTTTTCCCCCCTGCTACACTTCTCTCTTTTCACCTTTGGGGAGACAGACGTTAAAACTTAAGGCATTCAAAGCAACCATGGATCTGAGGGAAATTAAAAAGTCACCATGGGGCTTCCCTGGTGGCGCAGCAGTTGAGAATCTGCCTGCTAATGCAGGGGACGTGGGTTTGAGCCCTGGTCTGGGATGATCCCACATGCTGCGGAGCAACTGGGCCCGTGAGCCACAACTACTGAGCCTGCGCGTCTGGAGCCTGTGCTCCGCAACAAGAGAGGCCGTGATAGTGAGAGGCCTGCGCACCGCCATGAAGAGTGACCCCTGCTTGCCACAACTAGAGAAAGCCCTTGCGTAGAAGTGAAGACCCAACACAGCAAAAATAAATAAATAAATTCCTACCCCCAACATCTTAAAAAAAAAAAGAAGTCACCATGCATATCCAGAGAAACATGCAGACTCAGAAAAGACCTGAGAGGATTTTAAGTTTGTGCCTCACACTGATCTTGGCTCAGAGACAACGTACAACAATCAACAAAAACAAAAAAAACAGCAAATGTTGGGGAAGGAGAAGAATCTGATTTCCAGAGGTACCGCATTTTTAGATTCAAATGACTACTTTCCACCAAAAAAAAGAGAAGAAACAGGAAGGTATAGCTCATTCATAGGAAAAAAAAATTAACTAACAGGAACTGTCCCTGAAAAAGATCTGATGGCAGATATACTAGACAAAGAGTTGAAAACAACTGTCTTAAAGAGGCTCAAAGCTAAAAGAAGACATGGAGAAAGTAAAAAAACACTATACGAACAAAACAGAAATATCAATAAGGAGATAGAAATTCTAAAAAGAAACCAAAAAAGAAAGTCTGGAGCTGGAAAATACAATAACTAAAATGAAAAATTCATTAGAGAGATTCAAAGGCAGATTTGAACCTTTCCTGAAGAAGAAGACTCAGTGAACTGGAAGCTAGGACAATGGAAATTACTGAGTCTGAGTAACAGAAAGATAAAAGATTGAAGAAAAATGAACAGAGCTTAAGGGACCTGTGGGACATTGTCACACAGACCAACATGTGCATCATAGGAAGGAGAAGAAGGAGAGAGGGACGGACAGCGTATTTGAAGAGTTAATGGCTGAAAACTTCCCAAATTTGATGAAAGACATGTATATAAACATCCAAGAAACTCAATGAACTCCAAGTAGGATGAACTCAAGGAGACCCACACCCAGACACACTATAACCTAACTGTTGAAAGCCAGAGAATCTTGAAATCAGCAAGAGGGATGTGGCTTATCACATACAAGGAATTGTCAGTAAGATTTTCGGGAGATTTCTCAGTGGAAACTTTACAGGCCAGGAGAAACTGGGCTGATATATTCAAAGTGCTAAAAGAAAAAAAGCTATCAACCAGGAATCCTATATCTGGCAAAATTGTCCTTCAGAAATGAGAGTCATTTTCAGATAAACAAAAGCTGAAGCTATTTGTTACTACTAGAGTTGCACTGAAAGAAGTGCTAAATGGAGTCTTGCAGATTGAAAGGAAGGGACACTAGACAGTGGCTTGAAGCCATGTGGAGAAATGGAGAGCTCAGTAAAGGTAAATACA
Organism: Aethalodelphis obliquidens; assembly: GCF_003676395.1. Classification (NCBI taxonomy): domain Eukaryota; kingdom Metazoa; phylum Chordata; class Mammalia; order Artiodactyla; family Delphinidae; genus Aethalodelphis; species Aethalodelphis obliquidens. Next base: position 696,280 of record NW_020838047.1, read on the forward strand.
CGGGCAGTTATAAAAGCTAGAATTGTTACAGCAGTGGTTTGTGACTCCCCCTTTTCTACATGATTTGAGACTAATAAATTTTTAAAAAAGCAATTACTAGTCTAAAAGCTGGTATTGTAACTGGTTTGTAACTCCCCATTTTGTTTTTCTACATGATTTAAGAGACTAATGCACTTTAAAAAAATTATTAGTTTTACATTTTGAAACATACAAACAATGATATTATTGTACAAAGATGTAATTTGGTGACATCAGCAACTGAAAGAAGTAGGACAGAGAGGTAAAGGAGCAGTATTTTTTTTCTTTTTTTAATTTATTTTATTTATTTATTTTTGGCTGCATTGGGTCTTCATTGCTGCGCGCGGGCTCTCTCTAGTTGCAGCGAGGGGGGGCTGCTCTTCCTTGCAGTGTGTGGGCTTCTCATTTCAGTGGCTTCTCTTGTTGTGGAGCATGGGCTCTAGGCACGTGGGCTTCAGTAGTTGTAGCACGCGGACTCAGTAGTTGTGGCTTGAGGGCTCTAGAGCGCAGACTCAGTAGTTGTGGTGCACGGGCTTAGTTGCTCCGTGGCATGTGGGATCTTCCCTTACCACGGCTCGAACCTGTGTTCCCTGCATTGGCTGGCAGATTCTTAAACACTGCGCCACCAGGGAAGCCCAGGAGCAGAGTTTTTATATGTTATTGGAGTTAAGCTGGTAGAAGTCCAAATTAGAGTATTATAATTTTATGGTATCGAAAGTAATCCCCTTGTTAACACAGAGAAAATAGATATACACTTTTTGGGTTGACTAAAAAGTGCCTTCAGTTTTTAAGTCAAAATAAAAGACCCATTTTTCATTTTCACCAAGAACTTTATTGAATAACGTATATACTATTTTGTTCCACTACCTTCTGCCATTTTTCAGGCAACTTAATAATTCCATCTTCCCAAAACTTTTTATCTTTTTGAGCAAAGAACTGTTCCAGGTTCCTTTTACAGTCTTCCAAGGAATTGAAATTTTTTCATTAAGAGAATTTTGTAAAGACCAAAGTAAATGGAAATCCGCAGGTGCAATGTCTGGTGAATACAGCGGATGAATCAGAACTTCCCAGCCAAGCTGTACAGTTTTTGCCTGGTCATCAAAGAAACATGTAATCTTGCGTTACTCTGATGGAAGATTATGCGTTTTCTGTTGACTAATTCTGGACTTCTTTCGTCGAGTGCTGCTTTCAGTTGGTCTAAGTGGGAGCAGTACTTGTTGGAATTAATCGTTTGGTTTTTTGGAAGGAGCTCATAATAGACAACTCCCTTCCAATCCCACCATATAAACAATATCACCTTCTTTGGATGAAGACCAGCCTTTGGTGTGGTTGGTGGTGGTTCATTTCACTTGACCCACTATCTCTTCTGTTCCACATTATTGTACAGTATCCTCTTTTCATTGCCTGTCACAATTTGTTTTAAAAAACGGAACGTTTTCATTACATTTAAGTAGTGAAGAATTGCCTGTGGAAATACAGTTAAGAAGGTTTTTTCGCTTATCTTACGTGGAACCCAAACATCAAAGCGTTTCACATAACCAAGCTGGTGCAAATGATTTTCAGCACTTGATTTGGAAGCTACCTCCCAGGTGGTGTAATGTTGATTGTTCTCAATTAACGTCTCGATTTGATCGCTATCAACTTCATATGGTCTACCCGACAGTGGAGCATCGTCCAGCGAGAAATCTCCATCATGAAACTGTGCAAACTGCTTTTGACATGTCAGAGCACCTTCTCCATACACTGCACAAATCTTTTTTTGCATTTCGGTTGTGTTTTTACCTTCCTGAAATGATAAAACATAATATGCTGAAAATGTTGCTTTTTCTCTTCCATCTTCAATATTAAAATGGCTACACAAAAATTCACCAATTTTGATGTCTTTTTTAATTTTAATTTTATTTTGGCTGCATTGGGTCTTGGGTCTTCGTTGCTGCACACGGGCTTTCTCTAGTTGTGGCGAGCAGGGGTCTACTCTTTGTTGTGTTGCGCGGGCTTCTCATTGCAATGGCTTCTTGTTGCAGAGCATGGGCTCTAGGTGCACAGGCTTCATTAGTTGCAGTATGTGGGCTCAGTAGTTGTGGCTCATGAGCTCTAGAGCGCAAGCTCAGTAGTTGTGGTGCATGGGCTTAGTTGCTCTGAGGTGTGTGGGATCTTCCCGGACCAGGGATCGAACCCGTGTCCCCTGCATTGCAGGCGGATTCTTAACCACTGCGCCACCAGGGAAGTCCCTGATGTCTTTTTTTAAATGCATGCTGATATGACAGCTGTCACATACAATCTAACAAAATTGTTTCAAATGAAGTTAAAGACAGCTAAGTGCTACTAGAGCCATCTTACAGAAAAAAACTGAACGAACCTTTTGGCCAACACAATATATAAAATGAAATGAGAGGGGCTTTCCTGGTGGCACCGTGGTTAAGAATCTGCCTGCTGTGCAGGGGACATGGGTTCGAGCCCTGAGCCAGGAAGATGCCACATGCTGCATAGCAACTAAGCCCGTGTGCCACAACTACTGAGCCTGCGCTCTAGAGCCCGCAAGCCACAACTACTGAGCCTGCGTGCCACAACTACTGAAGCCCGCGTGCCTAGAGCCCCGTGCTCTGGAACAAGAGAAGCCACCGCAATGAGTAGCCTGTGCACCGCAACAAAGAGTAACTCCTGCTTGCCGCAACTAGAGAAAGCCGGTGCACAGCAACAAAGACCCAACACAGCCAAAGATAAATAAATCAATAAATTTTTTTAAAAAAGTAAATGAGAGATGAATTTAAATGTTTCACAATACAAATGTCAACTAAGCACAAAGAAGACAGTAATGCAGGAAATAGGGACAAAAGAACCACAAGGCATATAGAAGACAAATAGCAAAGTGACAGAAGTAACCCTCCATATCAGTCATCCTTATAAAAGGAAGGGAATTCTGACATATACTACAGTGGATTGACCTTGAGAACATTATGTTAATGAAATAAGCCAGTCACAAAAAGATGAATACTGCATGATTCCATGTGTATGACATACTTAGAGTACTCAAAATCATAGAGACAGAAAGTAGAATAGTGATGTTTAGGGAAGAGGGAAAGAGGGGAGTGGGGAGAACTGTTTAACATTTAATGTTTCAGTTTTACAAGATGAAAAGAGTTGTACAGGTGGTGATAGTTGTACAACAATATGAATGTACTTAATACCACTGAAGTATGCACTTAAAAATGGTTAAGGTGGTAAATTTTGTGTTCTGTGTATTTTACTACAATTAAAAATCTTTTTAAATATACATGAAGGTAATACAATTATAAGGATCCTTAGCACTCTCATAGGTGAGGAACCTTTCTTCAAAAACAGAAACGGTAGAGTCAGTAGAAAGCAGAGAAAACTATTCTGGTGGACCTGGGATATCTGCTTTCTGGGCAAATTACACGGAAGTTAAATAGTAAGTAAGCTCTTATAACCTCTTACAGGCGCTCTAAGATCAATTTACGGTTCTATTAGAAAGCCAAGTTCCGTTTATCCACTAATATAATATTTGGCAGTAAAAGTTTCTCAAAAAATTTTTTACAATGAATAAACATGTTAAAACAGCATACTTCAGTAAATTTTAACACATTTCGTTGCACAAAGAAACCTGAGTTTTGGAGCAGAGAAGGTGGATTGTGGAATTGTTTTAGTGCTCTAAGGCAGTCTATAGTAATGGAAATAACACGTACACGTAAAGCTGTAATTCAGACAAGTGTATGATAATTACCATGTGTTTAGTTGGGCTGGCTCAGCATTTTATACCATTGGAATTTGGCAAATAGGGACAAATAGGGACATTCTCTTTTGAGCAAGAGAATGCCATTATCCCAACATTATTTTGTAAATATTAATGTGAGCTAATGTGTACAAGGAAGTGAAGAGGAGGAGCAGTTAGAAGCAGGCCTGTAATTTAATGGCCTTCCCTCCCTCCAGCCTTGATGTAAGACAGGCTGAACTGGACCGACAGAGGGAGCACAGACTTGTGCTGTGCCCTCCTCCTCCTCACAACTTCCCTCTGGAACCTCGTGTTCTGTCAGGTTTTGCTTTATCGCCTCCAGGCTGAGTTGGCTGTTGTCCTCTGTGCTGTCAACACTCAGAGCATCACCTCTGCTCTACTTACTCATCTCCCTCCTGGTCTCTGATGCGGGTTAGCAAACTCGGCCCACGTCTTTGTTTGTAAATAAAGTTTTATTTAAACAGTTCATGCTTATTTGTTTGCATATAATCTCTGGCTGCATTTATACTACAGTGGCAAATTTGACTTGGGACAGAGACCATAGGATCTGCAAAACCTAAAATATTTACCCTCTGGCCCTTTACAGAATAAATTTGCTGACTCCTGGTCTGTGAGCTCTTCTATTAACTTTTTTGGCCAGTTCCAGCCCATGTCAGGTACCTTGTTGGTGCTGAATACATTTTTGTCAAATTATAAAGGAGTACAAGTATGGGAAATATGGTAATGAAAAACATTAATCTGTAAAACGAGGCATTGGTGGTTTCTAGCATGTGTCCCAGGTGCTCCAGGTAGACTGTATAACAATAAGACTCAGCTGAGCTGAATTTTCATTTTCTTTTTATACTTTTCCTGACCCCTCCCTGCTGCAGTTAATTGCTTTCTCAGTGCACATTGCTGTTATAAGACTTGTGCATTTTATTAGGTATTTGTCTAAAAGTGTATTTCTACCACTGTATGAACGAACTCGGAGAACTATATTTAATTTTTCTACTTACAGCGCCTTATGTGAATATGGAAAGGAACTTAAAATTTGTGTAGTCCTCAGTAAATATCTACTGAACTGAACCAAGAAGGTTGTTTTTTAAAAAAACATGGGCTTCCCTGGTGGCGCAGTGGTTGAGAGTCCGCCTGCCGATGCAAGGGACACGGGTTCGTGCCCCGGTCCAGGAAGATCCCACATGCCGCGGAGCGGCTAGGCCTGTGAGCCATGGCCGCTGAGCCTGCGAGCCATGGCCGCTGAGCCTGCGCGTCCAGAGCCTGTTGCTCCACAACGGGAGAGGTCACAACAGTGAGAGGCCCACGTACCACAAAAAAAAAAAAGGGGGGGAAGTGGGGGTTCTTCTCCCCACTCCCCTCTTTCCCTCGTCCCTAGACATCACTATTCTGTTTTATTAATTTTTAAAAAATTAATTTAAAAATTAATTTTACGTTACATTTTTGTTTTGTTTCTTTGTTTTTGAATTTTATTTTATTTACTTTTTTATACAGTAGGTTCTTATTAGTCATCAATTTTATACACATCAGTGTATACATGTCAATCCCAGTCACCCAATTCATCACACCACCATCCCCACCCCCCCGCAGCTTTCCCCCCTTGGTGTCCATACGTCTGTTCTCTACATCTGTGTCTCAACTTCTGCCCTGCAAACTGGTTCATCTGTACCATTTTTCTAGGTTCCACATACATGCGTTAATATACGATATTTTTTTTCTCTTTCTGACTTACTTCACTCTGTATGACAGTCTCTAGATCCATCCACGTCTCAACAAATGACCCAATTTCATTCCTTTTTATGGCTGAGTAATATTCCATTGTGTTTGTGTACCACATCTTCTTTATCCATTTGTCTGTCGATGGGCATTTAGGTTGCTTCCATGGCCTGGCTGTTGTAAATAGTGCTGCAGTGAACATTGGGGTGCATGTGTCTTTTTGAATTATGGTTTTCTCTGGGCATATGCCCAATAGTGGGATTGCTGCATCATAAGGTAATTCTATTTTTAGTTTTTTAAGGAACATCCATACTGTTTTCCATAGTGGCTGTATCAATTTACATTCCCACCAACAGTGCAAGAGGGTTCCCTTTTCTCCAACCCTCTCCATCATTTATTGTTTATAGATTTTCTGATGATGCCCATTCTAACTGGTGTGAGGTGATACCTCATTGTAGTTTTGATTTGCATTTCTCTAATAATTGGTGATGTTGAGCCGCTTTTCATTTGCTTCTTGGCCATCTGTATGTCTGCTTTGGAGAAATGTCTATTTAGGTCTTCTGCCCATTTTTGGATTGGGTTGTTTGTTTCTTTAATATTGAGCTGCATGAGCTGTTTATATAGTTTGGAGATTAATCCTTTGTCCGTTGACTCATTTGCAAATATTTTCTCCCATTCTGAGGGTTGTCTTTTTGTCTTGTTTATGGTTTCCTTTGCTGTGCAAAAACTTTTAAGTTTCATTAGGTCCCATTTGTTTACTTTTGTTTTTATTTCCATTACTCAACGAGGTGGATCAAAAAAGATCTTGCTGTGATTTATGTCAAAGCGTGTTCTTCCTATGTTTTCCTCTAAGAGTTTTATACTGTCTGGTCTTACATTTAGGTCTCTAATCCATTTTGAGTTTATTTTTGTGTTTGGTGTTAGGGAGTATTCTAATTTCATTCTTTTACATGTAGCTGTCCAGTTTTCCCAGCACCACTTATTGAAGAAACTTTTCTGCATTGTATATCCTTGCCTCCTTTGTCATAGATTAGTTGACCATAGGTGTGTGGGTTTATCTCTGGGCTTTCTATCTTCTTCCATTGATCTATGTTTCTGTTTTTGTGCTAGTACCATATTGTCTTCATTACTGTAGCTTTGTAGTATAGTCTGAAGTCAGGGAGTCTGATTCCTCCCACTCCATTTTTTTCACTCAAGATTGCTTTTGCTCTTTGGGGTGTTTTGTGTCTCCATACAAATTTTAACATTTTTTGTTCTAGTTCTGTAAAAAATGCCTTTGGTAATTTGATAGGGATTGCATTGAATCTGTAGATTGCTTTGGGTAGTATAGTCATTTTCACAATACTGATTCTTCCAATGCAAGAACATGATATATCTCTCCATCCGTTGGTATCGTCTTTAATTTCTTTCATCAGTGTCTTGTAGTTTTCTGCATACAGGTCTTTTGTCTCCCTAGGTAGGTTTATTCCTAGGTATTTTATTCTTTTTCTTGCAGTGGTAAATGGGAGTGTTGCCTTAATTTCTCTTTCAGATTTTTCATCATTAGTGTACAGCAGTGCAAGAGATTTCTGTGCATTAATTTTGTATCCTGAAACTTTACCAAATTCATTGATTAGCTCTAGTAGTTCTCTGGTGGCAATCTTAGGATTCTCTATGTATAGTATCATGTCATCTGCAAACAGTGACAGTTTTACTTCTTCTTTTCCAATTTGTATTCCTTCTATTTCTTTTTCTTCTCTGATTGCCGTGGCTAGGACTTCCAAAACTATGTTGAATCATAGTGGTGAGAGTGGACATCCTTGTCTTTTTCCTGATCTTAGAGGAAATGCTTTCAGTTTTTCACCGTTGAGAATGATGTTTGCTGTGGGTTTGTCATATATGGCCTTTATTATGTTGAGGTAGGTTCCCTCTATGCCCACTTTCTGGAGAGTTTTTATCATAAATGGGTGTTGAATTTTGTCAAAAACTTTTTCTGCATGTATTGAGATGATCATATGGTTTTTATTCTTCAGTTTGTTACTATAGTATATCACATTGATTCATTTGCGTATATTGAAGAATCCTTGCATCCCTGGGATAAATCCCACTTGATCATGGTGTATGATCCTTTTAATGTGTTGTTGGAATCTGTTTGCTAGTATTTTGTTGAGGATTTTTGCATCTATATTCATCAGTGATATTGGGCTGTAATTTTCTTTTTTTGTAGTATCTTTGCCTGGTTTTGGTATCAGGGTGATGGTGGCCTCATAGAATGAGTTTGGGAGTGTTCCTTCCTCTGCAGTTTTTTGGAAGAGTTTGAGAAGGATGGGTGTTAACTCTTCTCTAAATGTTTGATAGAATTCACCTGTGAAGCCATCTGGTCCTGGACCTTTGTTTGTTGGAAGATTTTTAATCACAGTTTCAATTTCATTACCTGTGATTGGTCTGTTCATATTTTCTATTTCTTCCTGGTTCAGTCTTGGAAGGTTATAGCTTTCTAAGAATTTGTCCATTTCTTCCACGTTGTCCATTTTATTGGCATTGAGTTGCTTGTAGTAGTCTCTTAGGATGCTTTGTATTTCTACGATGTATGTTGTAACTTCTCCTTTTTCATTTCTAATTTTATTGATTTGAGTCTTCTCCCTCTTTTTCTTGATGAGTCTGGCTAATGGTTTATCAATTTTGTGTATCTTCTCAAAGAACCAGCTTTTAGTTTTATTGATCTTTGCTATTGTTTTCTTTGTTTCTATTTCATTTATTTCTGATCTGATCTTTACAATTTCTTTCCTTCTGCTAACTTTGGGTTTTGCTTATTCTTCTTTCTCTAGGTCCTTTAGGTGTAAGGTTAGCTTGTTTATTTGAGATTTTTCTTGTTTCTTGAGGTAGGCTTATATAGCTATAAACTTCCCTCTTAGAACTGCTTTTGCTGCATCCCATAGGTTTTGGATCATTGTGTTTTCATTGTCATTTGTCTGTAGTTATTTTTTGATTTCCTCTTTGATTTCTTCAGTGATCTCTTGGTTATTTAGTAACGTATTGTTTAGCCTCCATGTGCTTGTGTTTTTTACGGTTTTTTTCCCTGTGATTCATTTCTAATCTCATAGCACTGTGGTCAGAAAAGATGCTTGATATGATTTCAGTTTTCTTAAATTTACTGAGGCTTGATTTGTGGCCCAAGATGTGGTCTATTCTGGAGAATGTTCCGTGCGCACTTCAGAAGAAAGTGTAATCTGCTGTTTTTTGATGGAATGTCCTATAAATATCAATTAAATCCATCTGGTCTATTGTGTCATTTAAAGCTTGTGTTTCCTTATTAATTTTCTGTCTGGATGATCTGTCCATTGGCGTAAGTGAGGTGTTAAAGTCCCCCACTATTATTGTGTTACTGTCGATTTCCTCTTTTATAGCTGTTAGCAGTTGCCTTATGTATTGAGGTGCTCTTGTATTGGGTGCATATATATTTGTAATTCTTATATCTTCTTCTTGGATTGATCCCTTGATCATTATGTAGTGCCCTTCCTTGTCTCTTGTAACATTCTTTATTTTAAAGTCTATTTTATCTGACATGAGTATTGCTACTCCAGGTTTCTTTTGATTTCCATTTGCATGGAATATCTTTTTCCATCCCCTCACTTTCAGTCTGTATGTGTCCCTTGGTCTGAAGTGGGTCTCCTGTAGACAACATATATATGGGCCTTGTTTTTGTATCCATTCAGCAAGCCTGTGTTTTTTGGTTGGAACATTTAATCCATTCACGTTTAAGGTAATTATCAATATGTGTGTTCCTATGACCATTTACTTAATTATTTTGGGTTTGTTTTTGTAGTTCCTTTTCTTCTCTTGTGTTTCCCACTTAGAGAAATTCCTTGAGCATTTGTAGAGCTGGTTTGGTGGTGCTGAATTCTGTTAGCTTTTGCTTGTCTGTAAAGCTTTTGATATCTCCATCAAATCTGAATGAGATCCTTGCCGGGCAGAGTAATCTTGGTTGTAAGTTCTTCCCTTTCATCACTTTAAGTATATCATGACACTCCCTTCTGGCTTGTAGAGCTTCTGCTGAAAAATCAGCTGTTAACCTATGGGAGTTCCCTTATGTGTTATTTTTCTTTTTTCCTTTGCTGCTTTCAATAATTTTTCTTTGTCTTTAATTTTTGCCAATTTGATTACTATGTGTCTCGGCGTGTTTCTCCTTGGGTTTATCCTGCCCGGGACTCTCTGCGCTTCCTGGACTTGGGTGGCTATTTCCTTTCCCATGATAGGGAAATTTTCGACTATAATCTCTTCATATATTTTCTTGGGTCCCTTGTCTCTCTCTTCTCCTCCTGGGAACCCTGTAATGCAAATGTTGTTGCGTTTAATGTTGTCCCAGAGGTCTCTTAGGCTGTCTTCATTCTTTTTTCTTTATTCTCTTCCGCAGCAGTGAATTCCACCATTCTGTCTTCCAGGTAGCTTATCCGTTCTTCTGCCTCAGTTATTCTGCTTTTGGTCCCTTCTAGTAAAGTTTTCATTTCAGTTATTGTATTGTTCATCTCTGTTTGTTTGTTCTTTAATTCTTCGTTAAACATGTCTTGCATCTTCTCGATCTTTGCCTCCATTCTTTTTCCGAGGTCCTGGATCATCTTCACTGTCATTATTCTGAATTCTTTTTCTGGAAGGTTGCCTATCTCCACCTCATTTAGTTGTTTTTCTGGGTTTTATCTTGTTCCTTCATCTGGTACATAGCCCTCTGCCTTTTCATCTTGTCTGACTTTCTGTGAATGTGGTTTTTGTTCCACAGGCTGCAGGATTGTAGTTCTTCTTGCTTCTCAAGTTAATCTCTTTTAAGGCTAAATGCACATATGCCAACATTAGCAGCCTGAATCTTATAATGCCTCTTTGTTCTGTAAAAGAAACTAGCATTCAGAGCCTGGCAGGATGGTTCTCTGGGACATTAGCCTGCCATCTTCTTGGACTCTCTGCTCACTGAATAAAGTTGTTATCCTTTGTCTCCCAATTCTTTGGCCTGCTAGGGTTGGACGGTCTCCTGCAGAGGTGGGCGGTGGCTGTGGCTCACCATGGGGCTAAGGACACTGGCAGCAGAAGTTCTGGGAAGTACTCCTTGGCATGAACCCTCCCAGAGTCTCTAATTTTAGGTTACTTTAATGTAACATTTGTTCTTTAAAAAAATACTGAATAGGTAAGAATAAAAAGTAAAGCCTGCTACTTGCCTTTCATTCATTCTTCTGAAAATATACTTCCCTGAAGAAGAAGACACTGTTAACTGATGAGTAGCTGACCTTCTGCGCATCCTCCCTACACACAGCACACAGTTGTAAACATTTATACAGAGTTCTGGTATGTTACAGACAGAAAGAGACTTAAAAAAAGGAGTGCGCTCTGCATACCGTGCTGTGACTTTCTTCTTTTCCCTTCACGGTGTATGTACATAGAAGTACTTCCTTCTTCCCAGTGGCTGCATAGAATTCTAGTGATTCCAATTGTGATATTTTCCCAGGCCCTTGATGATGTTTAGGTGGAGCAACAATGCTGGAGTACACATCCTTGTACATATTCTTTTGTATTTGTGACATTTTATCTTTAGGATAAATTTGAAATTTCAGCTGCTCTTTCAAATGGTATGTGAATTTAAAATTTTTACCAAGTAACTGTAATTAACTTTCTCACAAACAGGGTATGCAAAGACTTATTTCCTCACATCCTGGCCAACATTGTTTATCACTTCATCTTTGTCAGGTTACAGTGGTATCTTGTTTAATTGCTATTTTCTTAATTTGGAGGGAAGTTAGTATTTGGTTTATGTGTTGATTGGCTTATGTTTCCTCTGTCATTTGCCTTTCCCGTCTTCTGTCCACTTCTTATTTTGGCTGCCATGTTTTCCTCAGTGATGTCGAAGAGCTGTTGTGTATTAGAGGATTAGCAATCTATCAGTTATGTTGCAGGTATTTTCTCAAATTATTATTAAATTGAATTGTATATTTTGCCATCCAGGTGTTTTAAAATTTATATAGGGAACTTTTCTTGTGACTTGTGGGTTTGGTATCATGTTTTGGAAGTCCTGCGTCAGTCAGAGAGTATAGAAAATTAACCTATGTTTTCTTCCTCGCTTTAAACTTTAATTTTTTCATGTTTAAAAATGCCGTCTATTTGGAATTTTTTTGGTGTCAGGAGTGAGGTAGAAATTCAGCCTTTTTACTTTCAAGTGGCTAACTCCAGAGTGTGTGTTTTTATGTGATGAATGGGGGGCGAGAAAGAAGTCAGTGATGTCTTCCAAATTTTCAGCCTAATTTTTTTCGTCTTATGATTTTTACTTACGTATATAGAAAAAAAGATATATTTAACAACAAAGAAAAGTCACTTACCGTCATACTATGCTAAAATATAAAGTAATTCCATTTTTCACTTTTCTCTGGAAATTTCCTTCCATATTAATTCTGATTTATAGGAGATGCTTCAGTAGCAGTGTCTTACATTTAAACTTACCACGTGTGCTGCACATAATGTGTCAGTTGGCTCGAATATCTACCTAATGTTGGTGACATTAATTACAGTACAGTGAAGTGAAACATTAGAGCCCGATTATTTTAAGGATTTAGTTCCCCTCATCCCTGAATACTTCTGAAGCATTTTAATGATCAAGGAAAGACTACTGTGAAATGTAAATTTTAAAAGAAATGACAGATCTTATTTTTACCCCCTAGATTTTGGACTGGTTTGTACAGATATGTTTGGCCCTGAAGCATGTACATGATAGAAAAATTCTTCATCGAGACATAAAATCACAGGTAAGTTTATTATGTCACTACTAACTTCTCAGTGGATGTGGACATGGGGCCAGCATTGTCTTGGGCTAGAATGTTTGAGCTTGGTGCAGTCTGCATCCGACTGTCTTCTCCCTTCACTGTCCCCACTCCACTGTAACCCTGAATATCACACAGGCGTCGTGTGTTAGGTCTTTGCCTGCTTTTCATGTCCTGCTCTTTCATTATGATGGAAGAAATCCAAAACAATGGTTATGTGGAAGGGATTTGTTTTTTGTTTTTTGGTTTTTTTTTGAGATTTTGCATGTTTGAAGATTCTCCTACTTTATTTTTTTTAATTTTTGAAAAAATTTATTTACTTTTTATTTACTTAATTTTGGCTACATTGGGTCTTTGCTTTGCACAGGCTTTCTATAGTTGCGGTGAGCGGGGTCTACTCTTTGTTGCGGTGTGTGGGCTTCTCATTGTGGTGGCTTCTCTTGTGGAGCATGGGCTCTAGGTGCGCGGGCTCAGTAGTTATGGCTCACGGGTTCTAGAGCGCAGGCTCGGTAGTTGTGGTGCATGGGCTTAGTTGCTCCACAGAATGTGGGATCTTCCTGGACCAGGGTTTGAACCTGTGTCCCCTGCCTTGGCAGGTGGATTCTTAACCACTGCGCCACAAGGGAAGTCCAAGATTCTCTAACTTTGATGAGAATTTGGTTATCAACTTCTGGTTAGAAATTGTTTTCTTACACAATTTTTAAGATGTTGCCCATTTGTCTTTTGGCTTCTTGTGTTGCAGTTTAGGAATTTGCAATCTCTTGCCCTTGTTTCTTCTCTCTGACCCATTTAAGATATTCTCTCTGTCCCATGGTTCTGAAATTTCATAGTTTGTGAATTGGTGAGGCTCACTTTTATTCATTATGCTGTATACTTTTGAGAATGTATATTTCTTCTAGAAATGTTATAGAAAATGTTTAGTTATATTTTTTCAAATATTATTTCTCTTTTGCTACTTTCACAGTTGTCTCCTGGATTTTTTTCTAGACACACGTTGGAGCTTCTTAATTCGTCCCTTCAAGTGTCTTATTTGTTCTTTCACATTTTGTGTCTCTCTCAGTTGTATTCTACATGAATTTTTCGACCTATCTTCTAGTTAACTAAATCCCTTTGAAATTTTGTGTAAACTAGTGCTTTTCTCATCTGTTGACTTTATTATGACTTTTTTTCTCTCCAAGGTTTCTAAATGGTTTTTCATATAGATCTGTTCTTATTGTAATTGGGTTTTATTTCATAATGTCTTGTTCTTTTCAAATGCATATTTATTTCTTCATTTATTTCTTCGCAAGTTTCTAAATATATTTACTTCAAAGTTTTTATTGGATTGCTTTATAAAACTAATTCTGTCTGTAGTGAATTCTGGTTCTGGTTATTTTATTGGTTGTTTTTCTTTGCAGTAGCTTTCTTCACATGTGTTGGATTCTTTTGTGGGAGATACTTTGTCCCCACAGCTCACTCATCTTTGCATCGAGGTTTCTTTCACGTTTGCCTCACTTGGGCTCACGCCCTTCCCAGAGTGGGTAGTACAGAGGGGCTTTGTTTCCTGATGTCAGGGCCGTGTGTCTGTCTTCTTACGTCCTTAGGCCTGCAGCTGCTTATGTAGCCTTGTAGCCCCAGGATGAGTAGTGGGAAGGAGAGGGACTATGGTGGGGCTCCCTACCCCATCTTTCCTGTCTCCCGACCCTCAGCCTCCTAATCCCATTTCAGACCATTTTACTCCATTCCACTCAACCCTGCCTTGTGCCGTCTTTGGCTGTGAGCATGTGCTTGGTTCACATCTGACTGATAACGGAGTTTAATTCATGTAATCCCACAAACTCCTGGCTCCGCAGTTTGATGATAGAGCATTGGAAACCGGTGGTATGCTTTCTGTCTCTGTGGATTTGCCTATTCTGGACATTTGATACAAATGGATCATATAATATATGACTGTGCCTATTTTAAAATTGGGTTGTCTTTGGTTATTATTGAGTTGTAAGAGTTCTTTATGCTGGATGCAGATTCTTTGTCAGATACGTGATTTGCAAATATTTTCCCCAATTCTGTGGGTTGTCTGTTTACTTTCTTGATAGTGTCCTTTGCACAAAAGTTTTTAATTTAATGAAATCCAATTTATCTGTATTTTCTTTTTTTGCTTGTGCTTTTGGTGTCATATCTAAGAAATCATTGCATAACCCAGTGGCATGGAGATTTACTCCTGTATTTTCCTCTAGGAGTTTTATAGTTCTCACATTTAGGTCTAGAATCCATTCTGAGTTAATTTTTGCTTATGGTGTGAGATAGGGCTCTACATTCATTCTTTCGCATGTGGATATCCACTTGTCCCAGCATTATTTTTTAAGTGGATTCATTTTTATGACAGAAGTCGTAGACTAAGAACTGGACTGTAGCAATATTTCTGGCTTTTTTTTCATCTCTTTTACAGAACATATTTTTAACCAAAGATGGGACGATACAACTTGGAGATTTTGGAATTGCTAGAGTTCTTAATAGGTAACATACAGTTTTAAACTTTGGTTTGCTATAATGTCTTCAGTGAAATTTTAATCCCTGGTGATGTATGTGTGGTAATGTCTTTAAATGTCTTAAGCTTCTCCAGTAACTCTCTTTTGTTCTAGTACTGTGGAGCTGGTTCGGACTTGCATAGGGACCCCATACTACTTGTCACCCGAAATCTGTGAAAACAAACCATATAATAATAAAAGGTATTTAAAATGATATTCATTATGTGTTTATTTCCTTTACATCTTTCTCTGTTGTACTGTCTTTATTAAACTTCAGAATATTATTCAAAATCGGTAATGCACATATGTAGACATATATATACATATGTATATACACTTTTTTAGTATATAATGAGGGGAATTATAAAGCAGCTATTTCACTATCTTGCTGAAGGAACTATAGAATCACTTTATTATTTAAGCTATAATGGGAAATAGAGTGCTTTCTTTGTCTTTCTGTTTGTAATAGTCACTTATTGAATTATCATAGTTAATATTTATTGAACACTTACTATATGCCAGGCACTGTTTTAAATGCATTTTATGCATTAACTCTTTTTATCTTCACGATAACCTTGTGAGTTGTAGGTATTATTCATTCCTCCTTTCCTTATAAAGAAACCAAATGCAGAAAGAGGTAAAGTAACTTCAAAGTCCCAGGCATCTGGCTCCGAAGCACGAATTCCTAATCACTGGGCCGTATTATGGCTAACAGATTGACCAATATGTGTGTTGGGAAGAGGAATTCTGCCACTGAATTCCAGTTACCCTTTATTTTCTCTCATACTCACTAATTTAAAAATGCCAAACAAGAAGCATTGGTCTTAATTTTGAAAGCACCCTTAGAAGCTGAAAGGAAGAAAGTGGTAGCTGGCAATAATGCATGTGTTCATGGGTGCTATCCCCCTGCCCCCCCCCCTTTTTTTTTTGAGGATGGAGAGGAAGCTGTGTTTCAGACCCGAGCAGAAGGTCTGAGAACGTCATCCGAGGAATGTATTTAAGATCAGTTTAAATTACAATGATCAGTCAAGTCCATGCAGTGTATTATTAGTAGATATTCTAAAAGAAAATAGTATTTTCTTTGAGCTAAAGTAATTTTACATTTTAATGCTGTTTCTGTGTCTTGTGGATAACTCAACTGTGAAAATATTAGTCTTTAAATTTGAAATGGATTTGATCATCCCTTGGAGAATTTTATGTAAAATTGGTTTTGTGGGAAAAATGCTTTAAAAATGTAATGCATGAACATCATCAATTATATTTTGAAATTCATATTTTCCCAAATGTATTTTAAAGTATTTTATTGATAAGATCATTAGTTTAATGTTTTTGTTTATAGCTTTTAGTTTGTAACATGTACAAGTTACTAAAAGCTTAATTACATTTACATTTTTTTCTTAGTTGAATCTTAAAATTAAACAAATTTTGGAGGTTACAGGTTTATATTTGTAGATTTTTGTGAGAGTTTGGGTAAAGATAACTTTAGGATTTCGATAATGGGCTTTATTCTTTTTCAATAAGTTCAACTTCCAGGAGCAGTGGTTTTGTTTTTCTTTTTTTTGACTTCCAAGGACCACTGTAGCTCTAAATTATGGGGTTTTTTCCTTTTAAAAATAGAAGTAGTCTTTTAGTTACAGAATTATCTGTTTAAGATTAAAGAGCGGAAGAGAGTGTGGATAAAGAAGATAGTGTAACTAAGTCTTTAAATTAGGGGAAAATAAATTAATGTATTTACATATGTTAGTTGGCTGTCAGAGATTTGTTTCAGATTTAATTTTAGTAAATTAATATTTTCTTCATTAAAACAGTATTTTGCTTTTATAGTATTTAAGAAATTGTGGTATTTTGCAAATAATTGAACAAAACATTTTGATTTATGCAAAATAAAAAAACTAAATGAAGCATCCATGAAATTTACTGATTTTTGTCCTTTTAAATATTAGATTTCTTTAATGAAACTTTTAAAGTAATTACTTGGGCAACTGTTATTTTTCTAATCTGGGATAGCTGCTTTTGTCATTTGGTTATGGTTGTAATTTTAAGTTTGAAAGGTCATGTTTTATGGAACACATATTTTTGCAAAGCATTTTTATGCTGCTTTTGTCTCCTTTAAGTTAAAAAACCTTTTAAAGTAAATTCTGATATTTAGAGAAGATCTCTTATTTTTCTCTTTTCTAGTGACATTTGGGCTCTGGGGTGTGTCCTTTATGAGATGTGCACGCTTAAACATGCAGTAAGTAGAAGTTTCTGAGATACTTTAAAAATTTTGTCAAAAAGTACGTATAATGTTTCTGATTTTAAAAAATCATATGCCATCTTTCAGATGACCCTCTTGTGCTAGAAATTCTTCTCTGTCAGTTTATAAATTTCTCTTCTTTTCTGAGGTATAAATTTAAATCAATTTTCCCTTAATATGTATGCATATATTACATATACATATTATATATGTTATTATAATACATATATCATACTTTATTCCAGAAAATTATTTCTAAAGACACATTTGCTGTCTTTTTAATGTTAAATTCACGTATGAATTTGATATTTCAGCTTAACAAACTTTATTAATTTCATTTTAGCAGTTTTTCTCAAAGCATCCAAATTATTTGAGTTTGGAATTGAAATTATCTAAAGAACATATCTCAGCATATTCGTTGAGGGGGGATTTTATCAATTTAAATAATGTTTAATTCAGAGTATTTAAAAATTTCACTGTTGAGATTCTTTTGAGATAACACATAATTCACCAAAAAGGGGGAGTTCTTGTCCAAAATAGGTTGAATTTTAATCACTTTCCATTTAAAAATCTTTTTAAAATGCTTCCCCCACTGATTAAGCAATAATATATTTTCATTACAGAAAACTTAAGGGAAGAGATTAAAATATAAGTAAGTGAATAAATATCAAAAGCAATTCTTCCAGCCAATAATGATTACTTGTAATATTTTGTTTCCTTCTAGACTTATAGAATAATTTATAAAATGAGTTTTTGGTTTTTTTCCCTCAAGATTTTGGTTATATGGTATAAGCAGTTTTATAGTTTGTTTTTATTGCCTGATATTATTTGGGGAGTATTTTTCTTTGTTGTGATTATTCATAGTTGCATACTCTTCTACTGTATTCCCTTAAGATTTTATTTTTCTGAAGGAAAAAAACAGACTGCCAAAGTGATATGGCCTGGTGGATATTAGATCTGTACTTTAAGGAATTGGTCAGTTTTTCTGTGACACACAGTCATGTAGGTCTAAATCTACACATTTTTAGAAAGTCTTTTCATTTACAATACATTGTTCTGTCACCATTGTTTCTGTATTTTGGAATTGTTTTCCCTTAAGTGGACACATAAAATTAAGTACTTCATTAACCTTTATTTATGAAGAGCTTATCAGTTGAGAGATAAATAAAACTTCATTGTAATGAAAGAATAGAGTAATAACCTATTTCTGCATTTAGGATTCCTTCTTAGATATATACGTATTTCTAGATGATGGAATTGTACTCAAATCTTAGTAAACAATATCATATTTTAAATGCTAGAATTCCACATTTAACAGAACTCTTTTATACTTGGATATAATCACCAGTGCCTAACTTATAGCATGTTTTGTTTTCTTAACGTGTGCATTAAGAACATATTGATAGTGTACAACTGTTCTATACTATTTTAGCTGAGATGTCAAAAGCTTAATTTTACTTTCAAAATGAAATCATCTTTAGATTTTAAACTGCCCCACCTCTTTTCCTCCCCACTTCAGTTAGAGTTTATATTGTGTTTAATCCTAAAATATATATTCCCATTGATAAGGCTTATATTCCCCTTTGGAATATTTGCCACATCGCTGATCGCATGGCTTTTGGGAGCATCACACACTTAAAAGTAATAATGAGCAGTGTATAAAAGGAACTTAATCAGTACCTTTATTTATTATATTTTTACCAAATAGTTTTAGTTCTGTAGTTAATTTCTTGTTCTAGTTGCTATAGCAGGGGCACAGGAAGGCAGGTGTTAAATGAAGACTACCAGGTTTGCTTGTTTTACCATCTTGATTACTGTTACATTTTTATAAACTCTTTAATTGATACCTATATCCCATCTTTTAGTTTTTTGAATAAGTAAAAGTTAATCTTATAGCGAGTTGTACCATTTTATGAGGACTGATACTCTCTTTCAAATGTGTTTGTAAATAACCAAGTGAACCTTGCTCTAGAGAGCATGTACTGATCAAAACTGGGAAGAGGGTTGCAATTCTGTTCTATATTGATAGGAAAAGTACTGTTTCTCATTGTTGAAACTGACATTTTCGACTTCTGTTTCATATATGTTAATTTATTTTCTGGATTTTAGTTTGAAGCTGGCAATATGAAAAACCTGGTACTGAAGATCATATCTGGATCTTTTCCACCCGTGTCTTTGCATTATTCTTATGATCTCCGCAGTTTGCTCTCTCAACTATTTAAAAGAAATCCTAGGGATAGACCATCAGTCAACTCCA
The DNA here is from genome assembly GCF_003676395.1 of Aethalodelphis obliquidens. NCBI lineage: Eukaryota > Metazoa > Chordata > Mammalia > Artiodactyla > Delphinidae > Aethalodelphis > Aethalodelphis obliquidens. The sequence continues at coordinate 715,529 of NW_020838047.1, forward strand.
TATTGGAGAAAGGTTTTATAGCCAAACGCATTGAAAAGTTTCTCTCCCCTCAGGTATGTTTTTTTATTTTATAATTAAATTGAACAGTAGGGTTATGGTGCTTGGCTGGGACGTGGCCTCCTCTTTGGAGGAGAGCACATCGCAGCTGTGGGGGAATGCTTGCCTTTACATTGGCGTCAGCTTACTTTCTGTTCTCACATAGCTCTTCCCCTTGCTGTCTGCTTTTGAGCTGTGCATCTATAGGAGGGAAAACATACCTTCTGTGTTTCCTCTTAACACTTACTGCTGAACTTCTGAACTTCTCATCACCAAATGTGTGGCAGTTTTTACATACCAAGCAGAATTCATTCCAGCCCTGACCCTGTGTACCTGGAGATCACATCAGATCCCACAGGTTAAGGGCTCCGTCTCTCCCACAAGACCACCCCCACTTCAGAAGCTAGTTTAAGTCACAGGTTGCCACCTGTGCTTCTGAGAGACTTATAAATCAGAGGTTCCCATTACCCCTTCCTCTGGTTTGATTAACATGTTTGCTGGAGCGGCTCACAGAACTCAGAGAAACATTTACTTACGTTCACCAGTTTATTATAAAGCATAGGATAAGGGATACAGATGAACAGCCAGGTGAGGAGGTGCGTATGGCGAGGTCCGGAAGGGTCCCGAGTGTAGGAACTGGGGTCCCTCTTTGAATGTTCACCGACTCAGAGGCTCTCTGAACCCTGTCCTTTTGGTTTTTATGGAGGCTTCATTAGTAGGCATGATCAGTTAAATCATTGGCTCTTGGTGATTGGCTCCAGCCCCTTTCCTCTCCTGGGTAGGGGAGGGGAGCGGCATTGAAAGTTTTAACCCTCTAGTCAGGTGGTTGGTTTCCCTGGCAACCAGCCTCCGCCCTTAGGTGCTTTCCAGATATCATGTCATTAACATAAATTCAGGTGTGTTTGAAAGGGGCTTGTTCTGAACAACAACAGACACTTTTGTACTCTTCCCGCTGAGGGAATAACAGGAATTTGAGGGCTGTGTGCCAAGAACTGAGCGAAGACCGAAGTATACGTTCCCTAACGTTGTCGCCTCAGTACAGTTACTCCTCTGTCTCTTGTGTTCCTCTCGTTTGTTTTTCCAGTTTATTTTATTGTGGTAAAACAGACATAACATAAAATTTATCACTGTGACGAGTTTTGAGTACGCAGTTCAGTAGTATTAACTACATTCGTAATGCTGTACAGCAATCACCACATCCGTCTAACTCTTTTCATCTTGGAAAACAGACTCTATACCCATTAACCAGGAACTCCGCTTCCCCTCTCCCCAGCCCTGACACCCGTCTTTCTGTACTCTCTGTCTTCTCTGGTTTCTGACAGTAAGATTATTGAACACTTCTGTGCTTCCCTTTCCTCACCTGTGAACAATGGGATTGTAAATGTACCTACATCATGAGGCGGTTGTGAGAATCAAAAGTGACACTGCATGTGAAGTGCCTGATGTCTCATACTTAATAAGTACTCAGTATACTCAATATATTAAATATTATCCGTATATCACTTTATTGTGCTAATATAAATATGTTATCTTTATAATTCATATGATTGTAATTGTTTTTTCTCTAACAGAAAATGATTGGAAACCGCTGATGTGTGGGCATTTATATGTATGTGTAATAGATTATTGACTCATGATTCCTCCTCTAGTACTCGCATATAGGTGCATAATAAATATTTGTTGTGTTGAATTTTATTTTGACAGGATTTATCAAAAATCTATATCAAGTCAATTAGTGTAAGTTATTGATATAAATATGATCACCTGAAAGTGGAATTATTTTACGTAGTTTGTGTGGCCTTTGTTGATTTAAATGATCAACAGTGATCATTTATACTCTTGTATAAATCAGATATCTAGCAAAATCATAGTTTTATTACTTTTATATGTTCATGAGATGAGAGGGAAGTGTCGTATATCCTCTGGCTTTTAACAGAACATCCATATGAACAAACAATCTTTAGAAAACAGAGATGTGGATTTAACTGTTAACATCCAGGAAAACACATTAGTAAGCAAGAAAGCCAATTAAAATTTGGCAGTTAAAGGCCACTTATATAGGACATAGCTACAGTCTCTGAAGTGTGGGTGTCTTACAAGACTCCTTTGTTATAAATAACATTTTCAAGGACAGATTTATGGTGCAGCGTACTATTGTTTTTTGGCAACTACTGGAGAAGAAAGAATGACTGCATTTAATCTCGCTGTTTCTTCCCCTCTTTTTCCCCCCCCCCCCCCCCCCCCCCCGCATACCAGCAGTTAGGACGTGCAGTCTCAAGGCTGAAGCACTGGAATTCAATTAGCCAGCTACAAAAGAAATATTCAAGCCTGATATACACAAAGCCTGTAACATCTAAAGACAAAAGGGCAGATTATGGCCGTTAACAGAGTGTTTGACACACATGCTTACTAAATACATAGTACCCCGTTGCTGTTTATGCACCACTTAGATTTCACTCTTCACGAAAAACTTTCGTTCTTATGATTTTTCTGCTATATATCACTTGTTCAGTACTTTAACGACAAAGTTTATGATACTTTTTTTAAGGCTTTAACTTTGAAACAATATGAACTTTTACTGTAGCATATGAACTATTATTATCACTATAATATTCTGTACTGTCTTTAAATTTCTAGTCCCTGAATTCTCTCAGTGCCATCAGCCAGGATCTGTGGGGCATAGTTCTCAGTCCAGCACATCCTGGAGATGTCTTCTTGGATGTGGCTTGATAGATCGTGGACAAGCTCTGGTCCATTAGGAATGTAGGTGCCGTCCTGTAGTGCTTTCTGTGAGGCTGAAGATGTTTTATATCTGCATGTGCAACCTCATAGCCACCAGCTTAAAATGTGGCTAGTGTGGCTGAAGAGCTGAACTTTAAATTTTATTTATTTTAAATTTTAATCCAAATAGCTACATGTTGGTAGTGGCAACTATATTGGACGCCACAACATAGGAATTCCAGAATCTTCTTGGATTCCACATGTCCCATCTCTCAGTTCACATGTGCATTCACACAGGGGAAAAGACAGACTCACACTCAGATTTAGGGCAAGGTGGAGATCATAAAGCATGTCTTCCATGAAAAAGAAAGGAAAAAAAAGCGCACATGTTCAGAAGAGAAAGCACACTCACACAGTTGGCTCTCAGTTGCCTGTGAAGCAGACTTTTCATGCAGTGGTTCTCAAACTTTAGCATACATAAAAATTACCTGGAGGACGCTGCTGAATCCCACCTCTATTTCTATTTCAGTAAATCTGAGATGGAGCCTGAGAATTGGCATATTTTATAAGTTCCTGGTGATGCTGATTCACTGTTATTATGAGGCTTTGAGAACTGCTCCTATAGGGATCCCTGATGGGAAAGGCGACCATCTTAGCTTCTGGCTTTTTGCCTGTTGGAGTTTCTGATCCCTTCCACTGTGGGCAATCTTCCCTTCACCACCCCTCTGTTCTCTCGAAGAAAGAGAAAATTCACTTGCCTTTCCCTTCTTTGCCCAGTAAGAAAAAAAGCAGGCCTAAATCGACTTAGCAATTATATTGTTGCTAACATAGTTTTACCTTTAAAGAGGGAAAAAATATAGTGAGTAGGGAGAGAAAGTTACTTGCAGGAAATACTAATGACTTCTGCTTCTCAAAATAAGTAGTGGAGTGTTGTAGTAATAGTAAAAAGAGATAACTTTTAAGTTATGTAAGAATATTCAAATAGGGGAGGGGGAAGGGTAAGCTGTGACAAAGTGAGAGAGTGGCATGGACATATATACACTACCAAACGTAAAATAGATAGCTAGTGGGAAGCAGCCGCATAGCACAGGGAGATCAGCCCAGTGCTTTGTGACCACCTAGATGGGTGGGATAGGGAGGGTGCGAGGGAGGGAGACGCAAGAGGGAAGAGATATGGGAACATATGTATATGTATAACTGATTCACTTTGTTATAAAGCAGAAACTAACACACCATTGTAAAGCAATTATACTCCAATAAAGATGTAAAAAAAAAGAATATTCAAATATTTATCCAGTAATATGTTTACAATTATATATTGATAAGATCGAAAACTCATTGGAGATGCTGAGAATATTCAGAGTAAAGTTGAAATAACCGAGAGGTTAATCCAGGGGAGGGATAATGAAGTGATTCTTCAGCAGTTTTGAAGTAGATGAGGGAGACGGATGCACCTCGGTACAGAGGTTATTCCAGATGGAGGGCAGTGTTGTTAAATCGCCGAAACGCAGAACAGGGAAGGCAACGTGCAGGGGCCTGGGGGGTGCGTTTTGTTAATTCGAGAAGAGAGCTTGTCCAGAGAAATAATAAAAAGATATTGATAAGACTGGGGAGAAGGTAGCGTGAGAGGAATTTGTTGAATGGGTAACTTGGATTTTAGTACAGTTTATTTGGCAGCATAATTGTGACTGAAAAAGGGAAAAAATGTGTTCTGATTAATGGCTAGGTTTTTTTTTAAAGTTGGTAATTTAACATTTTTTCTAACGATTTCCCCCATCTTTCAATTTAAGCTTATTGCAGAAGAATTTTGTCTAAAAACATTTTCCAGGTTTGGAGCACAGCCTATACCAGGTAAATGAAATTTAATATGAATCCTTTCCCCTGTTTGCCATAATCAGTATACTAATTATGCTAGAGGTATTTGTAGATGTAGTAAGTTGGGGTAATCCAGAGGAAATGCATCTTTAAATTTTTTATGTTATATGGCAATATACAACACTTTCTGATGAATTCATAACAAAATTTCCCTTATTATCTGCCTTATTTAAATGAATTCTATTTTGAAATCTGTCATATTCAAATGTTCAGCTCATATTCTGAGAACATTGTTACAAAATGTTATTAAATGCCCTAGTTAACTGCAAATCTTTATGTAAAATAATTTTCTTTGAGAAATACTTAATATTTATGTAAAATAATTTTCTTTGAGAAATATTTAGTATTCTAGAATACTTTAAATGTAAATCAGTGTGAAGTCAGGCACCTTAGTAAGGATAGATTTTCTTTTAAATATGGCCAGCAGCGGTGGAACATTTGTAGGGCTGTGAGTGTGGTTATATATTATGTTTATGTATGTAAGTGTATCTCTGTGAGAGGGAAATTACATTTTTTCTGCATGGAATGATTTCAGAATGGGTTTCTAAAATCAGTGGAAGTCATTTAAGATTTGAAGATTGTGTTGTTTTTCAAACATAATGCTTTGCATGTTCTACTCCATTTTGAGTATGAACACATTAATAAAAATAAATCCTGTATCATAAAAGCGAGTCCATATCAGCTGGATGTGGTGTGACTGTGTGTTCTCAGGGAGGCCAGCTGGGTTTAGCTCTTCTTAAACACCCTGGGGCTCATCCTCTGCGCCGGCCGAGACTGGCAGTCCTGGGAGATCAGATCCACTTGGAACCAAGTTCATGAGACAGACCCAGGGCAGGGTCAGTGTGTCCCTCCTGGCGAGGAGTCACACCTTCTTCAAAAGCCTCCTTGTCACACAGGCAGGAAGGAATCCCTGTGTCAGCACTTTCTTCCTAGTGGGCGAGCCTCCTGGGAAGCACAGCACAGGAGCTCTGCTCTACTCTGGTGTGAGGAGCTGGATGGAAGAGATGTGTAATGGCGAGGCACTACCTTGTGGGTCCCCTCCCCGTGGGCAGGAAGCTTCCTCCCACTGGGAGCCTCGCCTCTGAGATGAGACACCTCGGCAGCCAGACGAGTAATCCTCCCTCTTCTCTGGGGAGTGTTTGTGCTTTTCTGCCTCTCCCTCTTCTCTGGGGAGTGTTTGTGCTTTTCTGCCTCTTGCCCCTTTTCTGGTACACACAGTATTTCTTTTTTTTTTTTTACACAGTATTTCTTTGGTTATGTTAATATAAGTAGCCAGGTTGCAGCGGTGTGACTTTGTATATCTGTCTTCCGATTGGAACTTACAGTTGAATTTTCAAAGGGGAAATTTTTTTTCTCACATTTCCTAGTTCCTGTTCTGATACAGTTGGAGTATGTGTTTGGAAAAACTTACTGTACCACACTGTATCTCACACATTAGTTGTGAATCTCTAAACTGCCAATCAAATGGCTTATATTATTTTTATTTTTGTAAGAGTTTACTAAATTATATGAACAGTATGTGTTCATTATAAAAATTAAAAAGAAGAAAATAGAAATTACCCTAATGTTAACACAGACTTATATTTGGTATATTTTTTTCTGTGATAGGAGATGCATAATGATTGAAAATTGGGGTTGTGTTATATAAACGAAGGTTCGTTTCTTTTAATTCACAGTATTATATGTTGATCATTTTCTAATACAATTAAATATTCTTTGAAGAACAGAGTTTAATGGTAGTATTTCCTCGTGAACTCCCAGGTAATTTTTTTCTCCATTACCCTCTTAAAGAAGAAGCGTGCTTGTTGTCAGAGGTTGATCACGTGGCTCTAGGACATGGTACACCCCTGGGATGGAGGGCAGGCTGAGTGAAGAGTGGGACAGAGTAGGGGGAGGGGGTCATGGAGGAAGGGGCTCCAGGAAGGCTTCGAGCAGAGGAGACTCTTTAACCTCCTTTAGTATCTTTGATGGCCGTATGGTGTAGACTTTCTTTTTCATTACTTTAGTCTATTTTTCTTGAATTTATCATTGTTCTAAGACTGAATCTTGTCTGAGCTTCAATAAAAGTTTAATACGTAATGCTGCAGGGTTTATCCTTGTGTATAAATTTTTGTGTTTCTCTGATTATTTCTTTAAAATCACTTCATAAACGTTGTTCTTTTTTTCTTTTGGCCACACTGCGCGGCTTGTGGGATCTTAGTTCCCCAGCCAAGGATTAAACCCGCGCCCTTGGCAGTGAAAGCGTGGAATCCTAACCATTGGACCACCAGGGGATTCCCATAAACATTGTTCTTGATATAGATTGCTCTGTGGAAAGTTTGACCAGTTTGTATTCCTACCAGCAGTGCATAAACATACTCATTTCATGGAACCCTTAGCTATAGAGATTCTTTTAAGTAACCTGTTCTTCAATGGGTCTGTAGGTATAGGCATTACGTAGACTATATATGAAGCAAATATTAAAGTGCTCATAGTGATGGAATTAATGTTTAACAGTTGCTCTTGAGGTTTATATTCTGATTTCAAAAGTAATTTCTAAGACATTGAATGTTCTTTTTAAAGTTTATTTTTAACAGCTGTATTGAGATATAATCCGCATACCATTCAATTCGCCCATTTAAAGTCAACAGGTCAGTGTTTTTTAGTATATTCACAGATACGTGCGGTCATCATCCACAGTCAGTTTTAGGGACGTGCTTGTTCTGTGTGAGAAATTTCAACATGTGAGAAATTTCAACAAGTTAGCTTCTTGCTTCTTTCAAAGAGTGGCTTTAGTGTGGAATAGCCCTAATGGAGGCATTGCCGCATGGTAAGGAGGGAGTGAGACGTTTAAAAAGTCTCAGATTCAATGATCTCAGGGATTGTGAACATGAACAAGGCCATCCTGAAGAATTTTGAAATTAGGGGTTTCCTATTAAGAACTCTGAAAATAATTTTTTCTATTTTTTTTCATGTAGCTAAAAGACCAGGTTCAGGACAAAGCTTGGCTTCTGTTGTGTCTGCTCAGAAAATTACAAAGCCTGCTGCTAAATATGGAGTCCCTTTAACGTATAAGAAATATGGAGATAAAAAATTACATGAAAAGAAACCACTCCAAAAACATAAACAGGTATGATGATCATGCTACAAACTGTGTATTAATAACATGCTCAGTTTGACCTTATTTTATTGTAGCTCAATTCAGTTAATCTTGATATTCATAGGATTGTTTTTATTAAGTTAGTAAAGAACATTGTTCTCTGCTTCACCAGTCTTCTAAAACTTGGGAGACTTATAGAAGTCATAAAGAAACATTAGTTAAGTAAAGTAGCTAGTGCAGTAAAAAGAAAGTAACATTATAAATGAAATCATTTTTGAATAACCTAAGCAGAGCCATTTGTCTTTGTGCCTAAAATAAGTAAATATCTGTGATAAACATCATAAAAATCTGGGGAAATTTTGAATTTAAGAATTCACAATGAGATAAATAAAATCATAGAGCTGGAGGGATATGATCATATAGTCTGTCATATTTCAGATGAAAATTAAGGCCTGTAGCATTTAGGGGTTGTGTCTAAGGACACAGAGTATTAGTTGCAGGAATTTGATATTTTTCTTCACATCACTAGCTGTGTTCTCTGGTATATGGAACCTGTTGGTTTGCACTGCGTATGCACTTGCATACATACACGTACACACACATGCAGTTACAAAGGTGTGTGTAATGCTGTAAGACAGACCTCCTAGTAGGGGTGGTCCGTCTCTTTGGGTAGAAGCTATGATAAAGTAGTTCAGCATGATCCCTGTAAAGCAGCCTTCAAATAAGTTGTGTAGGTCAGCATCCAGTCAGGAGACAGAAAACATAATAATTTGATAGGGGGAAGTTTGGTGTACGTAATTACGATCTGTTTTTAGGTAATTGACTTCTGAGGGCTGAAGAGAGCTCTAAAGAATACAGGCCTAGGGCTTCCCTGGTGGCGCAGTGGTTGGGAGTCTGCCTGCCGATGCAGGGGACACGGGTTCGTGCCCCGATCCGGGAAGATCCCACGTGCCGCGGAGCGGCTGGGCCCGTGAGCCATGGCCGCTGAGCCTGCGCGTCCAGAGCCTGTGCTCCTCAACGGGAGAGGCCACAACAGCGAGAGGCCCGCATACCGCAATTAAAAAAAAAAAAAAAAAAAAAAAAAAAAGAATACAGGCCTAGCAGACAGACGCAGGAAGCAGGCACTGCTCCTGGTGCAGAGGCAGGGCCCCATAGGAGAGACAGAGGCCAGAGTATCACCCCGCCTGCCCTTGAAGCCGAGACTCAGAGCCTGCTGGGTGTGGATGGAGGTGACCCCTGGGTAGTGGAGTTCGATGAGGTGCCAGGGCCGAGGCTGGCAGATGCGGGACTGTCCATTGTGGAGCTGATCAGACTCCTGGAACCTTCATAGGGTGAACCGTGCTGAGAGGCCCATGGAGGAGCCTGTGGGCACTGCTGGGCCCTTTGGGCTGGGCTGCCCGACTGGGGCACTGGGTGCGGCGGGCAGCTGGCCTCGAGGCTGCCGCTGAAACTCGCAGAGAGGCTGCTGGGGGTACTCTGCCTGCAGGGGTGGTGTCACCGCCTGTCCTGCACCCACAGGGACAAGAGGAAGAGAAGCCCTTTCCTTGTGCAGCGTCCCTCTCTCCAACATGGTCTGCGGACAAAGCTTACATCCTGATGCAGGCCTGAGGTTTGCCCTGTCCAGCTCCAGGGTCACGAGCAGGACGGTGAAGGGTGAACTGCGAGCTGAGGGGCATTGTGACAGCTGGCACACCACGTTTGTGTTTCTGTTTTTTGGTACCATGTTTATTCAGGCCTAAGTGGAGCGATTCCATCATAGCCTTTACCCCTCTTTTCTTTAGTCACCACAAGACACCCAGCGCCCCCGCGTGCCCTCATTCCGTAGCCTCTCAGCTCCCTAAGGCTCTGGCCCTCCCCCGATCGCACCCCCGAACCCTTCCACAGAGCCTTGGAGAGCACATCATCAGCAAAATCCCCTGTGTTCTAACCTTGTCAAGAGTGTCTTCACCTCTTTTGCTCTAAAACCTGGCTTGCCCTGAACACACTGTCATGCGTCTCTCTTGGGGACCGTTTTCCCTCTGGTCCCTCAGTCCTGCTGGGCCTAGAGGTGGGACGATGGAGGCGTGGTCCTCGCTTGTCATTGCTAGACTCTCCCCTGCTCCCTAAGCCACTCCGCCAGGCTTCGTGTCAGCTGCTGCACCTCCGTGCGGGTCATCCTAGACACTTGCCCGCACTGTCGTGATTCTTGTTGACTTCAGTATCTGAGAAGATGACCCTTGCAGTAGTGCACGGCCTTGTTTTCTTGATGGTTCTCTTTCATCAGTGGTCGTGTCTCCTGCCTCACCTTGGAACTCTCCCTTGTAGTCATGCCATCACATTTGTCATCAATGACAGCATCTATTTCGTAGTCTCAGTGACAAGTACCCCACTCTCTGACCACTTCCTGTGTTTTCAGCTCATTCCCTGAGGACTCTGCCACCAAAACTCTTTGTTCTGTTGGATCCGTGGATCTTAGCTAGTTTTTTCATTGTCCATCCCTTCTTCATTTTTATTTTCTTTCTCCGGCTTTAATTTCATGTTCTCTCATTGTAGTAGTTTCCAGAACCTCGACTGTCTTGTCCCAGTGGAATGTGGTGGGGAAAACAGGCAGCTGTTCTAACTGGTCTCGCTTTAAATTTAAACCCCCAGCATCAGGCAAGCACTGCCGCCACCACCCTGTTATGTTTCCACAGTCCAGTTCCCTTCCCACTTTCCAGGATGGTTATCTCCTGCTTTCTCCTTGCTCTTCACCTCAGGGTATGGCCTTGCTTCCTATTTTACTGAGAAAGCAGAAGCAAGTGGAAGGAAATTGCCCACACTCAGCAGCCCTCTTGCCAATCAGTCCTATGTGTTTGTAAATATCCTGCCTTTCTTCCTGTTACTTTGCTGATCTATTTGTGTTTTGATCCAGAGGCGACCCAGCTGTTTGTGGACCATCTGTTGTTAGTATTTCTGCGTACTAAAGGACTTCACCCTCTCTTCGGTATCATATTTTTCCTCTCTCCCGAATCACTCCTGTTAGCAAACAGACATGTTATATCTTCAGTCTTCTTAACAAAATCCTCCCTCCCATGTCTCCCTGGATCCAGCCCTTTCCCTGTATCTCTGCTCCTTTAATGGCAGAACTTCCCCCAGCCTTGTCTGTACGTCTTTGCTTCCTTGCTTCCCCTTTCCTCTTGCTTTGTCACCGCTGTTAGGACGCGGCTCCTGGCGAGGACTGCAGGGAGCCCAGTTGGGTATGTCCAGGGGTCAGGTGTCCTGTTCCTCTGCCTCAGTTTTGGACTCACTGATTACCTGCTCTTCCTTTAACGTTCTCTTCACGTGAGTCCAGATACCACACTCTGCTGACTGTCCTCCTCCCTGCCTGCCTGCTCCTCCTGCCGCGGCGCAAGCTCCTCCTGCTGTCGCTGACCCCTGACGCTCCAGTGCTTCAGGACGCCAGCCGGGGACACCTCCTCCCCGGACCATCCTCGCGCTCTGACAGCACCTGTAAACCGACACATCTGCGTCTCGAGCCTGGACTCCTTTCCTGAACTCCAGAGCTGTGCTGTCCTCGCATTTCTAACCGGGTGTCTGATGGGCCTCCCAGCGTGAGGCTGTGTAAGTCTGAACGCCAGGTCCCGTGCCGTCCCCAGGCTCATCGTTCTTGTCTTGCCTCATGCTCCTGAAGTCCGCTGATGCCCTGTCACCGTCACATCCTGTCCACCGCCTGCAGAACCTGTCCTGTTTGCAGTCTGACTGCTGCTCGCCACTCTGTCAAACACTGGTCCAGGCCACCTCGCCCTCCCCGGCCTGACCTCACTGCTCTCAGACCGGCGTCCTGCGTCTGTCCGCACACGGCAGCCTCAATGCTGCTCTGGTGGTGAAGGGTAATCGTCGCCCTTTCCTGCTCAAGAGATGCCAGCAGCCTTTCCTCCCGCTCCGAGAAGGTGCCCTTGTTACCTCCGCGAGTCTCATCTCTGCTCCCTCCTTGCTAGTCTCCATCCAGCAGCGCTCATGAAACCTTGCTGTCCTCGGACATGACATGCCGAGCACTTATCTGCGGAAGAGCACTTGCACTTGCTCCTCTCTTCTCCTGGAGGACGCTCTCTCTCTTGCATGGTTTTCCTCCTTCCTTCCTTCCGGGCTGTGCTCGCAACTGTATGGATAGAACTGCCATCCAGCCTTCTGGCCCACCCCCGCAGCTCCGTCTGCTTTTTCCTCCGCTGTTTTTCCTGCATGTGCTTGTTTCCAGCCTCCTCCGTGGAGGTGTGAAACTGTGAGAGCAGGGGTGATGTTGTTCACTGGTGCCTGAACCAGTGGGGCCCCCAGTAAACACTAACTGGATAAGTGAGTGATGAGTGGATTAGAGAGCACTAACAGAGTTTGTCAAGTCACTCAAGTGTTAATTCTTTAAAAGAATGAATAACACCCAAAAGTTGTTAGTAAAACTGTGCAGAGGCCATTTTGTTACCGTTGTTAGCACATTGATAACTATTAGAAAAACAAAACCAAGAGAGAAAAAATGATAATGACCAACTCCTGAGCACACTGGGATGTGTCTGTACTCCATAAGGTCACAGGAGGAAAAAAATAGAGTCAATAGCTATTTTCTTCAGTTAGGAAGACGAGTAGTCTGCTAAGATTATTATCGATAGCTGTACTGAAGAGACTAAAAATTAATACGATCCCTTTAACTTTCTCTTGTAACCCAAATACATACTTGGGTGGACTTGTAGAAGGTCATTTGCCTTATCTCTGGGCCAAGTGTTCACCTGACCAAGTGGAGAGATCAGAGCGCTTGGTGAGGCTGGGCTGAAGATGTAGCAGGTGGTCCTCACCCTTGGGCGGGATCGTAGCCAAGTGTTTATTCTTTCACATGGCTGGTCGAATCAAACAGTATGTTGCTGTTCTTAATGTTTCCCTCATTTTCAGTTAGCATTTATTCAGTATGCAAGAACAGCATGCTGTGGTATTTTCAGATTCCAGTTAATAATATCCTGAATAGCAGATACCATCCCATCAAATAGTTAGTGACAGGTACATGATTCAGGTGATAGTTATAAGAGTTTTGGAGTTCAGGCAAGGTTGTTGCCCTTAAAGTTTTTAGGCATTTGGCATGATTTTCTAGACCAGACCAATGAGAACTAAGTAATAATTAGCACATGAAATAATCATGCAGCTTATTTAAACAACGTTTCACGACAGATATCTTTGCACGACAGTGTGAATGTACTTAATGCCACAGAATTGTACACTAAAAAATGGTTAAAATGGTAAATTTTTTTTAGTTGAAGTATAGTTGATCTATCATATTGTGTTAGTTTCAGGTGTACAGCATTCTAGTGATTCAGTTTATTGTTGGGGGCAGATTATATTCCATTATAGGTTATTACAAGATATTGGGTATTAATTTCCTATGCTATACAGTAAATCCGTGGTGCTTATCTGTTTTATGTATAGTAGTTTTTATTTGTTAATCCCGTACTCCTAATTTGTCCCTCTCCCTTTTGGTAACCATGAGTTTGTTTTCTGTGTCTGTGAGTCTATTTCTGTTTTACATATACATTCATTTGTATTATATTTTAGATTCCACATATAAGTGATATCGTATAGTATTTGTCTTTGTCTGACTTATTTCACTTAGCATAATAATCTCTAGGTCCATCCATGTTGCTGCAAATGGCAACTTTCATTCTTTTTTATGGCTGAGTAGTATTCCATTGTATATATGTACCACATCTTCTTAAGCCAGTCGTCTGTTGATGGGCCCTTGGGTTGTTTCCATGTCTTGGCTATTGTGAATACTGCTGCAGTGAACATTGGGGTGCATGTTTCTTTTCAAATTAGATTTTTTGGTTTTTCTGGATATATACCCAGGAGTGGGGTTGCTGGATCATATGGTAGCTTTATTTTTAGTTTTTTAAGGAACTTCCATACTGTTTTCTAAAATGGTAAATTTTATATGTGTTTTACCATGATGAAAACAAATTAGAAAAAATTTCAGGTAAATAAAAACTAAATAAAAATAAAAGAAATGACACATGCGTGAAGTTTTTCAAACCTAACAATGAAGGGCTTCCCTGGTGGCGCAGTGGTTGAGAGTCCGCCTGCCGATGCAGGGGACGCGGGTTCGTGCAAAAAAAAAAAACCCTAACAATGAAAAGAATTAAATGAAAGAAACTAAATGTCTAAATTATTTTAAATGTGATTTTTAAAAATAAGTTGGTTTTTTTGGTTTTTATATGACTCATATTTTTTATTTATTTATTTATTTTTTGCGGTACGCAGGCCTCTCACCGTTGTGGCCTCTCCCATTGCGGAGCACAGGCTCTGGACGCGCAGGCTCAGAGGCCATGGCTCACTGGCCCAGCCGCTCCGCGGCATGTGGGATCTTTCCGGACCAGGGCATGCACCCATGTCCCCTGCATCGACAGGCGGACTCTCAATCACTGCGCCACCAGGGAAGCCCTCATATATTTTTTTAAAAGACTTATTTTGTCCCCAGAAAATCTAAAGCATCTTTTAGATTCAAATTCATAATGACTCTTAGAATTTTAAATTTAACTTTCTATCAAGCTTGAAAAGGAGAAGTTTATAAGGAAAACCATAACCCCTTACTGATAGTGCCTGTCTCTTTTTTAAAAATAATTTTTGGCTGCACTGGTTCTTAGTTGCTGTGCGGGCTTTCTCTAGTTGTGGTGAGCGGGGGCTACTCTTTGTTGCGGTGTGCGGGCTTCTCACTGCAGTGGCTTCTCTTGTTGCAGAGCACGGGCTCTAGGTGCACAGGCTTCAGTAGTTGTGGTGCACGGGCTCAGCAGTTGTGGCTCACAGGCTCTAGAGCGCAGGCTCAGTAGTTGTGGTACATGGGCTCAGTAGTTGTGGCTTGTGGGCTCTAGAGAGCAGGCTCAGTAGTTGTGGCTCACGGGCTTAGTTGCTCCGCAGCATGTGGGATCTGCCCAGACCAGGGATTGAACCCATATCCCCTGCATTGGCAGGCAGATTCTTAACCAGTGCACCACCAGGGAAGTCCTGTCTGGCTCTTTTTAACTGCAGAAAATTAAGCTAATACACATTAAGTTTTTATTACTCAGCATATCTTAAAAATATCTGCATGTCATAAAAACTTTCTTTGCTCCAGTTCCTATTAATAATCATAACTGTTTTCTAAAGTGCTTCAGTTAAAACAGAGGAGTGGTTATGAAGCCACCAGAGGGAGCTCCGTGAGTATGTTTCAGTATTTTGGTTCTGACTTGAGCAAAGAAACAAAACAACACTTTTCGTTTAATATGGATGTTTTATGTAACCATATTTTTCTCTTCTGTGTAGAAATAGTGTTCTGAAAATACTTGTGTGATGTCAGAGGAACAGCTTGGCATTTTTATTTCACAAATATTTGTATATCTTATATGTGAGGCTGCAATCTGGAGGACCAAAACATGAATATAACTCTTGCTTTCATGTGACTTACCGAAGAGTACGTAGGTGTCTTAGTTAAACATTCTCTTGTTGCGCACAGTTGTGTAATCTGGTGTAAAGCTGGTTATGTATAGTGAGATGCTGTATCACTCATGTTAATATTTTTAAGTTGTTGGGTGTCGTGGTTCACAAATGTGGAGACCAGTGCTAGACCTGCTACATAAGGGTTCACCTGTGGAACTTGTTAAAATGTAGAACGCAGGGCTCTGTGTCCAGAAATTATAATTCAGCAACTCTTGGGGATATGTGTTTTTTGAAAATAGCTTTATCAAGATATAACTCACATACTATATAACTCATCCATTTGAAGTTTGGAATTAAATGGTTTCCAATGAATTTGCAAGAGTTGTGCAACCATCCCCACAATCGACTTTAGAACATTTTCCTTGCCTCCCCACAAAATCCTTTTCCCGTTAGCATTCCCTCCCCATTCTTCCCCAACCCTTAGCCCTGGGCAACTGCTAATCTACTTTTGTCTCTGTATAGGTTTGCTTGTTCTGGACATTTCATGTAACTGGAGTCATACAGTACCAGGTCTTTTGTGACTGGCTTCTTTTGCTTAGTATAGTGTTTTCAAGGTTGTAGCATGTATCCATGTTGTAGCATGTATCAGTACTTCATTGCTGTTTATTGCCAAGTAATACTCTTTTGTATGGAAGGAATATGTATTTTTACAAAGCTCCTGGATAGCATTCCCCACTAGTTTAAATTCTATATATATATAAAACATACTTTGAAATGTTAACTTTGTGATTGTAATGCCATAAAAAAACATTATATACAACTGTTTTTTCCTTGTACTTCAGTAATAGTGCCCCCAGAACACTCTCTTGACTATTTTAAAAGAGGGGGTTGCTATCTATTAGTGGTAGCAAAACCATTTAGTGGGTGAAGAGCACGGACTTTTTTTTTAAAGTAATAGAATGGAAAGTAACAGACTCAGCTACACATAGTAAAAGTATTTTATGGAACGTGCGTGTGTGTGTGTGTGTGTGTGTGTATCTTAATTGGGCCTGGATGTGAAATATATTTCTTTTTTTTTTTTTTTGCGGTACGCGGGCCTCTCACTACCGTGGCCTCTCCCGTTGCGGAGCACAGGCTCCAGACGCGCAGTCCCAGCGGCCATGGCTCACGGGCCCAGCCGCTCCGCGGCATGTGGGATCTTCCCAGACCCGCTGCCTCGGCAGGCGGACTCTCAACCACTGCGCCACCAGGGAAGCCCTGAAATATATTTCTTACAGTGGGTTGCTTTTACAAAAAGTTTGAAAGCTACTGTTCTTTAAATATTTCAGTATTATTGTCATCTCATTAACCCTAGTGTCTTTCCTGGGGCGAGGTGGTGAGATACATGGTTCAGCTTAAGTGAAGGTTGAATTGAAATAACTAGCCAGCATGAGGTTAGGAGTTAGGATCTAATAATACAGTGAGGAGGAGATGGGACGGTTCCGGGAACCTACTGCTTGGGTCATTTTGTCAGGGAGTAAACTTGCCATTTAGTTAGTCATGGTGTGAGGTTTTTTTTTTTTGGGGGGGGGGGGGCTGCACCGCGCGGCTTGTGAGGTGTTAGTTCCCCGACCAGGGATCAATCCCATGCCCCCTGCAGTGGAAGTGCCGAGTCTTAACCACTGGACTGCCAGGGAAGTCCCTGGTATGAGACTTAATACCACTTATCACATTGATGATGTAGCTTTGAGTTTAAAACATACTGTGTTAATAAAATGGATTTGGTTTATAATGGTCATTTAATTAAAATGCCAAAACACAGTATAAGAGAATCATTATTCTCATTTTAACAGTTTATCAACCCATTTGATGATGTTACATATTGTAAATATTATCATTTTATTGTGCTCAGATTAAATAATGTATTCATTAAAATAAGTTAGTTGCATTTCCTAAGGAAGAAATTATGTTTAAATTATGTATCATGTTGCTTTCTAAAGTAAGCAGAAACTTTAAAAATCTTTTTGAATTTTTTTTTTTTTTTAGTGAAAGGAAACTTTTGGTGCCTTTCTAGTTCTTTATGTGTTGTGAGCTATATAATATCTTAACAGTAATATATTTCTGGAATTAATTATATTAATTTCACATTGATTGTGGGTCATATTTATTTTGTAATATTCTGAATTCGCATTTAGAATTTTAGTGCTTATCCATTATGGTCATTTTACAAAATTTAGGAAGTAGAAGCAATAAGTGGTATATGAGAGTAATTTCATAACATTGACTTTTGCCAAAATACAGCTGCTGGGCTTCCCTGGTAGCGCAGTGGTTGAGAGTCCACCTGCCGATGCAGGGGACACAGGTTCGTGCCCCGGTCCGGGAAGATCCCACATGCCGCGGTGAGGCTGGGCCCGTGAGCCATGGCCGCTGAGCCTGCGCGTCCGGAGCCTGTGCCCCGCAACGGGAGAGGCCACAACAGTGAGAGGCCCGCGTACCGCAAAAAAAAAAATACAGCTGCTATTGAAATGGAATTGTTAGTGGAGACACTTTAATGATATAATCAAATGCTGAATTATTTTACTAATAATGTAAATGACCACTGAAATAATTTTTTTAAAGTAGCATTTACTTTCCTTTGAGTTGAAACCCAACATTGGTAAATAATTTTGTACAGTGTGTCTTTTTATATTCATTTTTTCCTAAGGTAGCTGAAAAATTTTAAATTGGTTCATGATAAATGACTAGAGTTTCCTGTAAATACTTTTAATCTTTTTTGGTATATAGAATTGTATTTTGAACGGTTTGAAACACTGATCATACAGTAGGCTTAACATTGCTCACAAAATTGAGTAGCTAGCCCAAGATAAAAAAAGAAAGAAATCCATGGGTCAATTATACTTATGAGCACACATGCAGAAATCCTAAAAGAAGTTTTTCAAAAACTCAAACCATTTATCAAAAGAATGATTTAAGAATTATTAAACAGGATACATTTTGGGATGCAAGGATGGTTCAACAGTAGGAAACTGGTTAATTTCACTTCATTAGTAAGTTGAGAAAATCATACATAAATGATCTCAGTAGATACTGAAAGTTGAGTAGAATTTAACAGTTTAAACAAAAAAAAACTTCTTTGGTTGTATACATTAAACATGTACAACTTTTTGTATGTCCATTGTACCTCAATAAAATGGTTTTTAAAAATGATCCAGTGGCCTCCCTGGTGGCGCAGTGGTTAAGAATCCACCTCTCAATTGCAGGGGACACAGGTTCCAGCCCTGGTCCAGGAAGATCCCACATGCTGCGGAGCAGCTAAACCCATGCACCACAACTACTGAGCCTGTGCTCTAGAGCCCGTGCACCACAACTACTGAGCCCACATGCCACAATTAATGAAGCCCGTGTGCCTAGAGCCCGTGCTTCACAAGAGGAGAAGCCACCTCAAGGAGAAGCCTGCGCACCGCAACAAAGAGTAACTCCCGCTCGCTGCAACTAAAGAAAGCCCGCGCGCAGCAACGAAGACCCAATGCAGCCAAAAATAAATAAATAAATAAATTTTAAAAATCCAAATTTCTTTCATTCAAGAAATAGAGGGGAAAGTTCTTAACATGACACAGTTATATATACTAGAAACCCATGTCAGGCATTATACATAATACTGAAAAATTGGAAGCATTTACATTAAAGTTAGGAGCAAAACAAGGATGTTTGCAATGATTGCTATTATTTAATGTTATTCCAGAAGCCTAGCTAATGTAATTAAAAAGAGAAAGAAATAAGAAACAAATACTGGGAGAGAAGAGGAAACAGACATTTACACATGATATGATTCCCTATGTAGAAAATCCTAGGGAAGCAGCAGAACATTACTAATGAATTCAGTAAAGTGGCCTGATAGAAGTTCAGCATGCAGAAATGAATAATCAGAAAAGGAAATGGAGAGACATAGTGACAGACTCCCTCAAATACTTTATTTTATTTTTTATTTATTTTTATACAGCAGGTTATTAGTTATCTGTTTTATACATATTAGTGTATATATGTCAATCCCAGTCTCCCAGTTCTCAAATACCTTAGACCTGCTGAGAAAAGTGCGAGATAACTATGAAGAAAGGAATCAGCATCAATGGAGTATTACTTATCAATGAAGAAAACAAATGCAGATACAAGTAATAACATGGACGATTCTGAAAACAATGTTGAGCAACAGAAGTGAGATACAAAGGAATGTATATTGTGTAATTCCATTAATATACAGCTCAGAACACAGAAAACTAAACTGTATTGCTTAGGAAGGCATACATAATTGGCAAAGCCATAAAGACAAGCAAGATAGTGATTAGTAAAGTCAGGATGGTGGCTACTTCTCTGGTGGAGGGCTTCTGCTTGTTGGCAGTATTCTGTGCCTTGACTTGGGTGATAGTTACTGGCTATTTCCTTTATTTTTGCTAACCTCTGTGTATGTCCTTTATCTACTTTTTTATAGGTGACTTTATTTTTATTTATTAAAAAATTTTATTTATTTATTTTTGGCTGCATTGGGTCTTCATTGCTGTGTGTGGGCTTTCTCTAATTGCTGCGCGTGGGCTTTCTCTAATCACTGCGAGCGGGGGCTACTCTTTGTTGCGGTGTGCAGGCTTCTCACTGCGGTGGCTTCTCTTGTTGCGGAGCACAGGCTCTAGGCGCATCAGCTTCAGTAGTGGCACGCGGGCTCAGTAGTTGTGGCTCGCCAGCTCTAGAGCACAGGCTCAGTAGTTGTGGTGCACAGACTTAGTTGCTCTGCGGCATGTGGGATCTTCCCGGACCAGGGATCGAACCCACGTCCCCTGCATTGGCAGGCAGATTCTTAACCACTGCACCACCAGGGAAGCCCCAGGGATAATATATTTTGAAAGACAGTTATGGCAGTATTGGCTTTACATTTTTTCCTGTTTTAAATTTCCATACATTTGAATTTTTCAAAATCCTTATCTAATTTGTAGTTTTACTTTTTGTCCAGGCCCATCAAAGTCCAGTGAAGAAAGTGAATCCTGGAGAAGAAAGGAGGAAACTGTTTGAGGTATAAAGACATCTGTCTGCTTATTTTAAAGCTTTGTAAAAATAATTATAAAAGAAGAAACAAATCTTATAAAACCTCCAAACCTTTCCTCCTTATTTCTTTCAAACAAATACCTCTAACTTATTTCTGTTTTTTAACCTCCCTGGGCATATGTCTACCATTGGTATGCTAGCTTTACTGATGAAACTAGAAGAAGTAATATTTATTATTGATAAAAAATGTTCTTTTTTTATTTAAGGAACCAGTAAGGAAGAGAAGGTTGGAATTGAATGAAAAAGAAAAGAAACAAAAGGATCAGGTAGTTATTTCGCTCTTACTTTTTTCCCCTGCCAAGTTGGAGAGTTGGAGAGGATAATAGTTTCAAGAGTTCTAAAAAGTTTGTCTTTAAAACTTGTTACAGATTAGTTTAATGAAGGCTGAACAGATGAAAAGGCAAGAAAAGGAAAGGGTAAGAGGATGGTCCATTTCCCCAGTGTGCTGCACTGCCTCCTACACATGCGCCTTTTTTTTTTTTTTTTTTCCTGGCTGCGTTGGGTCCCCGTTGCTGCACGCCGGTCCTCTCTAGTTGCAGTGAGTGGGGGCCACGGCTCGCTGCAGTGCACTTGCTTCTCATCGTGGTGGCCTCTCTTGCTGCGGAGCACGGGCTCTAGGCCTGCGGGCTCAGTAGTTGTGGCTCGCGGGCTCTAGAGCACAGGATCAGTTGCTGTGGCACACGGGCTCAGCTGCTCTGCGGCACGTGGGATCCTCCCAGACCAGGGATCAAACCCGCGTCCCCTGCATCGGCAGGAGGACTCCCAACCACTGCGCCACCAGGGGAGTCCCCCCCGCCCTTTTTTTTTTTAAAGGGATACACTGATTCCATTTTATTTCTAAATGTATTTCATGTACTTTATACTAAATATTTGAAATGGTGTTTTGTTTGTTTCTTTTCCCCAAAAGTTGGAGAAAATAAATAGGGCCAGGGAACAAGGATGGAGAAACGTGCTGAGTGCTGGTGGAAGCGGTGAAATGAAGGTAGGCCTTTGGTGCCAGTGCACTTACACTACTGCTTTTTCTCCAGTTTCCTCCTGCTCTTGGAAAGGTATACAATTGGCTTTTTGGGGGGATACACTTACTTTTTACTAGAGTTCTTCAGCATCTATTATGACTCCTTAGTTTTCCTGCACATATTTGGTATGTAATTTGTACTGATAACTAATATGTGACACTGTTAAAATTGCATAAAAAGTTTGCTGTGAAGGCTGTGATACACCATTCCTGCCTGAGGCATCTTTTTAAAATCAAATACAGTTTGTCTCCACTCTGCCTAAAGTCCTCCTCTAGCTTCACGCAGACCTGAAGATTCCGTTTTCAGAAGACCCGTACTAAGCGGGGCCCTGCCAGTCTCTCCGCACTCATCCTGGTCGTGCCATGCGCTCTAGTCATGCTGAGCTAAGGACCATACTGCAGTTTCCCCACTGTGTGTGGCCTGCTGGAGCTACGTCCTGACACCTGTATTAGTCTTTACCTGAAAGCACCCTCCATCCCTCCTCACTCTCACTCCTACCTCCAGCCATTTACCTAGGTAACCAGTGACCTAACCAGCCGTTTACTTAGGTAGGTTAAGTCAGACATTTCCTTTGGGCAGATCCACACTGTACAACCTCGGGCAAGTTACTTAACTTTCCTGAGCCTTAATTTCTTCATTTAAAAGAAGAAAGAAAGAAAGAGAGAGAGAGAGAGAGAGAGAGGAAGGGAGGGAAAGAAAGAGAAAGAAAGAGAAGGAAGGAAGGAAAGAAAAGAAAGAAAAAGAGAAAAGGAAGGAAGGAAAGAAAGAAAGGAAAGAAAGAAAGGAAAGAAAGAAAGAAAGAAAGAAAGAAAAAGAAGGGAGGGAGGAAGGAAGGAGGAATGAATTTCAAGAGCAGTGCCTGAGCTTGGCCTGCAAGGACTCACCTGTTAAGCTCCTTTTCCTTTCCTTGCTCTGCCAGTCTGAATCTTGCGTTTCTTCTTTCGCCCTCAAAACACCCTTTACATGCCAAATTCTAAGGTGGTCCCAAAATTCCTGACTCCAGAGGTCAGGCCTGATGTTATCCCTCCACTGGAGCACGGGGGAACCTGTGAACAGGGTGTGTCGCAGCCCTTTAGTTAGGCTGTGTTGTATGGCCCTGCTGATGGGGTAGCCACTCCTGTGGTCACGTCACTATTTTATAAGCCTCCCTCATAGCAGCCTGGAAGGGAGAAGGTCAGAGAGACAGCTTCTGCTGGCCTGGGAAAAAGCATGCGTTCACGTGGCAGGGAAGCACAGGTGTCCTGTGGGAGCTGATAGTGGTCTCTGACCAACAGCTAGCAAGAATGTAGTGACCTTAGCCGTGACAGCCACAAGGGAGTGAATTCTGCCAGGAACCAATGAGCTTGGAAGAGGATCCTGAGCCTCAGATGAGGGTGGCAGCCCTGGCTGACACCTTGATTTCTGCCTGGTGAGACCCCCAGCAGAGGACCCTGCTAACCATGCCCAGACTCCTGAGACCACAAATGGGTCTGTCTTAAGCTGCCGAGTTTGTAGTACTTTATGACACAGCAATAAAAAATGAATACATACTATTATTCCTCTGTACTATCAGTTTTAATTTGTATAATCCAATCAACTGTTACTTAAGGTCTTTAAACTGTGAATTTGCCTGACCTTGCTCAATAAACTTGGTATTTAGGTGCCCAGTAGATATTTGTTAAGTTGAAATGATTACCATTCTTACTTGTTTCTTTTTCCCTGAAAGATATGATTTGAATAAAAATTTATCTGTTTATGTAGATATACATGTTCTGCCCTGGCTTTCTTGGGTTGTATTTCAGTGTGTTGAGATGACACATTTTCGTATTACATATCAATAACCCAGTAGGAGTCACTTTTTCTAATTCTGTATTAATATAGGCTTATACAGTTTTTAGTAATACAGTTTTATCTTTAAATTTGTACTTTACTATTTTTGTACTGTACTATCCAATTTACTATGAAATTGAACTTTTAACCTCCTGAGCGATAAGGAATGACTCAGACAGAATTTGGCCCATTCTAAAATAACTAACCCCATATCTTATATGGTTAGAAAGTAAAATCTTAGCAAAGTGCAGGCCCTCAGATCTTGTCAAGCATTTTGTATCAGTCCATGATTAGTGTTGAGAATTTGATTATTTTTTCTTCTCCCTTTGCGTATATCTTCTTAATGCAGTGAAGCACCTTTTTCCCCTATGATGTCTAAAGCCATATTTAATCCTAAAGTCCAGTTTTACCAATGTTTGATTATAGTTTCTCAACAGTGTGAGATACTATGTGCTTAATAGGTTTCTGCTTTGCTTCATAAACTTCTATACTGCTTTCTGTGAGGATTAATAAAACAATTTATTTTCCATGACGTAAAGCAAAGTCTATGTTAGTTTCTGTACTTATTCCCTGTGAGGTTTGAAATATTGAACTTCTTCAGCTGTTTGATTTCTGTACAGTTGATAAGGACCTGGAAGCTCAGTAAAAATGTGAATCAAATTAAGGAGATTCCCCAAAATAAAGATAAAACAAAAACTAAACATTAAGGGAAATATTTCAAAGTTAATATTCTATTATTATATACCTCTAAATACCAAGACATTATGCACAGTATAAATAACCTACTGTCCTTGATTACTTAGTATCTGCAAAATCTGGGACTTTTTGCTTTGTCCATTTTTTTCTTTTTGATTCTTCTGATAGGTATTTTTTTCTTTTTTTAAATTGTAGTTGATTTTCAATGCTTTATCCATTTTTGATATATCTCTTATGAAGGTGCGTTTTTAGAAAAATTATGAAATGTTCCACATATATAGTTTGATTATTATAGATAACCATTATATATAAGAGTGTATCTGTTGTTTGACAATATATTGGAATGCTGCTCAGCATTGAAAAGGAATAGCCTATTAATACATGCAACAGCATGGGTCAATCAACAGCATACTGAGTGAAAGAAGCCAGGCACAAGAGTACATGTTGTATGAATCCATTTGTATGAAATGATAAGAAAAGGCAAATCCAATTTCTGTGACAGAGAGCAGATCAGTGTTTGCTAGAAGGAGGGAGGGGGTGTTGGCTGCAAAGGAACATGAGGGACCTTTTGGGGTGATGGATGTGGTTTCGATTGTGGTAGTGGTTCCAAGAGTGTCTGTATTTGTCACAACATCAGCCTGCGCTTATAATTGGTGAATAAAGTCATGTTTAAAAGATCCTGTTGTCTCAGTATTCTAGTACAGTTTTTTCAGCATTATTTTGAGTATAGGTATCTTCAGAGATATGTACATACATTTGATTTTGCTAGAGAGAAACCTTAGAACACTCAACCGTAAGTTGATATTAGCGCCAGACTAAACTCGAGGAACCAGGCTCGTAGGAGGTATGACCACCTTTTACCAGAATTGTGATTCTGATCATCTTGCCCTGAGATGCACATTTTGAAAATGTATATGAAAATCACCTTGATGGAGTTTCCTGCCGAATGAAGTATCTTCCCTATTTCTAGCAACTTTCATCTCTTGCTATTCAAGCATCTTGAATCAGTTTTCTATTTTTATCTTGAGCTGACTTTTTTTAAAATCAGGCTTTCTTATAATACTGTACACAATTCTTGCGTCAAGATGTTAACACAAGTTTTATCTCACTGGGTACACTGAAATGCCTTTTATTTGGTTCTCGTATTTTCCTTAGCCAGACTTCTTCCTCAGGATGTCGTCACCTGGAAGCTCTTCTCCCTTTCCGGGCAGTGTCCTGGCTTCTGCTCTCATCTGCGTTTGAGTGCTGCCCCTCCACTTGAGTCATGTCACTTTGTCTTCGTTTTGGTGCTGCTGGCCTCTGCCTCTGAGGTTCCTATTTACTCTTTGCAGTGCAGTTCTTGCCCCCTGACCTCTGTAACATTCTACACTTACTCAACTCTCATCCTGACATCTCTGTTTTCTGTGAGTTTTCCATGCGCTTGGGTGCGTGTGTTCTGAGGCTGCGTCCTATGCCTTTGCCTTCATCCTTTGTTATTTCCGCAGAGAACCCACAGCTCCCTTCACCGTTGACTTCTCTGATTGCTTTTCTTTGCTCGCAGGCTTCTTGGCTTGGTGTCAGTGCAGTAAGCCTTCTAATTAGTTCCTCTACTTTGTTCTCTCTCTCATTCTTGCTTATCATGTGTAATTTGACTTACTGACCTTTTTTTTTAAACTTTATTTGTTTATTTTTGGCTGCATTGGGTCTTCGTTGCTTCACACGGGCTTTCTCTAGTTGTGGTGAGCGGGGGCTACTCTTTGTTGTGGTGCATGAGCTTCTCATTGCGGTGGCTTCTCGTTGCAGAGCACGGGCTCTAGGCGCACAGGCTACAGTAGTTGTGGCGCGTGGGCTCAGTAGTTGTGGCTCGCAGGCTCTAGAGCGCAGGCTCAGTAGTTGTGGCGCACAGGCCTAGTTGCTCCGTGGCACATGGGATCTTCCTGGACCAGGGCTCGAACCCTTGTCCGCTGCATTGGCAGGCGGATTTTTAACCACTGCACCACCAGGGAAGTCCCACCAACCTTCTAAGAAACTGTCTTAGTGCACTTTCCTGCTAGAAAATGTATGCATGCTTTCTGTTGTTTATTCTATGAACTCGCACAGCTAGTTACCTGTGATGACCTTTTAGGACCAAATAACACTTCCTATCTGCCTTCTTTCTAGTAAACTTCTTACATCTTCCTGCATCCTTTTCCCCCCTACTGCCAACACCTAAACGTACACCTCCAGTGCTTATTTTTACTTTAAGTTTTACTTTAATACCATGGTTCATATTTAATCATTTACTCTTTCTTTGTTACATTGCTTTCAAGGCTGGGTTGAATAATATTTTTCTCCAGTGATTTTTTTTTTGGAATTTTTATTTCTCATAATTTTTTTTTTCTATTTTGTAAATTTTCTCAGTATTTACTACTTTACAGTGTGCCTGTGGCCACTCATTTACTACAGGAAATGAAATGTTTTTCAAGCTTTACACTTTGTTTCCCAGTTTGTTTGTCAACTGCTTAAGGATTGGTATGTTGTTTTGTTTCTTTTATTTACACCTAGAGTATGTTTCAGTGGTGTTTATATCCTCATTGCTTGTTGAATTGGATTTGGGGTATGTTAAATGCCATATGTTTTTGTTAGATATAATTTTGAGTGTTACAAAAGCAGGCTCTGTTTTATTTATAAGCTATACATATTTAAACTTAATAGGATGGGATTACATAAAATGTATACTGGAAACTTGTTTCAAAACTTGTTAATTAAGACCAAGTTTTTTCATAGTTACATAAATTCAGTGATAGTTTATATTTTAGTTACATAGAATTAAGCTTTATTGTTAGTAACAAAGTATACTAGTTTTTGATTGTTAATGGTTATAATATAGTAGGAAAACATGTTAAATTAGGTAATTGCTTTCTAAGAGTCAAGTGTTGAAATTTACTTTTTTCTTTTGAGGGTAGTACAGACCTTTTGGGTCTTGTGAGACAAGCATGTGAGAGCTCTTTGTTTGATTCCTAGGCTCCCCTTTTTGGCAGTGGAGGGGCTGTGGCTCCATCATCTTTTTCTTCTCGCGGACAGTATGAACATTACCATGCCATTTTTGATCAAATGCAGCAACAAAGAGCAGAAGATAATGAAGCTAAGTGGAAAGGAGAAAGACATGGCCGAAGGCTTCCAGAAAGGTATGGCATGTTCTGCAGAAGTTGCTTGTGCTTTGCTTTATGTAATGGAAGTCATCATGCGTATTTATTGGCAGAGGAATCCCACCTGGAGTACATCCAGGATTTCCCAAGGGGGCTGCAGGTCATCACCATTCCTCTGATGCCGATGCTCTTAGAAAAACTTGGAAAAGATTGAAGGCCGTGTCTAAACAAACCTATATAAACAGGTTGGACCGTGATGATCCATAAATTCACCCTTGCTTGTAAATTTGTCTTAGGCCATGTACAGCCTAATACGGTGTTTTCTCCATTATACATAGAATATTTTTTGCCTTCTGGATGCAGTCATTTTCTTATGTGCAAATTTGGCCCTTGATTACATGTGGAAAACATGTAGCTCTTCAGCCTGATTTTTGTAGCTTATATATGTTATAGGCTGCATATACTATTTAAAGAAACATGTGATAACTTTGAACCAACATATGGTTGTAATAACTTTATCCACTTGCTTTAAATAAATCAGAATATATTTAAATGGAATTACATTCTATGCAGAAATCCAAGACATGCCTTTGGGTCTTCCTTTTCCTCGTTACTTAGAACCCCACTTTTCTCTTTGTCTTTCTCTGCATGTTCATCTCTGATTGATGGCTCACTATGATCCTGTTCATTGGGTTTTTTCTTTTCTTCCATTAATTAATTTAATATGGTTGCAGTCAATAGTTTTAACTTGCATAGTTCCTTTTTTTAAAGTATGCATATGTGTTTTTTTAGATCTTCCCATTTCTTCCATAAAAACGTTCCAGTTGAGAGCAGATACCATTTTGTGAAAATTTAATTTGTCATTTTACAGAGAATACTTTTGAGTGTGATAAAACTCTTTGTGGCTCTCCCAATTATAAAAGATTATTAAAAGGTAGCTGAGCAGAGGTAAATAATTGAGGGGAATACAAATTAACATTATGAATTATGTACAATAGCCTGAAGTGTTAAGCTAATTGTAAATACTTCCCATTTTTGAGAAAAGAGGGCTACAGACTTCCACATATGCATGTTTTTTATGAAATGGTAAAGAAGATTTTTGTGTGGGGTTTTATCCTCTGGTATTATTGACCTTTCTACTATAAAATTTGTATGGCTTTTTATTTTTTGCGGTACCTGGACCTCTCACTGTTGTGGCCTCTCCCGTTGCGGAGCACAGGCTCCGGATGCACAGTCTCAGTGGCCATGGCTCACGGGCCCAGCCGCTCCGTGGCATGCGGGATCTTCCCAGACCGGGGCACGAACCCGTGTCCCCTGCCTCGGCAGGCGGACTCTCAACCACTGTGCCACCAGGGAAGCCCCTTTTTTTGTTTAATTTTAATCAGATCTCTTAAAATAAATGTGTATAGTATAAAGAAAATAGGGAAAACTATGTTATGCTTCTTCACGCTGTTCATCTTCCATAAGGTTTCTTGGTTCTTCACAGTTGGAGTGACGAGTAATGGACTAGTTTGGTCCATTTGCATCAGGCTCCCATATAACCTTGAAATGTTCACATACATTTACACTTGTTTCATATTGTCTTCAATGACTGTGTATCTCAGTTACTTCTTCCACTAGAACACAACTTCCATTCAGTCTTTGTTTGAGCATCAGATATAGTTTCAATATTTTAATTTTCAGCTTTTCAACCATTTGTGATTGTGAGATCGTTTATCATTTCCTTTCTGCTAACTTTGGGGGGCTTAGCAGTACTCATACATATAGTATACCTTTTCTTAATGTTGCTTTGAACTTGTTGTTATTGATGATAGATATTATTTATTGCATACTTATTATGTACCAAGTTATATTAACTTATCACAGCATCCCTTTGAATTAGATATCACTCTTTTAATAAGATGAAGAAATTAGGACCTGCAGAGATTTAAAACCTGTGTATGGTCAGGCCACTAGTAAGTGGCGGAGGTAGGATTTAAACTAAGTCCGTCTGAGTGTAGAGTTCAGCTCCTCGAGCACCGTTTTAAGGACTTCTCAGCTTCTTGAGATACTACTAGTGAACAGGCAAAACAGTTATTGGTTTAGTTGGTTATAAAATTTTAAACTATTGGGTACTTTAAAGATTAAACATGATACCAAATACTGAATGAACTTTCATATATATTCATTGAATTTATTTTGGTTTTATGTGAGGACGTAGAAAATGGAAGAATTGGTAGCAAACTGGAGATCATCAAGTATCATATAATTTTCAAAAGGCAGATTCTAAAAACTAGACTAGTTTTTTTCATGTTCATCCCAGGCAAGATTAAAAGTAGAGCCTGCAAACATCTTAAAAGGAAGCAGTCGGGCTTCCCTGGTGACGCAGTGGTTGAGAGTCCGCCTGCCGATGCAGGGCACACGGGTTCGTGCCCCGGTCTGGGAAGATCCCGCATGCCACGGAGCGGCTGGGCC
The DNA here is from genome assembly GCF_003676395.1 of Aethalodelphis obliquidens. NCBI lineage: Eukaryota > Metazoa > Chordata > Mammalia > Artiodactyla > Delphinidae > Aethalodelphis > Aethalodelphis obliquidens. The sequence goes on from NW_020838047.1 coordinate 744,793, forward strand.
CGTGAGCCATGGCCACTGAGCCTGCGCGTCCGGAGCCTGTGCTCCGCAACGGGAGAGGAGGCCACAACAGTGAGAGGCCCGCGTACCGCAAAAAAAAAAAAAAAAAAAAAGAAAAAAGGAAGCAGTCATCACTGCAATGCAGCATAAATTCACAGAGAATGGATTTTGTCAGATACAGCCTTTATTTCTTTTTAGGGTTGTAGGCTAGAGCTATAGTTCTCAACCTGTGTGCTGAGGCAAGTTGGAGCCTCACAGTGCCTTGGATATTTTACAGTTGTGAGGGAAACGTAACTACATCTGTTGGACAAAGTGTAGACCATACTGTTAAGCAGTTTTGACCTAACTGTTTCATGAATGGGACCGCTAGGTATTTCTTTTGGCCTTAGAGGAATTGTGAAAAAATTACTTAGATACCTAGTAGGGTATATAAACTTCAGCAGGATACTGTTGCCAGGGTGTCTCAGTGTAGACATGGTAAAGAAATATAAATAAAAATTGTTAGGTGGATTAGTCATTGGTTAAAGAATTATATTCAGAGGATGCTGGTTAATATTTTGATGTCCAAATTAAAAAAGTTTTAGAAGCGCATCCTCCTGTAACTAATCTCCATTTTTAAAGAGGACATAGAAAAAACATTCAAAGGATATAGTCATATTTCCAGAAGACATAACGTGGAAAGAAATAGTAGATACGTTGTATGATTGATCAGGAAACAAAATAATCTCAGTGGACCATAGCTACAACTAACTTGATTTAGAGAAAACTTAATGGGAATTTGATGTAGTTTTGAGTCTGAAAAATTATCTGACCAAATAAATATACCCTTGGAAAAGGTTTGTAAATAGCATACACTAAAAAGTTGAACTAATGACCTTTCATTGCCTCTTGGATCAAATTGCAGCCCCTAAGTGGCCTGCAGGGTCTCTTGGAGGCCTGTGTACTTCCTTGGCCTTATCTTCTGCTCTTCCTTTCCAGAGTTCTGGGAGTGCAGACTTAAAAGACATGTTTTTCCTCATCCTTGTTCCTGTGTACCTGCTGCTCCCTCTGCCCAAATTTTTGCCTGGTTAATTCCTACTTACTATTCTGGCGTTGGTTTAGGTTGACAGGTACTTACTAGGTCTATAAAATGAAAAATAAAATAAAATTGGAGACCTGATTGAGGACTTCCAACTTTTAATTTGCCAAGTAAGCTCATTTTAAAAAAAAGTTTCTCAGCCCTAATTCCATCCTTTGGTAAAAGAATGAACATTTTAATATGAAAAAAGTAGGGTGACACAATCTTAGAATGCAGATTATCCTTTGGGATTAAATAAATTTGGATTTGTGAAAATTGTATTAGTCGTTTCTTTATGTTGTTGACAACTGTTGAAAACTCAGTGATGAGTGACCACCGGTTAGGGGACGTACCCAGGCTGATCACCATGCTCTTCTGAGCCTCAGCTAGCTGTGGTCTGGGCTGCTCTCACATCCTGCCGTGGGTCTCCTCATGAGGCTTGAGCTGTGAGCCGGAGAGCCCCCTCGGTTGCTGCTTGGATGGCTCCTCAGGGAGCTTCTCGGGCACCCCCATCACTGTCGCCATCGCCACCACTGTGCCTCTACCGCTGTCCTCATCTTAGGGCTTTTATGTGTAACGTTAAAGTATAACCAGGTTTCACACAACTCTGCCTTGGTCAGCAAGCCATTTTGTCTCGTGAGGGCAGCTTTACAGCTCTTTCTTCTTTCAATATGTTCGTTTTACAGTTCAGTATTAAGAAGTCAAATTTATTTATTTTATTTTCAGATCCTGCTAAGGTATACATTCCAGTAGGTTAAATTAGGGAAAGAAGCAAGTTAAAACGCGTTGATAAATCAGCCAGTTTAAACACACTTGAAGGATTTGCTTCTGCAAACTCCTTGTGAATGAAAAAGAAAAATAATAAAAAGCTTTCAAACTACTATAATTATATATTGCTATAAGAATAAAAATGCCCTTACCTTTTATAACTAGTAATCATTGGTAAGAGAAGAATTCAACTACTGTGTGTGTGATATGCTCCTAACTTCATACTTACTAATACCCACTGTCTCATATTTAGGTATGTATTGTAATCCTTTTCCACTGTCGTAGATCAATAACTTTTCCTACTCCGTCACACTTAAAGTGTTGTCTTTTTTTAACGTTTTAAAATTTATTGGTATAAAGTATTCCATACTGAAAGCAACAAACGAACAGAAGTCTGTTTCTCCAACTGTGTGAACACACAAGTGCCATTAACAATGAAGCAAGCTGTATATCCAGCCTGGAGAATTCAATGGGTCTGCCTTCTCAATCAGTACTTTCATTTTAATGTCAGTCATATCCAGGAATTACCAATGCACCTCGGTACAAGAACTCATTTGTTTGCAATCTGGTGTGATATGAAATTATTCTAAGACAGACTATCTTTTAATATTTGGTACACATTTTTAAAAATTTATTTATTTATTTATTTTAACATCTTTATTGGAGTATAATTGCTTTACATTGTTATGTTAGTTGCTGCTGTATAACAAAGTGAGTCAGCTATAGGTATACATATATCCCCATATCCCCTCCCTCTTGCGTCTCCCTCCCACCCTCCTTATCCCACCCCTCTAGGTGGTCACAAAGCACCGAGCTGATGTGCTATGTGGCTGCTTCCCACTAGCTGTCTATTTTACATTTGGTAGTGTGTATATGCCCATGCCAATCTCTCACTTCATCCCAGCTTACTCTTCCCCGTCCCCGTATCCTCCAGTCCATTCTCTACGTCTGCATCTTTATTCCCGTCCTGCCTGTAGGTTCTTCAGAACCATTTTCTTTTAAAGATTCCATGTATATGTGTTAGCATACGGTATTTGTTTTTCTCTTTTTGACCCACCTCCTAGAGAAATGGATATAAAGACAAAACTAAATAAATGGGACCTAATGAAACTTAAAACCTTTTGCACAGCAAAGGAAACCATAAACAAGACGAAAAGACAACCCTCAGAATGGGAGAAAATATTTGCAAACGAAACAACTGACAAAGGATTAATCTCCAAAATATACAAGCAGCTCATGCAGCTCAATATCAAGAGAAACAAACAACCCGATCCAAAAATGGGCACAAGGCCTAAATAGACATTTCTCCAAAGAAGACATACAGATTGCCAACAAACACATGAAAGGATGCTCAACATCACTAATCATTAGAGAAATGCAGATCAAAACTACAATGCGGTATCACCTCACACCAGTCAGAATGGCCATCATCAAAAAATCTACAAACAATAAATGCTGGAGAGGGTGTGGAGAAAAGGGAACCCTCTTGCACTGTTGGTGGGAATGTAAATTGATACAGCCACTATGGAGAACAGTAGGGAGGTTCCTTAAAAAACTAAAAATAGACCTACCATATGACCCAGCAATCCCACTACTGGGCATATACCCTGAGAAAACCGTAATTCAAAAAGAATCATGTACCACAATGTTCATTAAGTGTCATCTTTGCATGCCAGTGTTTTGCTTTATTCAAAGGCATTTATTTATTTTACTTCCTTTAATCCTCAAGTTCCATTTTAATGCTGTTTCCTTTGCTGAAGTCAAGAAAGCTCACATATTTCCTGATTTTAAAATAGTGGCAGCCGGCCATCCTGTCGTCCCCCTTTCACTTAGGATTCTCAGCCAAATGTTCAGACCTCTTTTTTCTCTCCCTTTCGCTCAAGGAAAAAGAAAACCTGAAGGAAAATCGCAAGTGACTTTTTGGTCTTGTTTTTCTGCTTACCAAGGTGATATAGATTAGCTTTAGAAATATTGGAAGGTATCAGTAGGTGTTAGAAACAGGAGAAGAAATCACTGCTTACTTATCCTGCAAGGCAGTCACTATGAAGACTGTGGTCTATTTTTGCATCTTTTGTTCATATTTCTTTTTCTATAGTTAGAGGAGATCAAATCATGCACAAAGTTTTATCTGCTGGGGTTTCTTTTTTTTTTTTTTTTTTTTTGGTATCTGTTTTTATTTAACATTTTTACCATAAAAATTTTCCCATGCAAAAAATTGTTTTCATGGGACTTTTGATGTCTGTATTCGATTCCAGGGCTGTTAACTATAGTTTATATAGCAAATCCTCTAATATAATACATTGTAATTTTTCACTTTTTTGAACACTTTGTGTTTTGAACATATTTTTTATTTCTCATTATTTCTGTAGAATACAATCTTAGAAGGGTAATTCCTGGATTAAAGGCGTTGCTCTGTTATGTTCTTTATGAAGGCTCTAGAAAGAAATATTACTAAGTTTATTGAATTTATGAAATTAAATTTATTTAACTAAATTTATTAACTAAATACTACTAATTTTTTTTCTACAAAAGCTGTGCCAATTTATGCTCAATCTAACAGTATATGATTGTGCCCATTTTATTGCCCCCTGACTAGTACCAGTTACTCTTAGGAGCTAAAGAAGTTTTTGAAAAATATAAAATTTTAAATTAAAGTAATGGAGGAAATGAAGTTTTCACTATATTCACTACTGGTCACACAACAGATTATTGACAAAGCATGTGCCCATGAGGATGGTGATGATGAGGATGATGATAGTGACATAAGCATAGGAGCTGCTGCTGGGTTGCGTACTCTGTACCAAGACCACCGCGGAGGGATTTACATGCCTCGCCAGTTCCCGCTACCTGTGGATTGTGTGCTTGTGGATTTGCCTGCTTGCTAAAATTTATGTGTAGACGCACATCAGTACTCCAGTCCCTTCACGGTCATTCCTGGGCATGTGCAGAGCTCCAGGGACTTTGAGTTGCCCAGTGCGCAAGTCCCAGCTGAGCGGGAGCAAGGCCAGCTCTGCTTTCCTGTTTCAGCGCTCATGAACAAATGTACTTTCATAGTCTGCTCAGCTGCATTTTCTGCATTTTGGGGCATTTTGCTGGTGATTTCATTGCTTAAAATGGCCCTCACGCCTTGTGCTGAAGTGCTATCTGGTGTTCGTAAGTGCAAGAAGGCTGTGATGTCCCCTTATGGAGGAAATATTTGTATCAGAGAAGCTTCATTCAAGTGTGAGTTACAGTGTTGTTGGCCGAGAGTTCAGTGTTAATGAATGGACCGTGTAATAAGGTGTCTTTAAACAGAACCACACATATAACAAGGTTGTATATTAATCCATTGGCGAAAATGTTGTAGCAAGAGGCTGTCAGGAGCCTAACTCTGTAATTCTCCTCGGGGTAATCATTCAGTATGTGCTAATTCATATTCACGGTGACTTTATACAACATAAGTACCAGGAATAATGAGAGTTGATTATTATTAGCTCATCTAGTCATCACCAGTGCTACAAGGCACATATTATTGTTCCTAGTTTTATAAATTAAGAAATTGATATATGATAAATGACTGTATAAATAACTAATTTCTTGAAGGCCACATAACTGTTTATTAGTAAAACCGGGAGTTGAAGTTGGACAGTTTGGTGCCAAAGTTCACTCACTTAACTTTTGTTCCATATTGACTTTACTAAGGCTTGAAACATTTTATGAGGAAAATTAGAGAAGCTGGGAAAATTTCGCTACCTTTAAAGAAAGCATGCTTAAAGGAGCAAGTTCAGAAGAAATGGATGGCTTGTCTTGTAGAAGAGGAATTAGATTTCTTTGTATTTCCACATTGTAGAAGTACTGTGATTAGAAGTAAAGAGGCAGATTTCTATCCATTATGAGGTGTGTTTAGTGGATGGGCTGTTGTGGGATTTAATCAGTGCTCTCAAACTGAAAGTATTACACTAGGAATTTGAATGACCATGTGTCAGGGATATTTAGATGGGAATATGAGAATACTTTATTCAGCAAGAAGTTGGATTAGTTAATACTCAGGGTCTCCTCCAATTTGAATACTATGATTTTTTTAAAAATTTTAACATCTTTATTGGAGTATAATTGCTTTACAATGTTGTGTTAGTTTCTGCTATAAAACAAAGTGAATCAGCTATACATATGCATATATCCCCATATCTCCTCCCTCTTGTGTCTCCCTCCCACCCTCCCCATCCCACCCCTCTAGCTGGTCACAAAGCACTGAGCTGATCTCCCTGCGCTATGCAGCTGCTTCCCTATGCTTTTGTTGAACTTTTTAGTACCGTTGGCATTATAGAGCATTTTCTCCACACTGTCATAACTTCTGGTTTTTATAATTTGTTTGTTATTGTCATATGTAATCAGTTCATTTCCCTGATTCAAACTGAATCAGCAAACTGAAATCTATAGTCATCTAAGAGTGCTTCAGGTTATCTTTTCCTCATATTTTAGATAACCCATATTTGCTTCTTCCTTTTTCATGGTGTTATTTTTCTTCTTCCCTTTTTATCAGTAACTCTGGCTCCGACTTTGCTTTTTATATCCATGTCTTGATAACACACCTCAATTAGCATTTTTTTTTGAAGACTAACTTTTTGCAGCAGTTTAGCTTTACCACAAAACTGAGGGAGACGGTACAGAGATTTCCCACATGCTGTCCCTATACCCGTTGTCAGCGTCCCCCACCAGAGTGGTATGTTTGTTACAACGGGTGAGCTTATATTCAGTTAGCTTTTAACGTTAGAACCTCAATCACGTGAGACCATCTTATGAAACCATTGCGTGCCTCTAATCATTTGTATTTTATTGAACTTTTACTTTTCCAAGTCTTTTCCTCTGTATTGCTTAATTTGAGTAAACCTGACAACAATTCCGTTCCCTCAGATAGACATTATGCTGCTTAAATAAACAGAGGAGGAAGCTTAGTGAATACACCCACGACATCCTTTTTTCATTTCATTAACCCTATACCACCCCAACTCTTCTACCTTAAACCATCTTGACTCATTTTTCATTTCTCGGATTATTTCTGCTACCTAGGTTGCTGCCATTTTTATGTTGCTTTCACCTCTTAAGCAAATCCATTTTTAGTCATCTTTCAAAATTTTTAATTTCCCTTAGTAAAAGGTTTGAGCCATGGATATGAGGTATCTTACCCAGATCTTTCCATTTATTCATACATTTGTATAAAAAAAAGAAAATACTTTCCTTTTTTCTCTTGTCAGGATGAAAAAGAGTTTGTCTCATTATTTCTTTTTTACCCATTTTAATGTCTCTGTATTTCACTTTCCAGATTCCTAATTTCTTACTGTATATTTGTGGCTTATATAGTATTTATATTAATCATTCCTTTACTATTAATCTAGATTAATGTTCTACTAATTTTAAGTGGCATAAGCTTGGAACTCAAAAGATATGGTCTATTTAATTTGTTTAGAAAAGAGTATACACATATAAATTCTTTTATTTATTTATTTTTGGCTGTGTTGGGTCTTTGTTGCTGTATGCGGGCTTTCTGTAGTTGTTGGGTCTTTGTTGCTGTATGCGGGCTTTCTGTAGTTGTGGTGAGCGGGGGCTACTCTTCATTGCATTGCACGGGCTTCTCATTGCAGTGGATTCTCTTGTTGCAGAGCACAGGCTCTAGGTGCGTGGGCTTCAGTAGTTGTGGCACTCAGGCTCAGTAGTTGTGGCTCACGGGCTCTAGAGCACAGGCTCAGTAGTTGTGGTGCATGGGCTGAGTTGCTCCACAGCATGTGGGATCTTCCGGACCAGGGATTGAACCCGTGTCCCCTGCATTGGCAGGCAGATTCTCAACGACTGAGCCACTGGGGAAGTCCCACATATAAATTCTTAATAACATTTAATGAAGAGAATGACTATTAAATGACTATTAAGTTAATTGACTATTTCCTCTATCCCTATGAGCCTTGCACATGTATATAGTTTGTGCTCACAACTCAGTACAGTTTTACTACTGAAAGGGGAATAAGAATATGAGAATGGGTTCTTCTTTTGGGTATGTATTAAGTAGTAAACAGAAATGCATGTGAAAAATGAAAACAGTATAGGTTTTTAAATATTATAAGGAATCATAGAATCAATTAAACTAGTTTTGTCCTTTATTCTTTTAATAAGGTATATTACTCTGATTGATTTTTATATGTTGCACCAACCTTGCATTCCTGGAATTCTGTTTTATACATCTTATATCTTTAAAGACAGATGTAATATTGGTAAATAGTTGACACTCAATAAGTATTTGTTTAATAAATGAGAAGATAAAAGAAATAATGGTAAGCAAAAATCACTACAGGTTTTAAGTTTGTGATTGAAAGCAACCAGTTATATATACTTGCTTATTTAAACCAGCTTAGGAAAAAACTATTCAGTAAAGCAAAACTTATAGATTACATAAATAAATAGAATGGATAGTACTATATTTACATAAATGCTGTGAACATTCTTTAAATCAAAGCTGTTACGTCTGTGATCAGGTTCTTAGTAAAATATTTCTTTGTCGCTGAATTATTTGATTTAGTGAATCAAATCAATCAGTGAATATGAATTAACATATGCTGAGTTGGAGCCCCAGACTGACAAACATTGGAGATACTCAGTATCTTAGAATGGGAAATCAAGCATAAAAACTTTGTAGAAGTTTTACTTTTATAAAGGTTAGAAAAGGAAGTCAGTGCAGTCAGGATACAAAGCAGAGATTTTATCTAATTGTATATGGTGGTGTAAGCGTCCAAGACTCCTCAAAAGAGCCTTATCAGTAGATGTACAGTTTCAGATGACATATCTGAGCGTCATACTCTCTGAAAGTTTATCTGTCGTCTTTAGGCCCAGCCTTATATAAATGGGGCTATAGCAGACCAGAATAACAGCCTTGCCTATATATTGAGCTGGTCAAAATGTTTGTTCAGGTTTTTCTGTAACATACAGAAAAATGAACGTTTTGGCCAACCCAGTATATGAAGGAGATTTTCCTAGCCTCAGCAACCAGAGAAGAAAAAGAAATGAAAGGAATCCAAATTGGAAGAAGAGAACTAAAACTGTCACTGTTTACAGATGACATGATACCATCCATAGAAAATCCTAAAGACGCTACCAAAAAACTACTAGAGCTCATCAAAGAATTTGGTCAAGCTACAGGTTACAAAATTAATACACTGGAAAGGCTCTGAACCAGCTATAGAGATTATCTAATCCTAGAAAATTCCAATGGTGGAGTTTCACAAGAATATCTTTTAAGCACTATGAAAGTTAAATGAATCTTAGGCCACTGTCTTCCATAGCTTTATGGTAAATCAGATTTTCAATTTCTACCATTTAATTTCATATTTAAGATTCTTACATGTCTCAGTACAGTTGACCCTTGAACAATATGGGGGTCAATCTGCATATACTTATAGTCAGCCCTCCATATCTGAGGTTCCTCTGCATCTATGGATTCAACCAACCATGAACACGTAGTGCTGTAGTATTTACTGTTGAAAAATATCCGCATTAAGTGGACCCACACAGTTCAAGCCTGTGTTGTTCAAGGGTCAGCTGTAATTGTTAACAAAACATGTAAAAGAAATGACTATTTGGGGTATGAAAATCAGAAGTGTTTAAATCTACTGGAAGAGAGAAGGCATTATTTCATATCTTTTTCTGAACATAACTTAGTTATGGTCCATCACAGAGGCTGTAGGAATTTTGTGTGCCTTCGTAGCCAATATCTGAGAAGTGCAGTCAATAACTTTCTCATCTTTCTTCCTTACTCACAAAATTACTGCAGTTGATACTATGCAATGAGTTCTCTGTTTACGGGGGGTGGGTTTTGTTTATTTTTGTATCTTTCCTAGTACACGGTAACAGAGACAATATATATTATAAATTTATTTATTTATTTTTGGCTGCATTGGGTCTTTGTTGCTGCGTGGGCTTTCTCTAGTTGCGGTGAGCAGGGGCTACTCTTCGTTGTGGTGCGCGGGCTTCTCATTGCAGTGGCTTCTCTTGTTGCGGAGCACAGGGCTCTAGGCACGTGGGCTTTAGTAGTTGTGACACGTGGGCTCAGTAGTTATGGCTCACGGGCTCTAGAGCGCAGGCTCAGTAGTTGTGGCGCGTGGGCTTAGTTGCTCCATGGCATGGGGGATCTTCCCAGACCAGAGATCAAACCTGTGTCCACTGCATTGGCAGGCGGATTCTTAACCACTGCTCCACTGGTTAGGGAAGTCCCACACAATATATACTAGATGTTCAAAATGTCATTGATATTTTTTAGTTGTCGTCTAAGGCCAACATGTTTACATTCTCCCATAGTTGTTAGAGGAGGATACAGAAACATAACTGGAAAAGATGGAAACAAATAAGTGTGCTTTTAGTTTTCTCCCCTAATCTATCCATTTTTCTTTTTAATAGTTGTGATATTCAAGGAATTCAGATTTTACTTTTTACTGCAGTTTTGAAAATTCACACAAACTCTTCCTTATTTTTGATGAGCTTTGAAGTTGCTACTCTGCTGCTTTAATCTTACTTCCATACTGATTGATATCTTTGATGCAGAGTTCTGAAATAAGCTTACCTACTTGGAAACTATTGAGATTTTTCTGTAGGTATAGTCTAAAATCATTTTATGTGTCTATAAGTATAATAGATTAAATGAACATAGCAGTGGAAATTTTACCTCTATTTAAAATAATAATGTCTCCAATTTAAGTGGTAGATTCTAATATATGTGTAGAAATTTCTTCATTACAGAGGAAGATTTTACTTCATATCAGCCTTCATATTTTGCAAATATCTCTAAAGAAAATATGTAGAATAAGTGTAAATTTAAACTTTTTGAAATATTTAATGTTCAGAATTTCTAACTTTGCTATTTGTCCAAATTCCTCAGGCAGAAGGGGCAGCTGGCTGTGGAAAGAGCAAAGCAGGTAGAAGAGTTTCTACAGCGAAGACGGGAAGCGAGGCAGAACAAGGCTCGGGCTGAGGGGCATATGGTAGGATTTTGTTTTTGAGATTTTTGAACATGTTAGTATTCAAAGTGAAGGTCTGGAACAAGGTAGGTATAAACGCCAAGAGTCGTAATCCTTTATAAACATTTCCTCTAAACATTTGCAGAGCATTTAACCTCTCTTCAGCTATTTCTTTTATGCTAAGCGTGAAATTCTATTGTTCCTTGGTTAATTGAGAGTAAGTTCGTAGCTGTATCCTTCCTTTTAAAAGAGTTGAAGTAGGTATAGCAACCCAGATATTTATATTAAATAAATAAGTTCTTACATTACTTTTTTCTTCCATTATGCTTCTGGTTTTAAATACTTTTAAGTAGCAAAGAATTGTAGAAGAAAAATGGAAAATAAACATTTGGGTAAATATACATGTAACTGTGCATTTACTCAAAAGTAAATTAGGAACAAAAGTATTTTAAAGCCTCTAATTATTCCAGTTAGCTGAATTAAGTCATGTACATAAGAAAATATTAATAGTTTTAGATCATCGTTTCAGTAGTTAATAGTTTTGACTTGCAGAGGTGCACAAATGCCTTTTCACCTTTTGTCCACAGAACAAATGGTGATTATTTGTCAGCTCAGCACCCGTGAAGCATCATGCTCACGTAGGAAATAGGTCAATTGTATGGCAGTATGTTTTCTTTAGACTTAGATTTACTGTAAGTCCATAAGTGATATCTTTATGAGTTAATTAATATAATTATTCCAATTCAGGATTTTTTTTTTTGAAATAATATCACAGAAAAATAGTTAAATTTTTTAATGGTTACCCTGTATATGTGTAACACCCATGAGCTTGTTTTTCTAATACCTGGAATTAATCTGTATTTGTATCCTCTCTATAGACAGAGGAGAACCTCCTTTGTTTTCCCTTGCCCTATTTCTCCCATGTTAGTAGCATCTGGAATTTTAGTTACAGATTTTAAAAACAGTTATTAGACTTACCAAGATTTACACATTTCTTTCCTCAGCACAGTTCCTTATATACTACTGTCCTCCCTCAGTTTGTCTTCATGATGGAGACTATCCTCTCGTAACCTTTTGGAGAGAAACTGTCAAAGATTTGTTGGGAAGGTCCTTATTTTGTCTTCACACTTAAATGTTAATTTGTAGTGGTGGTCTGCTGGTGAATTTGCTTAGCATTTATATGTCTGAAAAAGCATTTTGTCTTCTTTTTTGAAAAATATTTTTGCTGGATGTAGTCTTATAGGTTGAGAGTTCTTTTTCTTTCAGTTCTTTAAAGGTGTTTCTCCACTTACATCCTGGCACGCCGGTTCTGACCAGAGGTCTGCTGTCATTCTTAAATTTTCCTCTGCGTGTAATGTGTCTTTTCTCTCTGACGGCTTTTAACGTTTCCTCCTTATCACTGGAAGTGGATTGATTTAGATGTATCTGGGTGTAGTTTTCTTCATTTTTATTTTGTTGGGGGTTCATTGAGCTTCTTGGATCAGTGGATTTATTGTTTTTATCAAATTTGGAAAAATTCAGCCATTATTTCTTCAAAATCTTTTTCTGTTCTCCTCTCCTTTTTCCTCTGGGTGCTCAGTAGCCATACGTCAGCTTGCTGATGCTCTGTTCATTTCTTTTTGGTCCTTTTCCTGTGTTTGGTTTTGGGTAGCTTCTGTTACTGTATCTTCAAGTTCATTACTCTTTTTGTCTGCTTTGTGTAATCTGCTCTGCTCTTAATCCCATCCAGACACTGTATATTTTTCATTTCAGATACTGTATTTTTTAATCTCTTAAAATTTATTTGGGTCATTTTTATACTTTCCATGTCTGTCTTTATAATACTTACACTTTTCTCTACCTTCTTGAACATATGGAATATGATTAGAGTCGCCTTTTTAATGACCTTGTCACTAATTCTATTTTCTGTGTCATTCCTGAGTCTGTTTGTTGACTGATTTTCTCTTCATTTGGGTAATCTTTTCCTGCTTCTTTACCTACCTGGTAATTTGTGGTTGGATGCCTGGCATTGTGTATTTTATCTTGGATTTTTTGTATTTAAATACAAATGAATAAGTTTATTCTGCGCTGCAGTTATGTTACTTGAAAATAGTTTGAGTCTTTCAAGGTTGATTCTCAGCGTTGCTAGGCAGGTGGAGAACAGCCTTTCGTCTAGAACGCACTTGGCGCCACCGCTCAGGCAGTACTCTTTTTTTTTGTTGTTTTTTACTTTTATTTGCATTTACTTTTTGCAGCATTTATTCCGGAGCCATAAGTTTTTGTTTCTTCAATTCTTTGGGGATATCTTTTTCTTCTGGGCAACCTCCTCTTCTGCTTTAGGAACAATCTGGTTTTTTTCAGTGAGGATCATCTCAGTGTGGCAGGGAGAGCTCACGTATAGGTTGATCCAACCATGAGCTCTGTAAGTCCTGCGCCACGTCTTGGGGGCTTTGTTCGCCTGGATATGCTCAGTGACCAGAGTCTACATCTAAGCCCTTAAGTTCAGCGTTACTCTCTGCATTTTTGAGCATGTGCAGTAAAAATTCAGCGCTCTTTTTGGGCCACCGACCCTGCGTGCAGCCCCACTGTTTGGCCTGGGCACACCTACCCACTCCACCATTGTAACGACGGAATGGCACACACTGCTTCTTTAAAGTGACATCCTTCAGATACTTGGTGGCTTTTCGGATATGCATACCCTTAATGGCCTGGGCCGTTTCACAAGTGTTCTTAAAGTGAACACGAAGATTTGAACCTCTCGACTTGCATGATTTTGTGGGGTTTTCTGGGTCAAGTGAATAGCGAACCATTTTTAGAGGTCACCTCAGGCTGCTTACTGGAAAAGCGAGGCAGTACTCTTGACGCTCTGGTGACGGATTGGTGGTACTCCAATGCTCTGTTGATTTGGAGGCCTTTCTAGTCTGGCTGTTGGAAGTGTGATGTGTTCCCAGCCCTCAGTGAGCCTGAGGGATTGGTGACGTCATGGTAACCGTCCCTCAGCAGGAGACTCAGGGGAAACCTCTGCAGATTCCAGGACTCTCTGGGCAGCTCTCTCTTCCTTGGTACCCCTTCCTGCAAATGGTACTGCTCTTCAGCCTCCCAAGCTCTGGCTGCTGTTTCCCTGACTCAGGACACCCTCTCCCTGTGCTGCAGCCTGGAGACTGGGCAGTTGCTGAGCTTACCTCACTTGTTACCCTTCTCACAAGGATCACTGTCTTGTGCTGCCTGTTTGCCAGTGTTGGAAAATCGTTGTTTCAACTACAAGTTTCCAGACTTGTAGTTGCTGAAGGTGGGAGGGTAGATCTGGTCCCTGTTACTCCACCACAGCTGCAAGTGGAAGTCTTGGCTGGTAGTTTGCTGGGTGAAGAAATGTGGGTTGCAAGCTCTCCCCACCCCACTTTGAAGCTGCTGCCTCATCATGGTCTCATTGTCGCTCTCAAGTCTTGTGACATGGTTTTCCTTCACGTTCCTCTGTAAGGGGTTTTTCCTCTCTGAAAGCTTTTGGCACCGTTTTTCTGCCTTCCGTGTTCTGAAATATCGCTTGAGTGTTCTCGGTATTTTTAATTGACCTGTCATGACTCTAACCAGATGCCTTCAGTCTGAGCACTCACCTTCGGTTCTGGGACATTCTTAACTGACGCTTCTTCACATATTGCTTCTTCTCCTTTTTCTCCTTAAGAGAACTCCGTTAAATGGATAGATTGGAACCTCTGCATCAAATGTCTTTTTTTCTGTACTTTTATTTCATCTTTTTTATCCCTTTGTCCCTTCTTACTGTTTTGGAAGGATTCCTGGGCCCGAATTTCAGCTCGTAGCATGTTCTTTTGTTTTGTCTACTCCGCTCTTCAGCCCATCCAGTGATGTTTTCTCTTAAGTTTAGAAACTTGTATTCTCATGTCCATGAATCTTCTTAGTTTTCCTTGAAAGCTCTGTGATCTTGTGCTCATTTCTCTAATGATACTTTATCATTATCATAAAGGTTATCATAAGGTCTTGTTCTTAGTGCACTCTTGGCCGTGTCACCTCAGTGTCTTCAGTTTTTTTTTTTCAGCAAGTCTGCTCCCTGTTTCATGGTACTGGCATCCCTCATACATTTAGTGTTCTTGCTGGTGTGTTCATGTTTGGGGGTGTCTATTTTACCCTTCGTTGCCTCTGTTTGGGTGGCCCCCTGGCGGGATGGGCACGTGTTGCTGACCTCTCCTCTGTTCAGTTTTTCATCACAGTAGAGGATGGGTGGGACACATTGCTGTTCGGCCAGGCAAATACATGGCAGCTTACTTTCTGGGCATTGGAGACCCCACCTTCCTGGGTGTCACCAGTCACCTGGAGCACCGGCCTGGCCTTTCAGTCCGGGCTCTCTCATCACTCGTGTCTGAAGGGAGCTGCTTGCGGAGATGGACAGTGTGCTGGGTGACCTCTTCTTTAAGCGCCATTGCTGCTGTTCCCCTCGTGCCCCGGCTGCCAGCTCATCGCAGAGCAGCCTCCTGTTGTTCACACCTGCTGCCGAGGCCTCTTCCCTACAGGCTGTGCTCATGACGCTTCTCATCTTAAACCCACGTATGTACTTGTCTTACCTCTGGGTTCCTTCTGTTCTTGGGGCTACCCAGAGTTTCACTTGTTTGGGAGTGCTGGTATGCATTCACTGAACAACTTCTCAAGTGTAGAATTTTGGAAGAAGGGGAGGCCATGGTCTCACTGCAATCAGATATTAGTATTTTCATTTTGTTGTTTTATCATTTTTAAAAAACGTGCTTTAGAAATCAGTGCATTTTTGACGGTGATTTTTATATGACTTTCCAAGATTCGTTTTGTTAACCTGTATAGAGTTTCTTCATTCCCTAGATGACTATATGTATACGTGAAACTTTACTTTAGAAAAATGTGGCTAAAAAGTGAAGAATGTTTACTTTTCAGTATGTTTGGGTGGATGCATCGTATATTACTTTCTTTATTCACTGATACAACAACAAGGCAGTGTGTTAAACACTTTGGGGATAATAGGTTAATTAATTGATTAAAGATGACTTAATTAAAGCTTACTCAGATATAGTTTCTCTTTGGAATAACTTAGAGTCTGGTGTTAGACGAGAATATATATTCTGGAAGCGTGAGGTAAAGAATAGAGGTGAAAGCTGAGGTTAGCTGTGGGGATTTTAAGATTTTAAGTTCATACAATTTTAAGTTCTAAATTGGAACTTTTTTATGATGAGGTAGAGGGGTTGTTTAAAATAGGCCTCTCCTTTTCCATGCTGTATAACACAAATTACCATAATGTAGTGGCTTAAAGCAACACAAATTTATGACCTGCAGTTTCTCCGGGCCAGGACTCTGGCACGTTATAACAGTTCTCTGCTCCTGGTCTCCTGAGGCTGAGGTGGATGTGTCAACAGCTGTGTCCTCAGCTGGAGGCTCAGCCACCTTCACCGACCCCTCAGGGGGCTGGCAGGACTTCCCTCCCTGCTGCTGTGGAACTCAGGCCTCGCTGTCTGAGAGCTTTGACTGGGACCATGTGGCCCCTTCATCTCAGCGTCAAAGAACTCCCTGTGCATCAACCCCCCACCTGCCGCTTCTACAACCAGCCAGGAAAACTGCATTTAATGGTCAGCTCACTGGTTTATAATCCCTCATCCCATTTATCGTGACCTAATCCTGCGGGTACAACCCATCAGACTTGCACACCTGGGGAGTGGGTGTGGGTATCAGGAAGCCTTGGGGGTCTTCTCCAGGTTCTGCCCGTCACAGTCCCTTTGCCTGTGAGTTAGAGGCCGCGTCTGGGGATATAGACAAGGCGAGGGGGCGGAGCTGTCTCGAGCCCGTGCTTGGTGGTGGAGCACGCAGCCCAGGCGTCCACACAGAGCCTTGTAAGAAGTCACCTGTATTAACATGAAGTTTAAATACAGTGAAATTCACCAGTGTTGGGAGTGTATCTGGATGAGTGTTGACAGGTGTATGTAGTCATGTAACCACTGACACAACCACAGGACAGCACCATTCCATCATTTCTTAAAAGGTTGCTTCTCTTGCCACCAGAGAAAAAACTGTCGGTATGTGAGATGATGGATGATAACCAGACTTACCGTAGTGATCCTTTCTCAGTATATGCGTGTATCAAGTCATTATGTTGTACACCTTAAACTAACAGTGTTGTAAGTCAGTCGTGTCTCAGTAAAACTGGAGGAAGAAGTTTCCTTGTGCCCCGTGACAGTCAATCTTCTACCAGCTGTAGGCAACCACTGGTCCGCTTCCTGTCACTGTGGTCTTGTTTCTTCTAGAATTTCATGTAAAATTATTATACAGTATATAGAGTTTTGAGGCTGGTGTGTATCAGTAGTTCTTTTTTATTCCTGAGTCATATTCCATCGTGTGGATGTACCAGTTTGTTTGTTCAGTCCTCAGTTGATGGGCATTTTTGTAGTTTCTAAAAGAGATGCTTTTAAAGCTCATGGGAGTAGCCGATCATTAAATTCCCTCAATTATATGCTCCCCATGCTCCCACAGAGCCCTTCTTTCTGAGTGGGCATATCCCTCTTTATTACCTGTAACTCAGTTGGTGACTGTTTTTTCTCTCAGACTTCTGAACACTGCTGGAGAAAGTTAAAGCTGTGATGACTAGTGTCAGATGGGTTTATGGCCTCTGGTTTCAGCAGAGCTTCAGTCCTTCTCGGCTGTCCTCTGAATCTCCGTGGTCAGCAGCCTCTCCTGTTGCCCACAGTGGGGACTTTCCTCCATGGTTTCATCCTTCTTCCCTTTCTGTGAAGATAATCTACATCACCGAGAAAATTGGGCTTAAAAATCCCACATTTCGTCACATTTTCTGCCTCCATACTTATAAACTTATGCATAATTGTGCCCAATCTATCCTTGTTTTCTCCAGTCTCAGAGAAGGATATAACTTCCTCTGTTCAAAAGTAATCTTCCTGTTCCATCCTATTTGATGATTATAATGCTGGTAATTGTTCACAGTGGTCGTTTACTGGGTGCTGATGTGTCAGGCTTAGTTCTAAGCTCTATACCTGTACTCACTCACTTGTCACAGCAGTGCTCTGAGGCAGGTTCTGTCGTCTTCCCATGTTACATCTCACTGAGGCAGAGGTGAGAAGCTAAAGTGATAGCTTGAGCTTTACAGCAACCAAACGATAGATTACATCCTGTTTAAATCCCTGCAGTCTGACTTGAGAGCCCACGCTTTCATGGCCTTATTTTCTGGGCCATGCTGTCTCTTTCCTCAAGGGTCCTCCTTACTCTATCACTTGCTTCCTCTCTTTTCTGAACTTCCCGTCTTTCCTGGCATAGCCCATAAATATATTCATGTTTCTCACGTTCTCGGCTCCTTCCTCCTCTTCATGGCCAGACACCTCAAATGAATGAAGCTCTGTTCTCTGTCGTTGCTTACCCGCTATTCATAATCCTGTTGAAACAGAAGTCACCGATGTCTATCCTGCCAAATATAATCGAGTATTTTAAATCTTTATCTTACTTGACCTTTCTGTGACATTTGATCTCATGAGTTACTTCTTCAAAATTTCTTCCTTGCCTTCCGTGACACCAAATTCTCTTTGTTTATCCCTTAGTTTTCTGATTATTATTTCTTAATATCTTCTTCTACAGGATTCTCTTCTTCCGTAGTTTCTAAGGCTGATATTTCCTGGGATTCTGTCCTTGGTTATTTTTCACTGTAAGTTAATACCCTGGGGTGATCTCACTTACTATTCTACAAGGGACTGGTGACCTCAAAGTCTCTGTCAGTTACGCAGACTACCCTCCTAACTTCCATCCTGTCTAGCTGCCTTCTGGACATCATTTCCTAGCGGTCACATTGGTACCTTATTTTTAAATTTTCCTTTTATTGTGTAAATCATCATACAATAACATTAACTTTATTTTTCTTCTCCAGTTCTATGAATTTTAACACAAGTATAAATTCACGTACCCACCACCACAGTCAGGATACAGAACCATTCCATTACCCCAAAACTCTCTCGTGCTCTCTCTCAACATAGTCATGCTGTCCCCTCACCCCTAATACCCTGAAAGCCACTGTCTTTTCTCCATTACTATGGTTTTGTCTTTTCAAGAATGTCTTATATGGTATTTGTGTGTGGTATATATAATAGTATGTAACCTTTAGCATTTGGCTTTTTTCATTCACCTTAATGCTGTTCATCCAAGTTGTTGCATGTACCAGTAACTTTTTGTTTTTTGTTGTTGAGTGGTATTCCATTGTATGGATGTGCTACAGTTCATTTATTCATTCACCCACCGAGGGACATTTGGGTTGTTTCTAGTTTTTGTTAATTAATAATCAGTGCTGCTTTGATCATTCATTTACAGGTGTTTGGAGAAGAGTAAGTTTTTGTTTCTCTAGGGTAAATTCCCAAGAGTGGCTTTTCTGGATCATGTGGTAAGTGTAGACTTACCTGAGTTTTCAAAAGTCAGCCATTTGGCAGAGCACTCGCACCTTTTTGCCTTCTTAGCATCAGTGATCAAGAGCACCCGTTGCCCCACATCCTCATCAGCATTCGTTATTGTCGCTCTCTTTTATTTTGGCCATCTAATCTATGTATAGGGGTATCTCATTGTGGTTTGATTTGCATTTCGCTAAATGTCAATGATGTTGAATCCCTTTTCATGTGCTTATTTGTGATCCTTATAATCCTCTTTAGGGAACCGTGTGTCTGAGTAATTTGTCCATATTAATTGTGTTGTGTTGTTACTGTTTTGCTTTGAGAGTTCTTTATATTCTGGACAAATCTTTTATTGGGTAAGTGATTTGCCAATATTTTCTCCTAGGTGGCAGTTTGGCTTATCATTCTCTTAACAATATTTTTCACAGAGCGCAAGGTGTTAACTTTGATAAAGTGTGCGTTTTCAGGTTTCTTGTTTACGGATCATGCTTTTGCTCTATCATGTCTAAAAACTCTGCCTATCCAGTAGTCATGAAAATTTGCTCCTATTTTTCAAAAAATTTTTATAGTTTTATTTTTAACCTTTAGACCTATGATCCATGAAAGAATATGTTTTTAGTGTGGTAAAATACACAAAACATAAAATTTTCTGTCTTAACCATTTAAAAATACACAATTCAGTAGCATAAGGTACATTCACAATGTTATCTTCCTTCTGCTTGATTTCTGTTTATTTTGCTTTTTTCTGGTCTTTTAAGGTTGAAGCTTAGATAGCTGAGGATGAGACCTCTTGTCTAATATTGATATTGCATGCTGTAAATTTCCCTCTAAGCACTGCTTTAGTTGCACGCCACAAATTTTTCTGTGTTCTATTTTCATTTTAATTCAGTTCAAACTTTATTGTAATTTCCCCTTGAAACATCCTCTTTGGCCCATGGATTACTTAGAAATGGGTTAATTTCCAAGTGTTTGGACATTTTCCTACTTTTTTCTGTTACTGTTTTCTGGTTTTATTTTATGATCAGAGAACATAACTTTGTAGGACTTCATTCAGTCATTTTCCATTTGTTAGCATTTGTACTTTGATCTAGAATATGATCTATCTTCGTGAATGTTCCACATACACTTGAAAAGAATGTGTACCCTGCTGTGGTTCGGTGGAGTGCTATATGTTTCAATTAGATCCAGTGAGTTGATGGTGCTTTTTAGTACTTGATCCATGCTGACATTATGCCAACATTGTTTGATACTGAGGTAGAAGAGTGGAAGCCTTCAGATATAATTGTAGATTTATCTGTTTGGTCAGTTTTTCCTTTCTTTCTTTCTTTTTTTTTTTTTTTTTTAGAGAGCATACACATTTAGAATCGTTGGGGTTTTAGAGTGAATTGACCTTTCTTACCAAAATGTAATCTCTTTTTGTTTCTCATATTACTGGAGGGGTTCGTTTTTGTTTTTGTTTCACTGTGTAACAAATTAGCACAAGTTAGTGGCTTTTGACAACATGTATTTGTTATCTCATTTTCAACTGCATGAAGGGTCGGTGCCCCAAACCCCTTGTTGTTCCCGGGTCAGCTGTAAACGCTATTTTACTGTTTCAATTTGGAATGTAGAAATTTTTCCATCATGTAGGTACCCTTACCCTCTCCCCTTTATGCCACAGTTTTCTTATATATTACGTTTACATAAATTTAAAGCCTCTTTAGGCCGTGTTATAAATTTTTCTTACAACTGCAAACATGTTTAAGAAGGCAATAGGACAGGAATACTTTCTAATAGTTACACAAATATTTACCATTTTTCTTGCTATTCACTCATTCCTAATGATCCAAGTTTCTTCTTATATAATTTCTCTCTGCCTGAAGAAATTCCTTACGCAGTTCTTTTTTTTTTTTTTTTTTAACATCTTTATTGGAGTATAATTGCTTTACAGTGGTGTGTTAGGGTCTGCTTTATAACAAAGTGAATCAGTTATACATATACATATGGTCCCATATCTCCTCCCTCTTGCATCTCCTTCCCTCCCACCCTCCCTATCCCACCCATGCAGGTGGTCACAAAGCACCGAACTGATCTCCCTGTGCTATGCGGCTGTTTCCCACTAGCTATCTACCTTACGTTTGGTAGTGTATATATGTCCATGCCACTCTCTCACTTTGTCACAGCTTACCCTTCCCCCTCCCCATATCCTCAAGTCCATTCTCTAGTAGGTCTGTGTCTTTCTTCCCGTCTTACCCCTAGGTTCTTCAAGACATTTATTTTTTCTTATATTCCATATATATGTGTTACCTTACGGTATTTTGTCTTTCTCTTTCTGACTTACTTCAGTCCGTATGACAGACTCTAGGTCCATCCACCTCACTACAAATAACTCAATTTCGTTTCTTTTTATGGCTGAGAAATATTCCATTCTATATATGTGCCACATCTTCTTTATCCATTAATCCAGTGATGGACACTTAGGTTGTTTCCGTCTCCTGATTATTGTAAATAGAGCTGCGATGAACATTTAGGTACATGACTCTTTTTGAATTATGGTTTTCTCAAGGTATATGCCCAGTAATGGGATTGCTGGGTCATATGGTAGTTCTATTTGTAGATTTTTAAGGAACCTCCATACTGTTCTCCATAGTGGCTGAACCAATTCACATTCCCACCCGCAGTGCAAGAGTGTTCCCTTTTCTCCACACCCTCTCCAGCATTTATTGTTTCTAGATTTTATGATGATGGCCGTTCTGACCGCTGTGAGATGATATCACATTGTAGTTTTGATTTGCATTTCTCTAATGATTAATGATGTTGAGCATTCTTTCATGTGTTTGTTGGCAATCTGGATATCTTCTTTGGAGAAATGTCTATTTAGGTATTCTGCCCATTTTTGGATTGGGTTGTCTGTTTTTTTGTTATTGAGCTGCATGAGCTGCTTATAAATTTTGGAGATTAATCCTTTGTCAGTTGATTAATTTGCAAATATTGTCTCCCATTCTGAGGGTTGTCTTTTGGTCTTGTTTATGGTTTCCTTTGCTGTGCAAAAGCTTTGAAGTTTCATTAGGTCCCATTTGTTTATTTTTGTTTTTATTTCCATTTCTCTAGGAGGTGGGTCAAAAAGGATCTTGCTGTGATTTATATCATAGAGTGTTCTATGTTTTCCTCTAAGAGTTTGATAGTGTCTGGCCTTACATTTAGGTCTTTAATCCATTTTGAGCTTATTTTTGTGTATGGTGTTAGGGAGTGTTCTAATCTCATACTTTTACATGGACCTGTCCAGTTTTCCCAGCACCACTTATTGAAGAGGCTCTGCTTTCTCCACTGTACATTCCTGCTTCCTTTATCAAAGATACGGTGACCATATGTGCATGGGTTTATCTCTGGGCTTTCTATCCTGGTCCATTGATCTATATTTCTGTTTTTGTGCCAGTACCATACTGTCTTGATTCCTGTAGCTTTGTAGTATAGTCTGAAGTCAGGGAGCCTGAATCCTCCAGCTCCATTTTTTTTTCTCAAGATTGCTTTGGCTATTCGGGGTCTTTTGTGTTTCCATACAAATTGTGAAATTTTTTGTTCTAGTTCTGTGAAAAATGCCATTGGTAGTTTGATAGGGATTGCATTGAATCTGTAGATTGCTTTGGGTAGTAGAGTCATTTTCACAATGTGGATTCTTCCAATCCAAGAACATGGTATATCTCTCCATCTATTTGTATCATCTTTAATTTCTTTCATCAGCATCTTATAATTTTCTGCATACAGGTCTTTTGTCTCCTTAGGTAGGTTTATTCCTAGATATTTTACTCTTTTTGTCGCAGTGGTAAATGGAAGTGTTTTCTTGATTTAACTTTCAGATTTTTCATCATTAGTGTATAGGAATGCCAGAGATTTCTGTGCATTAATTTTGTATCCTGCTACTTTACCAAATTCATTGATTAGCTCTAATAGTTTTCTGGTAGCATCTTTAGGATTCTCTATGTATAGTATCATGTCATCTACAAACAGTGACAGGTTTACTTCTTCTTTTCCGATTTGGATTCCTTTTGTTTCCTTTTCTTCTCTGATTACTGTGGCTAAAACTTCCAAAACTATGTTGAATAAGAGTGGTGAGAGTGGGCACCCTTGTCTTGTTCCTGATCTTAGTGGAAATGCTTTCAGTTTTTCACCATTGAGGATGATGTTGGCTGTGGGTTTGTCATAAATGGCCTATATTATGTTGAGGAAAGTTCCCTCTCTGCCTACATTCTGCACGGTTTTTATCACAAATGGGTGTTGAATTTTGTCGAAAGCTTTCTCTGCATCTGTTGAGATGATCATGTGGTTTTTCTCCTTCGGTTTGTTAATATGGTGTATCACGTTGATTGATTTGCGTATATTGAAGAATCCTCGCATTCCTGGAATAATCCCCACTTGATCATGGTGTATGATCCTTTTAATGTGCTGTTGGGTTCTGTTTGCTAGGATTTTGTTGAGGATTTTTGCATCTATGTTCATCAGTGATATTGGCCTGTAGTTTTCTTTCTTTGTGACATCCTTGTCTGGTTTTCGTATCAGGGTGATGGTGGCCTCGTAGAATGAGTTTGTGAGTGTTCCTCCCTCTGCTATATTTTGGAAGACTTTGAGAAGGATAGGTGTTAGCCCTTCTCTAAATGTTTGATAGAATTCGCCTGTGAAGCCATCTGGCCCTGGGCTTTTGTTTGTTGGAAGATTTTTAATTCCTCCCTCTGCTATATTTTGGAAGACTTTGAGAAGGATAGGTGTTAGCCCTTCTCTAAATGTTTGATAGAATTCGCCTGTGAAGCCATCTGGTCCTGGGCTTTTGTTTGTTGGAAGATTTTTAATTTTTAATTGAATAGTTTCAATTTCAGTGCTTGTGATTGGTCTGTTCATATTTTCTATTTCTTCCTGATTCAGTCTCGGCAGGTTGTGCATTTCTAAGAATTTGTCCATGTCTTCCAGGTTGTCCATTTTATTGGCATAGAGTTGCTTGTAGTAATCTCTCATGACCTTTAGTATTTCTGCAGTGTCAGTTGTTACTTCTTTTTCATTTCTAATTCTATTGATTTGAGTCTTCTCCCTTTTTTTCTTGATGAGTCTGGCTAGTGGTTTATCAATTTTGTTTATCTTCTCAAAGAAGCAGCTTTTAGTTTTATTGATCTTTGCTATCGTTTCCTTCATTTCTTTTTCATTTATTTCTGCTCTGATCTTTATGATTTCTTTCCTTCTGCTAACTTCAGGGGTTTTTTGTTTTTCTTTCTCTGATTGCTTTAGGTGCAAGGTTAGGTTGTTTATTCGAGATGTTTCCTGTTTCTTAAGCTAGGATTGTATTGCTATAAACTTCCCTATTAGAACTGCTTTTGCTGCATCCCATAGGTTTTGGGTCGTCGTGTCTCCATTGTGATTTGTTTCCAGGTATTTTTTTTATTTCCTCTTTGATTTCCTCAGTGATCACTTCGTTTTTAAGTAGTGTATTGTTTAGCCTCCATGTGTTTGTATTTTTTTACAGATCTTTTCCTGTAATTGATATCTAGTCTCATAGCGTTTTGGTCCGAAAACATACTTGATACAATTTCAGTTTTCTTAAATTTACCAAGGCTTGATTTGTGATCCAAGATATGATCTATCCTGGAGAATGTTCCATGAGCACTTGAGAAAAATGTGTATGCTGTTGTTTTTGGATGGAATGTCCTATAAATATCAATTAAGTCCATCTTGTTTAATGTATCATTTAAAGCTTGTGTTTCCTTATTTATTTTCCTTTTGGATGATCTGTCCATTGGTGAAAGTGGGGTTTTAAAGTCCCCTACTATGAATGTGTTACTGTCGATTTCCCCTTTTATGCCTGTTAGCATTTGCCTTATGTATTGAGGTGCTCCTGTGTTGGGTGCATAAATATTTATAGTTGTTATATCTTCTTCTTGGATCGATCCCTTGATCATTATGTAGTGTCCTTCTTTGTCTCTTCTAATAGTCTTTAGTTTAAAGTCTGTTTTTTCTGATATGAGAATTGCTATTCCAGCTTTCTTTAGTTCTTTTAGGAATATCTTTTTCCATCCCCTTACTTTCAGTCTGTATGTGTCTCTAGGTCTGAAGTGGGTCTCTTGTAGACAGCGTATATTTGGGTCTTGTTTTTTTATCCATTCAGCCAGTCTGTGTCTTTTCGTGGGAGCCTTTAATCCATTTACATTTAAGGTAATTATTGATGTGTATGTTCCTATTTCCATTTTCTTAATTGTTTTCGGTTTGTTATTGTAGGTCTTTTCCTTCTCTTGTGTTTCTTGCCTAGAGAAGTTCCTTTAGCATTTGTTGTAAAGCTGGTTTGGTGGTGCTGAACTGCCTCAGATTTTGCTTTTGTGTAAATGTTTTAATTTCTCCATCAAATCTGAATGAGATCCTTGCTGGGTAGAGTAATCTTGGTGGTAGTTTTCTCTCCTTCATCACTTTTAATATGTTCTGCCAGTCCCTTCTGGCTTGCAGAGTTTCTGCTGAAAGATCAGCTGTTAACCTTACGGGGATTCCCTTGTGTGTTATTTGTTGTTTTTCTCTTGCTGATTTTAATATGTTTTCTTTGTATTTAATTTTTGACAGTTTGATTAGTATGTGTCTTGGCGTGTTTGTCCTTGGATTTATCCTGTATGGGATTCTCTGTGCTTCCTGGACTTGATTAACTATTTCCTTTCCCATATTAGGGAAGTTTTCAACTATAATCTCTTCAAATATTTTCTCAGTCCCTTTCTTTTTCTCTTCTTCTTCTGGAACCCCTATAATTCGCATGTTGGTGCGTTTAATCTTGTCCCAGAGGTCTCTGAGACTGTCCTCAGTTCTTTTCATTCTTTTTTCTTTATTCTGCTCTGCAGTAGTTATTTCCACTATTTTATCTTCCAGGTCACTTATCCGTTTTTCTGCCTCAGTTATTCTGCTATTGATCCCATGTAGAGTATTCTTAATTTCATTTATTGTGTTGTTCATCGTTGCTTGTTTCATCTTTAGTTCTTCTAGGTCCTTGTTAAATGTTTCTTGCATTTTCTCTATTCTATTTCCAAGATTTTGGATCATCTTTACTATCATTATTCTGAATTCTTTTTCAGGTAGAGTGCTTATTTCTTCTTCATTTGTTAGGTCTGGTGGGTTTTTATCCTGCTCCTTCATCTGCTGTGTGTTTTTCTATCTTTTCATTTTGCTTATCTTACTGTGTTTGGGGTCTCCTTTTTGCAGGCTGCAGGTTCGTAGTTCCCGTTGTTTTTGGTGTCTGTCCCCAGTGGCTAAAGTTGGTTCAGTGGGTTGTGTAGGCTTCCTCGTGGAGGGGACTAGTGCCTGTGTTCTGGTGGATGAGGCTGGATCTTGTCTTTCTGGTGGGCAGGTCCATGTCTGGTGGTGTGTTTTGGGGTGGCTCGCCGCCAACAGCTGGGCCGTGCTGCCGTGAGGCCTAGCACCTCCATGCGCCGTCTAGGTCGCCGCCCGCTGTGCACGGGGAGCTGCCATGGCCCGGCCGGCCGCTGCCTGCTCTCCTGCCTCCGCCGCTGCCCGTGCTTCCTTCTCAGCGGCAACGGAGACCAGCACCATGTGGCACGCACACAGCCGATTGATCGCGCACCCACTCGCAAAAAGACTGGCAGTTCTTTTAGGTTAGGTCTGTTGGCTATAAATCCTCTTAGTTTTATTTCATCTTTATTTCTAAACAGTATTTTCGATGGGTGTAGTATTTTGGGTTGACAGTTCTTTTCTATTTTCATTTAAAAAGTTACTTCACTGCTTTTTGTCCTCCATAGTTTTTGAAGAGAAATCCTCACCTTTTTTTCTCCTGCAGGTATGTCTTATTTTTCTCTGGATGCTTCCAGATTCTTTCTTTGTCTGTAGTTTCCAGCAGTGTGATTAAGTTGTCTCTGGGCATGGATTTCTTTAGGTTTATTCTGTTGGTGGTTTGCTAAGTTTCTTGGACTTGTAGATTTATACCTTATGCCATTTTGAGCCATGATTTCTTCAAATATGTTTTTCAGCTCTGTGCTCTTTCTCTTCTCTGGTTCTCTGATGACATGAATGTTAGACCTTTTGTTCTTGTTCCACAGGTTTGTGAAGCTCTGTTTAGTTTTTTACAGTTTTTTTCTCTGTTGTTCAGATTGGTTAATTTCTGTTGTTTTCAGGTTCACTTCCTCTTTCCCCTTTCGTCTTTATTCTGCTTATTTGGTCCAGCCAGGGAGGGTTTTATTTTGGTAATTTTATTTTTTCATTTCTTGTGTTTCCATTTGGTTTTTCCTTGTTTCTTTTCTTTCCCTGCTAGTATTTTCTGTGTTAACCTTTTTTCACCACTTGATTGCTGTTCAAATACTTTTAAAATAGTTTCTTTGAAGTTTCTGTCCCATAATTATATCATCTCTTTCATCTAATCATTATCTGTCTATTGTATATTCCCAGGTAGGTTGAGATGTTTGTCGTTTTTCACGTGCTGATTAATTTTGAGTTGCACCCTGGACATTTGGAATATTACATTATTAGACTTTGGATTTTGTTTAAATTTTATGGAGGCTGTTGATTTTATTTGTTTTAGCAGGCAGTTGACCTGTCGGGGTCAGGCTTCAAATTCCTGTTTTCCTTTTGTTCCTCGTGTGCACTGTGCAGTATTGTTTGCCCGGCATTTGGCTGGAATTCTTTCGGCCAGCCCTGTGCTCATGCAGAGCAGGGTCTTGTCCACACACAGATGCAGGCAACCCCAGGACTTTATAACAACTCTGGGGCCATTTTCCGGAGCCCCACAGTGTGCCATTGGTCTGATGCCCGCGTTTTCCCTGGGCTCGCCTCTCAGTCCGAGGCCTCGCATACCTAGGGCTCCCTCACTCCTAGAGTGAAGCAGTGGGAGGACAGACAGACAGACAGAGGCAGAGAGAGAAAGAGAGAGGCCACAGACTTTGCTCTGGTTTTTTTTTTTTTTTTTTTTTTTGCAGTACTTGGGCCTCTCACTGTTGCGGCCTCTTCCGTTGTGGAGCACAGGCTCTGGACGTGCAGGCTCAGCGGCCATGGCTCACGGGCCCAGCCGCTCTGCAGCATGTGGGATCTTCCTGGACCGGGGCATGAACCTGTGTCCCCTGTATTGGCAGGTGGACTCTCAACCACTGCACCACCAGGGAAGCCCTGCTCTGGCTTTCGGAGTATCATCGTCACAGGAGACAAAGGGTCCCTCCCTCACCATTGTAGTTCCCAGAAGCTCCTCTTGCTGTCTCGGTTGCCACCACAGCAGTGAGCTTTCCTGGGGGCTGCAGCACAAGAAGAAAAGGAGACAGAAAGAAAAAAAACTGGAACATTTCCTACTTTCTCCTTAAGTTTTCCCTCCCCACTCAGGAACTGGAAGAGATAACCAGAGTTACTGCTGTTGTTACCAGAGTGCTCAGTTTCGGGGTTTTCTCCAAGTCATAAGATACCGCATTTTTAAAAATGTGGTACCCTCATCGTGCATTTACAGGTACTCT
Organism: Aethalodelphis obliquidens; assembly: GCF_003676395.1. Lineage (NCBI taxonomy): Eukaryota > Metazoa > Chordata > Mammalia > Artiodactyla > Delphinidae > Aethalodelphis > Aethalodelphis obliquidens. The sequence continues at coordinate 773,417 of NW_020838047.1, forward strand.
GAGCTCTGGCATTCTCAACTCTGCCTGCCTCTGTTTACTTTTCAGGGACCCCAGATGTGCCTGCACTTTATCATGTGTTCATTGGGAAAGGGGGTGTGTGTGCTTCCATCTTCCCCGGGACTAGAGCTTTCTGTACTTCATTCTTTTATTTCCAAAACCAAATTCACTTCATTGTCTTCAGACCCATGGCCCTTCCTGTAGTACCCATCCTGCTGCAGAGAATCACCATCAAATATGGCTTGACTTTTGGGTTCTGGTTTGAAAGCTATCTTGTAGCATCTTCTCTTTGTCACGTCCCACCCAACTCATAGCCAGTCAGCGACCAGATCGCGTTTTCTGCCTTCTGAATATCCCATAGCCACCTCCTCCCCTCTGTTTTTGTTATTTTTGCCCTTGTTCATTGAGATCCTTACATCTTGTTAATCTTTTCTTCTCACCGCTTCTAACTGAGGATCCTTCTAATGCATCTTTGGCTTGGGCTGCCAAGGTGATCTTTCTGAAGCCACATGGAACACATTGCCCATATGCTTGGAATTACTCAGTGGTTGTTTATTGTTTAGAGGATAAATTAAACCTGGTAGCTTAGCACAAGGGGTCTACCCTTTGTCTTTCTTACTGCTCTTGATTTTCCTGTTCCCTTCTTCATCCCTTCAGCTTCGACCATACCAGACTACGTGCAGTTCCCAGAAAACGCTGTTTCTAGTTTCTACTGAGATTCCATCTGCCTTACCTTCATGAGAGAGTTCACGGTACCTTTCTGTTGCCTTGTTGGCTTGGGAACTGTGGCCGAAGCTGTGGGAGAGATTCAGGGGGAAGGTAGACATGTTTTTACTGCCACTGCATTTGTTTCCTGCTGAGGAGGAGATGGTGATTAACTCTAGAAATAATTACTGTTAATTTGCACAGCATCTTAGGTAGTTTACTTAAAGCTTTCTGATTTTGCCAGCCTGGTGTATCTTCAAAGAGTAGACATTCCGTTATTGTCATGGGAAAACGATTGATTCTGTGCCACAGGTCTGTACTGCACGTTTATGCTGCACAGGCTGGAGCAGGGAGGTGTGGCTGCTCTGAGAGTTTATCAGCTCTAATGAATCATCCGGGGAACCTCAGGGAGGAGAGGCCTCAGGGAGAGCCTTGCAGTCTCCTCTGAAAACAGCCAGGAGCCTGGGAACCGTCGCTCACTCAGCGTGAGGTGCTGAATCATTCAGCCCTGTGTCTTGTGTAGGAGACCCTCCTTAGCCCAGCAGCATTCATGTCGGGTGAAGCCACTTAAAGTAAATCCAGCTAAAATAGAGACCCACATTTTGTAGTAAAGAGTGGAAAAAGGGTTTGATTGGGATTTTACCTTGAAAAATGAAATTTTAAAATTATTTTGTCTTACATTTGTCAGAATTTTGGATATACTTCCAAGTCCATATTGATTCTGAAAGTAACTAACTTGAGGAGGATTATAATTTTTCTGTTAGAATTGTATAATGAATACAGTGTGTATTTTATCAAATCTAAGATACAACTATAAAGCATATTGTTATTTTATATATGACTAAAAGAGAAAAAATCTTGCCAGTTTAACTTGATACAATGCTTTTTATCACTTAACCTTTTTATTTTATACTTGTTGAAATAAGTCTTTTGGATTTTTTTTATTATGTTATTCTTGAGCATCCATACAAAGGAAAACATGAGTGAAATAAATCAGTAAAGGTATTCATTCCTAAATCTACTTTCATACTTTGACTTTCTAATCATTCGTTTTTAAAATTAGGGTCATTGACGTTCATGTTTTCTCAAATAATATTATCCTCTATGCCACCAAGTGCACTGAGATTTCAGCGATTCTTAAAAGAGAACCCCAATTTTCTCTCAGGGAGTCAACACCAGTCTGCAGGCTTTGGTGCTGGTGCTTTCTTGCTCTTATCAGAGGGAATCAATGGAAGGTTTTCAACAACTGCTAGGCTCCTGTTTCCTCTTGAACAAGCCAGTACGTGATTTTTTTAATTTAAAACTGAGGAGTTGAGGTTTTCCAGTTATGACACCAAGAAATAAAAAATTGACAAAGCTCATACATTCTCAGGCAGTAACATCTATGTTGTAACTGCTGCCCGGCCCACAGTTTATAAGATTATAACAGATCATAGCGATGCTATTGATTGTAAGATGCACCCCATTTCAGAGATGTTAAAATGTGAACAATGTTCATATTAGAATTGATGAAAGATGGTATACCCTTCACTTCAAAATTTTTGTACATTTCAGTTTTTATAACTATATTATAAAAGATGACTGTTTCTTGCGAAAATGGCTGAGATTTTGGCAGTTTTCCAAAGATCATTTCTGAAATTTCTTTTTATGTGTTTTTTTGTTTGTTTTTTTTTTTTTGCTGTACACGGGCCTCTCACCGTTGTGGCCTCTTCCGTTGTGGAGCACACACTCCAGACGCACAGGCCCAGCAGCCATGGCTCACGGGCCCAGCCGCTCTGTGGCATGTGGGATCCTCCCAGACCAGGGCACAAACCCGCGTCCCCTGCACTGGCAGGCGGACTCTCAACCACTGCACCACCAGGGAAGCCCTGAATTTTTTAATACGAATAATATTTTGCAGGGAAGCCCTGAATTTTTTAATACCAATAATATTTTGAAGGACCAACATCATCATTCTGTACACTTTTTAAAAATTCACTTAATTTATCTAATCCTGTTGTATTTGTAGACGGTTTTGCATGTGATTTGAAAATTTTTCCAGTATCATTGTTATCATCTTCATGAAACCCTTCATCTTTGGCAAGATTAATAATTTTCTTTGTCAGACAGTTTGCATTAGACATGCACTATGTTGTCAGATATTTACAACATTCCACAATCAGGGAGAGATGGATCAACAGAGACCTTGATGTGATGAATGAGGAGAAACTGGTGTTTCTTGGGGACTACTTTTATAGTGGTCATTAATGCTTATTTTTGGACTCTGACAGCATTCAGCATTGTAAATACTGAGGTATTTATATAAGAACTGTACCTATAGCACAGGACTGTGATGGATATTTATGGTAATAACCCTGACTCTTCAAGAAAAATATATTAACACCAGTGATTTAAGGCAGCACATAATAAACATTTTTCCACTGATAAATAGTAATACTCATGATTTGTTTGTATAGTTTGAAAATATATGTATGTTACACTGTGGTGTATCCTTATAACCAGTCATAAAATATCCATTTTGCTGATGAAGAGGAGTCTTAAAGACATTGTGACAGATACATATCTTAAACCTAATATGTGTTTTCTAATACTTACAGTCTCATTATAAATAATCAAACCTAAACAGTTAAGAATAAGTTCTGAGTCTTAAAGGTTAATCCTCTGGAATTGGGAAACTGCTGTAGTTAAATTATTTGATCAGTAAATTTTATTAACTGCTTTGGGAAACCATAATGATTACAACATTGTTTCTGTGGCAAAATGAAATCCAAGTCCCTGACCTATGAATAAGCATTTGGGACGTAAATAATTTTTGGGTTGAATTGTAATTTAAAGTAATCATGGATTTCAGAGTAATTTCATATGCTTGTATGTGAATTCAAAATTTTCCCTGTTCAGGTAATTTGAAATTTTAAAAAAATGCAGGTTAAGGAAACTCTTAACAAGTAACACTTCAGGCCAGGTGGTTTGTTTGTTTGTTTTTCTCTGAGCAGTATTTATAAAAATTAACTAAAGTTACTTAGAATCTAATCCTGACAGTAATTCTCTGCAGTGAGGATTTTTATTCCAAGGTCACAGGTTGTGAAACTGACTCAGTCATTAGTAGTTTGCCCGAGATCACTTGGTATGTCCAGAGGCAGCATACAAGCCCAGTGTGTCTGACTTTTGAGATCATTCTTCTAGCTATTTTGCTTTGCTGTTTGTTCGTTTTTAAATCCCATATTAGTATTTGCTTTACTTTAGGTAAAACTTGTGGATTTGATGATTTTGTAGTGCAGGGATAGACAGACCTTTTGTGTAAAAGGGCAGATAGTCAGTGTTTTAGGCTTTGCAGCCCATAGACTGTCCTGAGTAACTACTCAACTCTGCCGTGGCAGTGAAAGCCGAAGCAAATGGGCGGGGCTGTGCTGGTAAAACCTTACCTAGGAGACCTTCAAGATGGCAGAGCAGTGAGCCGTGGAGATCACCTTCCTCCCCACAGATACATCAGAAATACGTCTACATGTGGAACAGCTCCTACAGAACACCTACTGAACGCTGGCAGAAGACCTTAGACCTCCCAAAAGGCAAGAAACTCCCCCATGTACCTGGGTAGGGCAAAAGAAAAAAGAAAAAACAGAGACAAAAGAATAGGGACAGGATCTGCACCAGTGGGAGGGAGCAGTGAAGGAGGAAAGGTTTCCACACACTAGTAAGCCCCTTCACTGGTGGAGACAAGGAGGATGGAGGGGAAGCTTCAGAGCCACGGAGGAGAGCGCAGCAACAGGGGTACGGAGGGCAAAGTGGACAGATGCCCACACAGAGGATCGCTGCCGACCAGCGCTCACCAGCCCGAGAGGCTTGTCTACTCATCCGCCGGGGCAGGCAGGGGCTGGGAGCTGAGACTTGGGCTTCGGAGGTCAGATCCCAGGGAGAGGACTGGGGTTGGCTGTGTGAAGACAGCCTGAAGGGGACTAGTGTGCCACAGCTAGCCATGAGGGAGTCCAGGGAAAAGTCTGGACCTGCCTAAGAGGCAAGAGACCATTGTTGTGGGGTGTGTGAGGAGAGGGCATTCAGAGCACTGCCTAAATGAGCTCCAGGCTGTAAGCCACGGCTATCAGCACATACCCCAGAGACGGGCATGAGATGCTAAGGCTGCTGCTGCAGCAACCAACAAGCTTGTGTGCGAGCACAGGTCACTCTCCAGACCTACCCTCCTGGGAGCCTGTGCAGCCCGCCACTGCCAGGGTCCTGTGATCCAGGGACAACTTCCCTGGGAGAACACACGGAGTGCCTCAGGCTGGTGCAGCGTCACGCCGGCCTCTGCTGCCCCAGACTTGCCCCACATTCCGTACCCCTCCCTCCCCACTGCCTGAGTGAGCCAGAGCCCCTAATCAGTGGTTCCTTTAACCCAGTCCTGTCTGAGCAAAGAACAGATGCCCTCAGGCGACCTACGCGCAGAGGCGGGGCCAAATCCAAAGCTGAACCCCAGGAGCTGTGCGAAAAAACAAGAGAAGGGAAACCTCTCCCAGCAGCCTCAGGAGCAGTGGATTAAATCTCCACAATCAACGTGATGTACCCTGCATCTGTGGAATACCTGAATAGACAACGAATCATCCCAAATTGAGGAGATGGACTTTCAGAGACATGATGTATATATTTTTTTCCTCTTCTCTTTTTGTAAGTGTGTATGTGTATGCTTCAGTGTGTGATTTTCTCTTTATAGCTTTGCTTTTACCATTTGTCCTAGGGTCCTGTCTGTCCGTATTTTTGGTTTGTTTGTTTCTTAGTATAGTTTTTAACGCTTGTTATCATTGGTGTATTTGTTTTTTGGTTTGGTTGCTCTCTTATTTCTTTTTTTTTATTACTTTTTAATTTTTTTAAATTTTTTATTTTAATAACTTTATTTTTTCATTGTTTCTCTCTCTCTCCCTCTCTCCCTCTCTCCCTCTCTCCCTCTCTCCCTCTCCCTCTCCCTCTCTCTCTCCCTCCCTCCCTCCCTTATCTTCTGGGCTGTGTGGCTTGACAGGGTTTTGGTGCTCCGGCCGGGTGTAAGGTCTGTGCCTCTGTGGTGGGAGAGCCAAGTTCAGGACATTGGTCCACCAGAGACCTCCCAGCTCCACATAATAACAAACGGTGAAAGCTCTCCCAGAGATTTCCATCTCAGTGCTAAGCCCCAGCTCCACTAAATACCAGCCAACTACAGGGCTGGACGCCCTAAGCCAAACAATTAGCAAGACAGGAACACAATCCCACCCATTAGCAGAGAGTCTGCCTAAAATCATAATAAACTCAGAGACACCCCAGAACACACCACTGGATACAGACCTGCCCACCAGAAAGACAAGATCCAGCCTCATCCACCAGGACACAGACACTAGTCCCCTCCAAAGAAGCCTACACAACCAACTGAAACAACTCTAGCCACTGGGGGCAGACACCAAAAACCACAGGAACTGTGAACCTGCAGCTTGTGAAAAGGAGACCCCAAACACAGTAAGTCAAACAAAATGAGAAGACAGAGAAGCACACAACAGATGAAGGAGCAAGGTAAAAACCCACCAGACCAACAAATGAAGAGGAAATAGGCAGTCTACCTGAAAAAGTATTCAGAGTAATGGTGGTAAAGATAACCCAAAATCTTGGAAATAGAATGGAGGAAATACAAGAAACTTTTAACAAGGACCTAGAAGAACTAAAGAGTAAACAAACAATGATGAACAGCACAATAAATGAAATTTAAAATTCTCTAGAAGGAATCAATAGCTGAATAACTGAGGCAGAAAAACAGATAAGTGACCTGGAAGATAAAATAGTGGAAATAACTACTGCAAAGCAGAATAAAGAAAAAAGAATGAAAAGAATTGAGGCCACTCTCAGAGACCTCTGGGACAATATTAAATGTACCACTATTTGAATTATAGGGGTCCCAGAAGAAGAAGAGAAAGAAAGGGACTGAGAAAATATTTGAAGAGGTTATAGTTGAAAACTTCCCTAATATGGGAAAGGAAATAGTTAATCAAGTCCAGGCAGGGCAGAGAGTCCAATACAGGATAAATCCAAGGAGAAACCCGCCAAGACACATGTTAATCAAACTATCAAAAATTAAATACAAAGAAAAAATATTAGAAGCAGCAAGAGAAAAACAACAAATAACATACAAGCGAATTCCCATAAGGTTAACGGCTGATCTTTCAGCAAAAACTCGGCAAGCCAGAAGGGAGTGGCAAGACATACTTAAAGTGATGAAAGGGAAAAACCTACAACCAAGATGACTCTACCCAGGAAGGATCTCATTCAGATTCAACAGAGAAATTAAAACCTTTACAGAGAAGCAAAACCTAAGAGAATTCAGCACCACCACACCAGCTTTACAACAAATGCTAAAGGAAGTTCTCTAGGCAGGAGACACAAGAGAAGGAAAAGTCCTACAATAACAAACCCAAAACAATTAAGAAAATGGCAATAGGAATGCACATATCGATACTTACCTTAAATGGAAATGGGTTAAATGCTCCAACCAAAAGACATCGGCTGGCTGAATATATACAAAAATAAGACCCATATATATGCTGTCTACAAAAGACCCAGTTCAGTCCTAGGGGCACATACAGACTAAAAGTGAAGGGAAGGAAAAGATATTCCATGCAAATTGGTAACTAAAAGAAAGCTGGAGTAGCAATTCTCGTATCAGACAAAATAGACTTTAAAATAAACACTATTACAAGAGACAAAGAAGGCCACTACATGATGGTCAAGGGATCAATCCAAGAAGAAGATATAACAATTGTAAATATTTATGCACCCAACATAGGAGCACCTCAGTGTGTAAGGCAAATGCTACCAGCCTAAAAGGAGAAATCGACAGTAACACAATCACAATAGGGGACTTTAACACCCCACTTTCACCAAGGGACAGATCATCCAAAATGAAAATAAATAAGGAAACACAAGCTTTAAATGATACATTAAACAAGATGGAGTTAATTGATATTTATAGGACATTCCATCCAAGAACAACAGACTACACATTCTTCTCAAGTGCTCATGGAACATTCTCCAGGATAGATCATATCTTGGGTCACAAATCAAGCCTTGATAAATTTTAGAAAATTGAAATCATATCAAGTATGTTTTCTGCCCACAGTACTATGAGACTAGATATCAGTTACAGGGGAAAATCTGTAAAAAATACAAACACATGGAGGCTAAACAATACACTACTTAATAACCAAGAGATCACTGAAGAAAACAAAGAGGAAATCAAAAAATACCTAGAGACAAATGACAATGAAAACATGATGACCCAAAACCTATGGGATGCAGCTAAAGCAGTTCTAAGAGGGAAGTTTATAGTAATACAATCCTACCTCAAGAAACAAGAAACATTTCAAATAAACAACCTAACCTTACACCTAGAGCAATTAGAGAAAGAACCAAAAAAAAACCAAAGTTAGCAGAAGGAAAGAAATCATAAAGATCAGCTCAGAAATAAATGGAAAAGAAATGAAGGAAACAATAACAAAGGTCAATAAAACTAAAAGCTGGTTCTTTGAGAAGAAAACAAAATTGATAAACCATTAGCGACACTCATCAACAAAAAAAGGAAGACTCATCAATACACTTAGAAATGGAAAAGGAGAAGTAACACCTGACACTGCAGAAATACAGAGGATCATGAGAGATTACTACAAGCAACTCTGTGCCAATATAATGGACGATGTGGAAGAAATGGACAAATTCTTAGGAAAGCACAACCTTCCAAGACTGAACCAGAAAGAAATAGAAAATATAATCAGACCAATCCCAAGCACTGAAATTGAGACTGTGATTAAAAATCTTCCAAAAAACAAAAGCGCAGGACTCGATGGCTTCACAGGTAAATTCTATCAAGCATTTAGAGAAGAGGTAACACCTGTCCTTCTCAGACTCTTCCCAAATATAGCAGAGGGAGGAACACTCCCAAACTCATTCTACAAGGCCACCATCACCCTGATACCAAAACCAGACAGTGGTGTCACAGAGAAAGAAAACCACGGGCCAGTATCACTGATGAACATAGTGATATAGATGCAAAAATCCTCAACAAAATACTAGCAAGCAGAATCCAACAGCACATTAAAAGGATCATACACCATAATCAAGTGGGGTTTATCCCAAATATGCAAGGATTCTTCAATGTAAGCAAATCAATTAATGTGATACACCATATTAACAAACTGAAGAATAAAAACCGTATGATCATCTCAGTAGATGCAGAAAAAGCTTTTGACAAAATTCAACACCCATTTATGAAACAACCCTCCAGAAAGTTGGCCTAGAGGGAACTTATCTCATCATAATAAAGGCCATATATTACAAACCCACAGGCAACATTGTTCTCAATGGTGAAAAACTGAAACCATTTCCACTAAGATCAGGAGCAAGACAAGGTTGTCCATTCTCACCACTGTTATTCAACATAGTTTTGTAAGTTTTAGCCATAGCAGTCAAAGAAGAAAAAGAAATAAAAGGAATCCAAATCGGAAAAGAAGTAAAGCTGTCAGTGTTTCAGATCACATAGTACTATATGTAGAGAATCCTAAAGATGCTACCAGAAAACTACTAGAGCCAATCAATGAATTTGGTAAAGTAGTAAGATACAAAATGCCCAGATTTCTTGCATTCCTCTACACTAATAATGAAAAATCAGAAAGAGAAATTAAGGAAACACTCCCATTTACCACTGCAACAAAAAGAATAAAATACGTAGGAATAAACCTACCTAACTAAGGAGACAAAAGACCTATATGCAGGAAATTTTCAGGCACTGATGAAAGAAGTTAAAGGTGATACAAACAGATGGTGAGATATACCATGTTCTTGGATTGGAAGAATAAACATTGTGAAAATACCTCTACTACCCAGTGCAGCCTACAGATTCAGTGCAATCCCAATCAAACTACCAGTGGCATTTTTCACAGAACTAGAAGAAAAATATTCACAATTTGTATGGAAACACAAAAGACCCCGAATAGCCAAAGCAATCTTGAGAAAGGAAAACGGAGCTGGAGGAATCAGGCTGCCTGACTTCAGACTCTAGTACAAAGCTACAGTAATCAAGACAGTGCGGTCCTGGCACAAAACCAGAAAGATAGATCAATGGAACAAGATAGAAAGCCCAGAGATGAATCCACACACGTAGGGTCACCTTATTTTTGATAAAATAGGCAAGAATATACAATGGAGAAAAGACAGCCTCTTCAATAAATGGTGCTGGGAAAACTGGACAGCTACATGTAAAAGAATCAAAGTAGAACACTCCCTAACACCATACGCAAAAATTAACTCAAAATGGATAAAAACCTAAATGTAAGGCCAGACACTATAAAACTCTTGGAGGAAAACATAGGCAGAACACTCTGTGACATAAATTACAGCAAGATCCTTTTTGACTCATCTCCTTGAGAAATGATAATATAAACAAATGGGACTTAATGAAACTTAAAAGCTTTTGCACACCAAAGGAAATCATAAACAAGACGAAAAGACAACCCTCAGGATGGAGAAAATATTTGCAAGTGAAGCAACTGACAAAGGATTAATCTCCAAATTTTACAAGCAGGTCATGCAGCTCAATATCAAAAAAACAACCCAATCCAAAAATGGGCACAAGGCCTAAATAGACATTTCTCCAAAGAAGATATACAGATTGCCAACAAACACATGAAAGGATGCTCAACATCATTAATCATTAGAGAAATGGAAATCCAAAGTATAATGAGGTATCACCTCACCCTGGTCAGAATGGCCATCGTCCAAAAATCTACAAACAATAAATGCTGGAGAGGGTTTGGAGGAAAGGGAACCCTCTTGCACTGTTGGTGGGAATGTAAACTGATACAGCCACTATGGAGAACAGTATGAAGGTTCCTTAGAAAATGAAAAATAGAAATACCATATGAGCCAGCAATCCCACTACTGGGCATATACCCTGAGAAAACCATAATTCAAAAGGAGTCATGTACCACAATGTTCACTGCAGCGCTATTTACAATAGCCAGAGCATGGAATGAACCTCTATTTACAATACCAAAGCATGGAATGAACCTAAGTGTCCATTGTCAGATGAATGGATAAAGAAGATATGGCACATATATATAATGCAATATTACTCAGCCATAAAAAGAAACGAAATTGAGTTATTTGTAGTGAGGTGGATGGACCTAGAGTCTGTCATACCGAGTGAAGTAATTCAGAAAGAGAAAAACAAATACCATATGCTAACACATATATATGGAATCTAAAAAAAAGAAAAAAAGGTTCTGTAGAACCTATGGAAAGGACTGGAATAAAGACGCAGACATAGAGAATGGACTTGAGGACACCATGGGGCGGGGAGGGGAATCTGGGACGAAGTGAGAGAGTGCCTTGGACTTATATATACTAGCAAATGTAAAACAGATAGCTAGTTGGAAGCAGCCGCATAGCACAGGGAGATCAGCTCGGTGCTTTGTGGCCACCTAGAGGGGTGAGATAGGGAGGGTGGTCGGAGACACAAGAGGGAGGAGATCTGGAGATACATGTACATGTGTAGCTGATTGACTTTTTATAAAGCAGAAACTAACCATTGTAAAGCAGTTACACGCCGATAAAGATGTTTTAAAAAACCAAACAAACACCTTATCTACACCGTCAGGCAGCTGGCCAGGTTTGACCTGAGGATTGTAGTTTGCTGACTCTTGTAAAGTTCTTCAACACTAAGTTGTTCATTTTGAGAAGATTGTTTTTTCACTTCTTTTAAAAAAATGATTCCCTTATTGTCCTTGTAAAACATAATTTTTGGTACATAAAAAAGCATATATGTAATATATATGTGTAAACTATCAAGCAAAATAACCCAGCAGGTAGAACACTAAGTTCTATCTGTGTACTATTCCCTAATCTAGGGATTGGCGGGTGTTTTTCTGTAAAGGGCCAGATTGTAAATATCTTAGCGTTTTCAAACCATAAGATCTCTATCATAACTACTAACTATGCATTGTAGCAAAGTAGTAACGATAGACACTGTGTAAATGAGTGAGCACGGCTGACTTTCAGTAAAACTTACTTAGGGACTGAAATCTGGATTTCATATAATTTTTATGTGGTCATGAAATACTCGCTTCATTTTTTTGACCATTTAAAAATGTGCAAAACCATTCTTAGCTTATGAAACATAAAAAACAGGTGGCGGGCTGAATTTGGCCCCTGAACCATAGTTTGTCAACCCCTGTCTTGACTGTGCCTCTGTCTTCTCCCAGAGGTGACCATTATCTTGAATTTTGGATATATCATTCCTATGGATTTTTTTTAACTGCTTTTTCCTCTTACATATATGTGTCTGAATGATGTCTTGTTCTGTTTTGCCTATTTTTGAGCATTATAAAAATTACATCATACTGTATATAGATTAGGACTTGCCTTTTTTCATTCGTCATTATTTTTCTAAGATTCATTTACATAGTTGGGTTTAGCTGTATAATATTCTGTTGTATGAATATACTGCAGTTAATTCACCTGACAGTAGGTATTTAGGTTGAATCTAGTTTCTGCTTTGAACTAGTTTCTGTTTTTGTTTTTCTAAGATTCATTTACATAGTTGGGTTTAGCTGTATAATATTCTGTTGTATGAATATACCGCAGTTAATTCACCTGACAGTAGGTATTTAGGTTGAATCTAGTTTTTGCTTTGAACTAGTTTCTGTTCCTGGTACACATATACAAGAATTTCCTTGGTTATCTGTTTTCTTCTGTTGAATGATTTAACAGAACACTTATGAATTTTATAAAAAATGATGAAACAGTATTATTTACCTTGAGAAATGTTATTGTCTTACTTCCTCATCTTAAATCATTCTTTATTTATTTACATTAATGGAAAAATGCCTTTAAAATGTGCAGTGAAGTGTTAAATATTTAATTCATTCTTTCACTCATTTTTTTAGTATTACACAAACATTTATTGACTAATATATTAGGTTCTGTGCCAGCAAGAGAACTTAAACAGTAAAGGAGATAGACAATTAAACCAAAAATTAAGTAATAAATGACAGCTGTTTATTGAAAGCCTACTATGCTAGACATTATGTTAAACAATTTATGTGCATTATCTCTGTATTAGTCTACTAGAGCTGCTGTAACAAAATTCCACAATCTGAATGTCTTACACAACAGAAATTTATTACCTCACAGTCTGGAGGGTAGAAGTCAGAGATCAGCATGTCAGCAGGGTTTGTTCCTTCTGAGGGTTGTGAGAAGAATCCGCTCCCTGTCCTCTGGTGGTTGCCTGGCTATCTTTAGCATTCCTTGACATGTAGAGTCATCACCCCAGCCTCTCCCTTCATTTTACATGGTGTTTTACCTGTACAGGCGTGTGTCTCCAAATTTCCCCTTTTTTCTAAGGACACCAGTTACACTAGATTGGTGCCCACCCTCATGATCTCTTTTAACTTGATAAAGATCTTGTCTCCAACTAAGGTCACATTCTGAGGTACTAGAGGTTAGAACTTAAGCATATGAATTCTGGGGGAATACAGTTCAACCCAGAAAGCTCTCTATTAGTCTTTACAGCAATCCCAGGTAACTCTGTGGAACCTTAATATACAGTTGAATCTTGAACAGTGCGGGGATGAGGGCATCAACCCGCCTTGCTGTTGAAAATCTGTATATAACTTAAGCCTACCCTCCACCTACCCTCCATATACATGGTTCCTCCAAGTCATGTCTGCAGCTCTGCATCCATGGATTCAACAACCGCAGATTGTGTAGGATTGTAGTATGTTTACTATTGAAAAACATCTGAGTATAAGTGGGTCTCACAGTTCAAATCCGTATTATTTAAGGGTCAACTGTACTGGTCTTATCGTAGAGCGTATTGCAGTGCAGAAACCCTAGCTGCTAAAAAATGACTTCTGCATTGTACCAGGACAAGATGGCATAGACTCAGTTTTCCCTGCTCTTCCCGCCTAAATACAGTTAAATACTCTGGAAGTAACATCTCCTGTATATCATGGACTGGGTGTTGGACATGCCTGAAATCCAGATCCACCATTGACATAGACAAAAATACAAAGAAACCAAACAAACAAAAAAAAAACCAGAAAATCCTCTCAGTTGCCAACGTACTAGGAAAGAACCCCAATATGTGCCACAGGGGGGTCCTGGTGAGTGATTTAAACTGTGGTCAGCAGTGAAGCCCCAGGGTGTCCCTACCCCATCCCACAACTGGAACATCAGCAGGTGACTTGGAGGGCAGTTTGACCCACCAGTGGCAACAAAGCCCTGGACCGTCCTGGTCTACTCAACAACTGGTACATGGGCAGGTGATCCATCTATCCATAGCAGAAGTTGCTACAAAGCTGTGTCCCCATTCTGTCCACCTAATGACAAGGAGACCAGGCCCAGGGGCATCTGCCCCTCACCCCCACCCTCAGGAGATCTTCAGTAACAGCAGGTGACCCAGGGAAGCAACTTCATCCTCATAGAATAACAGCAGAACGGACTGAGCAGGACCTCCATCAGCACCAGAACAACAAAGCAGACCAGATTAACATTACAAGAGTTCAGAAGGCCAAACTGTCATTGGAGTGAAGCCCCACAACAGTAGGCCAGGACCTAAGTGGCCTGCTCAAACAGAACATGTAAATAGGATCAAGAGTCTTCTAACATAATACCTAAAATATTCAGGATACAATAAAAAAATCACTTGTCATACCAGGAACCAGGAAAACCACAACTTGACATTGAGCTGACCTAGGGCCAGTGGAATACTGGAACTATCTGACAAAGATTTTCAAGCTGCTTTAAACAAATACTTCAACAAGCAATTAGGAATTCTTTGGAATGAAAAAAGGAGAAAATCTCAGTGAAGGATTAGTAGTTATAAAAAGAACCAATTGGCAGTTATATAATTGAAAAATATAATAACCAAAATTTAAAATTCACTGGGTAGAATCAGTAGTAGAGTGGAGCTGATGGAGATATAATCACTGAACTTGAAGGCAGATCAGTTGAATTTACTCAATCTGATTAACGAAAAAAGACTGAAAAAAGTTATCAGAGTCTTAAGGATTTGTGGGACAATAATAAAAGATTTAACATTTGTATCATTGGAGCCCAAAGGATAATAGAAAGAGCATGGGAGTGTAAAAAGTATTTGAAGAAATAATAGCTGAAAACTTTCCACATTTGGTGAAAGACAAATTTAAAGCTTCAAGAAGCTGAGCAAACCCTGAAATAGGATACACTTAAAGAAATCTTCACTTAGGAATATTAAACTTCTGAAAGTAAAAGACAAAGAAAACAAATCTTAAAATAGCCAGAGAGAAATGACACATTAGATATGAAGGACTACCAATTGGAACAACACCAAATTTCTCATCTGAAACCGTGGAGGCCAGAAAGAAGTGGCATAAAAATTTTCAAGTGCTGGAAGAAAAGAACTGTCAACCCTGAATCCTATATTTGATGAAACCATCCTTCAGGAATGAAGGGGAAATAAAGACATTCTCAAACGAAATAAGCTAAAAGAATTTATTGTTAACGTAGCAAACAGAATTACTAGGGAGAAAGAGAGACATTACATAATAACAAAAGAATCAGTCCAATAAGAAGTTATCGCAATCCTTAATGGGTGTATACCAAACAACCAAACTTCAAAATATATAAAACTAATAGAGCTGAAAGGAGAAATAAACAAATCCACAAGTATAGTTGGGGACTTGAATACAGTGATTGATAGAACTGCTAGTCAGAAATGAGCAAGGGTATAGAATAGCTAAACACCACCACAGGCCACCAAGATCTAATTTACATCCTATCCAACAATAGCAGAATACATTATTTTTTCAAGTGCCCACGGACCATTCACCAAGATAGACCATATGCTGGATCATAAAACAAATCTTAACTAATTTAGAAGAATTAAAGTTATATGACATATATTCTTTGAACATAATGGAATCAAACTAGAAATCAATAATAGATGAGAAGAAAATCTACAAACACTTGAAAGTTAAAAATACTTCTAAATAATACAGAGACAAAGAGGAAATCTAAAAGGAAAGTTAAAAATACAAAGAATGAATGAAAATACACACATCACATATCAAAATAAGTGAGATGCAGCTAAAGCACTGCTGTGAGGGAAATTTATAGCACTAAAGGCTTACATTAGAAAAGAAAAGTCTCAAATCTGTAGTCTAAGTTCCTATCTGAAGATGCTAGAAAAAGAAGAGCAAGATAGACCCAAAGCAAGCAGGATGAGGGAAATCATTAAGAGTAGAAGTCAGTTAAATTGAAAACAGGAACACTTCTGAGAAATGTAATGAAACAAAAAATTGGTTCTTAGAAAAAAAATGAATGAAATTGATAAATCTCTAGCAAGATTGATAAAAAGAAAGAGATGACACAAATCACCAATATCAGGAATGAAACAGGATATCACTACAGATCTTATAGTGAGTAAAAAGATCACAACTTTACACTCATAAGTTAAACAGCCTAGAAGAAATGCACCAACTATTTGAAAATCACGAACTACCAGAACTTAGCCAAATTGAAATAGATATCTTCTATAGTCCTGTAACTATTTTTAAAATTGAACTTTTGATTAAAAACCGAAAAGCAATAAATCTCCAGGCCTTAGTGGTTTCACTGGAGAATTTTACCAAACACAGAAAGCATTAACATCAATTTGATAAAATGATACCGTCTCTTTCAGGCTGTCAGAGCAGAAGGAACACTTCCCAACTCATTTTGAGGCCTGTATTACCGTGATACCAAAACTGTACAAATACAGCACAAAAAAGAAAACCACAGACTAATATCTCATTGACTTAAATGCAAAAATTCTCAACAAATTTTAGCAAATTGAATCCAACCACAACCAAGTGGGATTTAGTCTGGAAACCCAAGTCTGTTTCAGTGTTAGAAAATCAATGAGGGGCTTCCCTGGTGGTGCAGTGGTTGAGAGTCCGCCTGCCAATGCAGGGGCCACGGGTTCGTGCCCCGGTTTGGGAAGATCCCACATGCCGCGGAGCGGCTGGGCCCGTGAGCCATGGCCACTGAGCCTGCGCATCCGGAGCCTGTGCTCCACAATGGGAGAGGCCACAACAGTGAGAGGCCCGCGTACCACAAAAAAAAAAAAAAAAAAAAATTCAGTGAGATCCACCATATCAACAGGCTAAAGAAGAAAAATCATATGATCATAACAATGGATGCAGAAAATGTTTTGACAGAATTCAACATCATAATAAATAAAAACTATCAGTAAGTAGAAAGCAAGGGGAATGTCCTCCACCTCATTATAGTCATCTATAAACAAACTTACACCTAACTTAATACTTACAGGTAGAGGACTGAATGCTCTCCCTCTACAGTCTGGAAAAGGACAAGGAAGTTAGCTCTCACCACTGTTAATCAACATACTGCTGGCAGTTTTGGTTACTGCAGTAAGGAAAGAAAAAGAAAGAAAAGACATACAAATTTGAAAAGAAGGAATGAAACTATTGCTATTTCCAGTTGACATGATTATCTGCATAGAATATCTGAAGGACTCAACCAAAACACTCCTAGAACTAAAAAATGAATTTATTATTGTTATAAAAGTATAAGGTCACTTCACAAAAATCAACTGATTTCTATACATTGACAATGAACAAGTGGAAACATATTTAAAAAAACGCAATACCATTTACAATTGCTCCAAAAAAAATGAACAAAAGTATAATAAAACATGCAGGATTTGTGCAATTAAAATGACAAAATCTTGATGAAATTGAAGATTTAAATATTTGGAGAATCATACCATGTTCATTAATTGGAAGACTCAAGGTAATGAAAATGGCAAGTATTCTTAAATTGTTTTACTAATAATTGTAATTCTTAGTAAACCCTCAGAAACATTTTTTTATAGACAAGCTTATTTTTAAAATTTATATAGACAGAGAAAGGCCTTAAAATAGCCAAACAATTCTGAAGAAGACTGAAGTGGGAAGAATGACTCTTCCTGGTGTCACAGCTTGCTTGTAGCTGCAGTGGTCGAAGCAGTATAGTGCTAGTGGAAGGACAGGCACATAGGTCAGTGGAACAGTGTGAGGAACCCAGAAGTAAATTCACACCAATATGCCCTGCTAATTCTTGACAAAGAAGCAAGAGCAGTTCAGTGGGGGAGGGATTGCCTTTTCAGCATTAGTGCTGGAGAAATTGGACATCCACCTGTAGGCAAAAATATGAACCTTGACCTAAACCTCACACGTAATATAAGTAACTCAATACAGATCATGCACTCTAATGTAAAACATAAAATTGTAAAACTTAGAGAAAAAGAAGAAAATTTCAAGACCTAGGACTAGACGAAGAGTGCTTAGACTTAACACCAAAAGCACAATCCATAAAAGAAAAACTTGATAAATTGGACTTCATGAGAATTTAAAACTTTTGCTCTGCAAAAGACTCTGTTAAGAGGAAGAATATACAAGTTACAGATTGGGGGAAAATATTTGTAAACCCCATGTTTAACAAACGACTTGTATCTAGAACATATAAAAACCCACCAAAACTCAACATTAAAAATATGAAGAGTCCAGTTAGAAAATGGGCAAAAGACAATCTAAACATTTCATTGAAGAGGACGAATGGCAGACACAGATGGCAGATAAACACATGAAAAGATGTTCAACATCATTAGCCATCTGGGGAATGCAAATTAAAACCACAGTAGTATATCACTACCCATCCATCAGAATGGCTCAAATAAAAGTTGTGATAAAACCAAATGCTGGCGAGGATGTGGAAAAAGTGGGTGACCGTAACATTGCTAGTAGGGATGTTAAATGATACAGCCACTTTGCAAAACTGTTTGGCAGTCCCTTTTAAAACTGCAAATGGATGTGTCACACCAAGAGCAGGTAATGCTGCGCTCTTGGGCATTTGTCCCAGAGAAGACAAAACTTATTTTCACTAAGAAACTTATTACATGCATGTTCTTAGCAACTTTGTTCTTGTGGGTTTTTTTGTTTTGTTTTGTTTTGTGGTACGCGGGCCTCTCACCGCTGTGGCCTCTCCCGTTGCAGAGCACAGGCTCTGGACGCGCAGGCTCAGTGGCCATGGCTCACGGGCCCAGCCGCTCTGCGGCATGTGGGATCCTCCCGGACCGGGGCACGAACCCGCGTTCCCTGCATCGGCAGGCGGACTCTCAACCACTGCGCCACCAGGGAAGCCCAGCAACTTTGTTCTTAATAGCCAAAACTGTGAAACCCCAGTGTCCTTCAGAGGGTGAATGAATGAACAAATTATGGTACTTCCATACTATAGTCTGCTGCTCAGCACTGAGATGGAACAGGCCATTCAGTCATGCGTCCAGTGTCTTGGATGGACTCCGAGGAAGTAATACCAAGTGAAAACAGTCAACCTCAGAAGGATGCATACTGCGCGATTCCATACATATATATAGAACTTGTGAAATATAATTGTAGGCGTGGGGAACAGATTGGTAGTTGACGGGCAGAGATGGGAGCAGTGAATGTGGCTATCAAGTGACATAGTAATGGTACAGTTAAGTATCTTGATTTGATGGTGGTCACATAAGGCTATGAGTGTGATAAAATTGTACTGATGGAGATGCAGAAACGTGAGCACTTGTAACTGGTGAAATGTCTGGTTTGTGCAGTGCCAGCTTCCCAGTGTGTATAGGTACCACAGTTATGCAGGACGATACAGTTGGGAGAGGATGGGTGAAGGATACATGGGACCTCCCCGTACATTACTTCTCACCTTTCTGTTGTTATGTATAATATTTCAAACTAAAATGGTTAAATTCCTACATAGGCATAGAAGGAAGTCTGGAGGAGAACACTGAAACTGTAAGTTTCTCAAATGGTAGAATTACGAATGATTTGTATTTTCTTTGTTTCATACGTTTTCAACAGTGAACATATAGGATTTTTATGAGAGAAAAAAATACTGACATAAGCTAAATGGATTCAATGAAAACTGATTTCCAATGGAAATGTTCATTGCAAAATTTGCTCAAAAGAGTCCATTTGAATTACGAACTTGGAGGGCATTGGTAGCCTTGAAAGGTTTTCAGAGTCACAGTGGGATCAGAACACAGAGTGTAGAAGATTTAAAAATAAATGGGAAGCAGGTAAAAGCAGGGAAATATAAAAAGTACGCGTTCGGCAATCCGACAGAAAGACGTGAGAAGGGGAAGTGGGACGAGGATTTTTCAGTTGGGAGGCTCTTGATCCACAGCTGGTGCCGCAGGAAGAGAAAGTGGGTAATTGTGAGTAATTTCTAATGAGGAGATCATTCCATGCTTATGATAAACCATGTTAGTCGGCGTGTGGTTGGGCGGGTGATTTGCAGTCCAGGACCAGGGCGTGCCCGGGTGCAGGGAGTTGGCGCTCATGTTATTCCCTGTCGTGTGCGTGTGTGTGTGTGCACGTGTGCGTTTACTGTGTAAGCGAACATGTAGCAATGATGGGCCTTTGTAGAGGAAGATTTTGATTTGGAGTTTAGCTAGCCTCCAAAGCAGTTTTAAAAAACATGTTGACTTAAATGGCTAATAAAAAGGTAGCTGGTCTCTATTTGAATAATTACATTTGGGGTTTAATTGCTTCCTTCTGTTCTCACTGAATGTGTTGGTTAAATCGCCAAAGGAGAATGCCAGCGTCTTTAATCAGTTTATCAGCTAATCGTTTAGACATGATCAGTATTTGCCACCAGAAGTAGTGGCGCCGGGCGGTCCCTAGGTAAGATGCTGCTGTAGCCTTAGTCGTTCTTTAACCTTAGTACATTAAATGATGCACAGGGCACCCTGCACAACCTGGCAGCTCTGTGCGAAGGCAGGCGCAGCTCTTCACGAGGAGGGAAGCCGAGAAGCAAAGAGGAAGAGGTACGCCTCCTGCATGCTCGCTGCCTCACGCCGTCACTTTGAGTTGATTGCCTTCCTTTCCTGCATGGTTTAAATTCCTAACAATGACTGGACGATCTTTAGGTCTGTAGGGACCTCTTAATATATTTTGACTGACATACTGTGTCATAATTTTGCCCCATAACTGTTATTCAGAATTCTGAGTTCAATTTCTTTTCTTTTGATAAAATTAAAAATTTGTTATTGTGTTGTTTTTCTTTTCAGAAACAAATTGATCTAGATTAAACACTTGAAAGCTAATATTACATTGCCATTAACCAGATTTCAAAACTTTTGTTTCTTATATTCACATTAACACTTTTCTTTAAATAAAAAACATTTTAGCAATGAAAACGGTAGTGTTTTTTTTTTTAAATTAAAATGTTGCGGTTTTTTTCTCTTCGTAGGTTTATCTGGCAAGGCTGAGACAAATAAGACTGCAGAATTTCAATGAGCGCCAACAGATTAGAGCGAAGCTTCGTGGTGAAAAGGCAGGTTGAAAATCTTTTTCAAAAAGTAATTGAATGACATTATAATACACTGAGATTATGTGCCACTAACACAAAATAAAGTCTGATGAAGACAGTGAAGGTCAAAGACCAGAAAACTATACATAGTGTTACAGTATATCTTATTTATATGACTTAAAATTGATAAGACCTTTTGTTCCGGGGGGATTCTGAGAGGAAAGTGTGAGTGGTACCTACCCATGGACATATAAAATGGTACGTTTTGTATCTTTCTGTTCTGTCTTTTTTCTCAGTGTCCATAGGAGTTGATGGTTGTGGAGCATTCAGTTGCAGCTGTGAACGACTTGCCATTTTTCATTTTTAGATGTTAGTTTATTCATGTGAAGTCTACAGTGAGTTTGCGGTTCTATCCTAAGTGGTCTGCTCACTACTTATTTTGTAGAAAGAAGCTGACAGCTCCAAAGGACAGGAAGGAAGTGAGGAGTCTGACGTGAGGCGTAAGAAAGTGGAAGTGCTGAAGGTATGTACTGGAAGTGATACAGGTTTTCCTAGAGGAAATGGAAACCCGAGATAGAAAGTTGTGTTCTTAAGTCTTTCGTAGTAAACCAACTTATTCTCTTGCCTTAACTTTTCTTTCCCTTTTATCCCTCACTTTTCCATTTCTGAAAAATAGCATTTTGCTCTCTTCATGTCATATTTATGGAGAGCAATTTGATGAAGCAGCATAAATACATGAAACTATCACACAAGTAACCTTAAGAAGAGAAAATGGTAACCCTAAAAGTGAAAAACATCATCTCTGTTTCTGTGAAGAAAAGTTTGTGCATAATAGTCATAGTTGTAAATTTTTATTTCCATTTGACTGTACCTGCATCTATTTTCATTCCAGAAGTACTTACTGAGCAGCTGCTGTGTGTTGGCAGCCCGTGTAGGTGCTGGGCATGCAGCTTAGGTTTGTGTTCTGGAACCACACACACCCACTTCTTTTTTGGCCAGTAAGGAAATATTTTTATAGACCTGGACAAACAAACAGGCAAACCTGCGCCTTTCTTTCTGGCACTAGCTGTGCTGATTGTCTTCATTTCCAGGCCCAGGTGAGCGCCCGCGCGGCTGTGCTGAAGGAGCAGCTAGAACGTAGGAGGAAGGAGGCGTACGAGAGAGAGAAGAAGCTGTGGGAGGAGAATGTGAGCCTTGCCCCTGTCGTCCTGCCGGGCTCCTGCCCGCCCGCTTTCACTGGGTGCTGCACCAGCCTTATGGTTCTGTGGTCCTATTTTCTCCCTCTCGTTCATTTCCCCTACATCTCTCTGTCTCTGTCATCATTTAAGGACGATCCATATGGAAGTTATTTTGGGGTTTGATTTGAGGTGAGAACCCAATGTGTTTTATTTAGTCTTTTTTATTGCCAAGTAGCTAATCAAAGTCCCAGCATCACTTAGTGCCTGCAACGTTTCTTCTGCCCCTGATCTGCAATGCTGCCTGTGAGAGACTAGACGCCCGTGTGTCCTGGAGGATGAGTCCACGTCTGTTCCCCAGGGCCCCGTTGTGCTTGTAATTATGGGTCTAGAATATATTTAATTCTTGGAAAGGTTCTTCCCTCATTTCCCCTTCACTCTTCTTTTTCATTTGTTTTCCTTACTTACTTGCTCTCTTTTTCTCCAAGAGGTACAGTTTAGAGTAATATTTTTTATGTTTTCGTTTCTTAAATCCTGTTGGGATTTTGATCATACTACCTTAAACCTACAAATTAACTTAAGAAGAACTGACGTGTTTATAATAGTCTTTATCCAGAAGCGTGTTAAATATCTACATTTACTTGTATCTTTTATATCTCTTACATAATTTTGATCATTTTTAACTCATACTTGTTATATTTCTTATAAAGCTCATTTCTTGATGGTTTATAATTCCATTTCTGCTTTTAAACATTTGGTTTTTTCTAACAGAATAGTGCTGATATTTGGAGAAATTGTTGGATTTTGCTTATCTCTTATGCAGTGAGTGTGCCTGTTCTACCAATGTTGAGGGGTTTCAGCATGCACCAATATCACTGACAGGCAGTCATGATATACATCATAACAGTAATTGCTACAGTTCATAATTGTTTATTGTATGCAAGGCAAATTATAACCACTGCCCATGGGTCGCTTTGCTTACTCTTTACGACTTTACAAAGCAGATAAAGAAAGATAAAACAATTAGATGAGGTCACATTTTCAGGAAGTATGGAATTGGGATAGGAACCTGTGCCTGTCAGGTATCAAAGTCTTAGTATTCATAGGCAGTACACCTAACTCCCCTGCTTTCTTTGAGTTTTGCCTTTTATTACCACTTTATTCTTTCTGCATCGGCCAGAACTTCTAGGACAGAGTTAAATAGTAATAGGGATAATACTTTTGTTCCTGTCTTTAATGGAAATACTTTAGTCATTTCTCTGTTATGTATGGTAAAATAGTAAGGAATATAATTTTACGTCTGGGTTTTACAGTTTTTATCAGACTTGTGTTTTGGCGTTTTATCAGATGTCTTTTGTGTTATCTCTTAACATGATTGTGTTTCTTCTGAATCCACCCGTTGATGTCATACACAGGGAGATTCTCGTACCATATTCCTAAAGAAAAAGAACCATTTAGCTATGAAGCATGAGTGAAAGGGACAGAACTCCAGAAATCAGAATAAGTCTAAGAGTTTTTTGATAGTTCCCTTTCGTTTTCTCCTCCCAGCAATTTTAATTTCTCCACCCTCTGCTAGTTACCGTTTTTCTCTGTAGTTTCTGGAGTCCAACAGTGGACAACTCTCGTCTTGTTTGCCACATCATGAACAAGTCTTGACTACGAGACAATAACTGTCACAGGGTATCGCATCTTCCTCCCAAATCATAATTACTATTATCTGGTACTTATCTTCTGGCCTACTGGTCCCAGTCTTCCCTGGCTTCAGATTGTTATGCTGTTTAAATCATGTTTTAATTCTAGTGCTTTTACTTTCCCCTTTTTCTTTTTGAATTTCATTTTTTTAACTTTTTTATATAGCAGGTTCTTACTAGTTATCCATTTTATACATACTAGTGTATATATGTCAATCGCAATCTCCCAATTCATCCCAACACCACCCCCGCCACTTTCCCCCCTTGGTGTCCATACATTTGTTCTCTACATCTGTGTCTCTATTTCTGCCCTGCAGACCAGTTCCTCTGTACCATTTTTCTAGGTTCCCCGTATATGTGTTAATATACCATATTTGTTTTTCTGTTTCTGACTTACTTCACTCTGTATGATAGTCTCTAGGTGCATCCACGTCTGTACAAATGACCCAGTTTCATTCCTTTTTTATGGCTGAGGAATATTCCATTTTATATATGTACCACATCTTCTTTATCCATTTGTCTGTCAATGGGCATTTAGGTTGCTTCCATGACCTGGCCATTGTAAATAGTGCTGCAATGAACATTGGTGTGCATGTGTCTTTTTGAATTATGGTTTTCTCTGGGTATATGCCCAGTAGTGGGATTGCTGGATCATATGGTAATTCTATTTTTAGTTTTTTAAGGAACCTTGATACTGTTCTCCATAGTGGCTGTATCAGTTTACATTCCCACCAACAGTGCAAGAGGGTTTCCTTTTCTCCAACCCTCTCCATCATTTATTGTTTATAGATTTTCTGATGATGCCTGTTCTAACTGGTGTGAGGTGATACCTCATTGTGGTTTTGATTTACATTTCTCTAATAATCAGTGATGTTGTGCAGCTTTTCATTTGCTTCTTGGCCATCTGTATGTCTTCCTTGGAGAAATGTCTATTTAGGTCTTCTGCCCATTTTTGGATTGGGTTGTTTGGTTTTTTTTAATATTGAACTTCATGAGCTGTTTATATATTTTGGAGATTAATCCTTTGTCTGTTGATTTGTTTGCAAATATTTTCTCCCATTCTGAGGGTTGTCTTTTTGTCTTGTTTCTACTTTGCTTTGCAAAAGCTTTTAAGTTTCATTAGGTCCCATTTGTTTATTTTTGTTTTTATTTCCATTACTCAACGAGGTGGATCAAAAAAGATCTTGCTGTGATTTATGTCAAAGCGTGTTCTTCCTATGTTTTCCTCTGAGAGTTTTATACTGTCCGGCCTAACATTTAGATCTCTAATCCATGTTGGGTTTATTTTTATGCATGGTATTAGGGAGTGTTCTAATTTCATTCTTTTACATGTAGCTGTCCAGTTTTCCCAGAACCATTTATTGAGGAGGCTGTCTTTTCTCCTTTGTATATACTTGCCTCCTTTGTCATAGACTAGTTGACCATAGGTGTGTGGGTTTATTTCTGGACTTTCTATCCTGTTCCATTGATCTATATTTCTCTTTTTGTGCCAGTACCATATTGTCTTGATTACTGTAGCTTTGTAGTATAGTCTGAAGTCAGGGAGTCTGATTCTTCCAGCTCTGTTTATTTCCCCTCAAGACTGCTTTGGCTATTCGGGGCCTTTTGTGTCTCCATACAAATTTTAAGATTTTTTGTTCTAGTTCTGTAAAAAATGCCATTGGTAATTTGATAGGGATTACATTGAATCTGTAGATTGCTTTGGGTAGTAGTATAGTCATTTTCACAATATTGATTCTTCCAATCCAAGAAAATGGTATATCTCTCCACCTATTTGTATCATCTTTCATTTCTTTCACCAGTGTCTTAGAGTTTTCTGCATACAGGTCTTTTGTATCCCTAGGTAGGTTTATTCCTAGGTATTTTATTCTTTTTGTTGCAGTGGGAAATGGGAAGGTTTCCTTAATTTCTCTTTCAGATTTTTCATTATTAGTGTATAGGAATGCAAGAGATTTCTGTGCATTAATTTTGTATACTGAAACTTTACCAAATTCATTGATTAGCTCTAGTAGTTTTCTGGTGGCATCTTTAGGATTCTCTATGTATAGTATCATGTCATCTGCCAACAGTGACAGTTTTACTTCTTCTTTTCCAATTTGTATTTCTTCTATTTTATTTTATTTCTTTTTCTTCTCTGATTGCCATGGCTAGCACTTCCAAAACTATGTTGAATCATAGTGGCGAGAGTGGACATCCTTGTCTTGTTCCTGATCTTAGAGGAAATGTTTTCAGTTTTTCATCACTGAGAATGATGTTGGCTGTGGGTTTGTCATATATGGCCTTCATTATGTTGAGATAGGTTCCCTCTTTGCCCACTTTCTGGAGATTTTTTATCATAAATGGGTGTTGAATTTTGTCAAAAGCTTTTTCTGCATCTATTAAGATGATCATATAGTTTTTATTCTTCAATTTGTTAATATGGTGTATCACATTGATTGATTTGCGTATATTGAAGAATCCTTGCATCCCTGGGATAAATCCCACTTGATCATGGTGTATGATCCTTTTAATATGTTGTTGGATTCTGTTTGCTAGTATTTTGTTGAGCATTTTTGCATCTGTAATCACCAGTGATATTGGTGTGAAATATTCCTTTTTTGTAGTCTTTGTCTGGTTTTTGTATCACGGTGATGGTGGCCTCGTAGAATGAGTTTGGGAGTGTTCCTTCCTCTGCAATTTTCTGGAAGAGTTTGAGAAGGATGGGTGTTAGGTCTTCTCTAAATGTTTGCTAGAATTCACCTGTGAAACCATCTGGTCCTGGACTATTGTTTGTTGGATTTTTTTTTTTTCGGTACATTGGCCTCTCTCTGTTGTGGCCTCTCCCGTTGCGGAGCACAGGCTCCGGACGCACAGGCTCAGCGGCCACGGCTCACAGGCCCAGCCACTCCGCGGCGTGTGAGATCCTTCTGGAACAGGGAATGAACCCGTGTGCTCTGCATCGGCAGGCGGAATCCCAACCCCTGCGCCACCAGGGAAGCCCTGTTGGAAGATTTTTAATCACAGTCTCAATTTCAGTGCTTGTGATTGGTCTGTTCATATTTTCTATTTCTCCCTGGTTCAGTCTCAGAAAGTTGTGCTTTTCTAAGAATTTGTCCATTTCTTCCAGGTTGTCCATTTTATTAGCATAGAGTTGCTTGTAGTAGTCTCTTAGGATGCTTTGTATTTCTGTGGTGTCTGTTGTAACTTCTCCTTTTTCATTTCTAATTTTATTGACTTGAGTCCTCTCCCTCTTTTTCTTGATGAGTCTGGCTAATGGTTTATCAATTTTGTGTATCTTCTCAAAGAACCAGCTTTTAGTTTTATTGATCTTTGCTATTGTTTCCTTCATTTCTTTTTCATTTATTTCTGCTCTGATCTTTATGCTTTCTTTCCTTCTGCTAACTTTGGGTTTTGTTTGTTCTTCTTTCTCTAGTTCCTTTAGGTGTAAGGTTATAGATTGAGATTTTTTTTGTTTCTTGAAGCAGGCTTGTATTGCTATAAACGTCCCTCTTAGAACTGCTTTTGCTGTTTCCCATAGGTTTTGAATTGTCGTGTTTTCGTTGTCATTTGTCTCTAGTTATTTTTTGATTTCCTCTTTGATTTCTTCAGTGATCTCTTGGTTATTTAGTAACGTATTGTTTAGCCTCCATGTGTTTGTGTTTTTTACGTTTTTTTCCCTGTAATTGATTTCTAATCTCATAGCGTTGTGTTCAGAAAAGATACTTGATATGATTTCAGTTTTCTTAAATTTACTGAGGCTTGATTTGTGACCAAAGATGTGATCTATCCTGGAGAATGTTCTATGTGCACTTGAGAAGAAAATGTAATCTGCTGTTTTTGGATGGAATGTCCTATAAGTATCAATAAAACCTATCTGGTTTATTGTGTCATTTAAAGCTGTGTTTCCTTATTAATTTTCTGTCTGGTTGATCTGTCCATTGGTGTAAGTGAGGTGTTAAAGTCCCCCACTACTATTGTGTTACTGTTGAGTTCCTCTTTTATAGTTGTTAGCAGTTGCCTTATTTATTGAGGTGCTCCTGTGTTGGATGTGTGTATATTTCTAAGTGTTATATCTACTTGGATTGATCCCTTGATCACTATGTAGTGTCCTTCCTTGTCTCTTTTAACATTCTTTATTTTAAAGTCTGTTTTGTCTGATGTGAGAATCGCTACTCCAGCTTTCTTTTGATTTCCATTTGCATGGAATATCCTTTTCCATCCCCTCACTTTCAGTCTGTATGTGTCCCTAGGTCTGAAGTGGGTCTCTTGTTGACGGCATATAGATGGGTCTTGTTTTTGTATCCATTCAGCGAGCCTTGTCTTTTGGTTGGAGCATTTAATCCATTTACGTTCAAGGTACTTATTGATATGTATGTTCCTATTACCATTTTCATAATTGTTATGTTTTTTTTTTTGCGGTACACGGGCCTCTCACCGTGTGGCCTCTCCCGTGGCGGAGCACAGGTTCCGGACGCGCAGGCTCAGCGGCCATGGCTCACGGGCCCAGCCGCTCCATGGCATGTGGGATCTTCCCCGGACCGGGGCACGAACCCGTGTCCCCTGCATTGGCAGGCGGACTCTTAACCAGTGCGCCACCAGGGAAGCCCATGGGTTTGTTTTTGTGGGTCCTTTTCTTCTCTTATGTTTCCCACTTAGAGAAATTCCTTTAGCATTTGTTGTAGGGCTGGTTTGGTGGTGCTGAATTCTCATAGCTTTTGCTTGTCTATAAAGCTTTTGATTTCTCCATCAAATCTGAATGAGATCTTTGCTGGATAGAGTAATCTTGGTTGTAGGTTCTTCCCTTTCATCACTTTAAATATATCGTGCCACTCCCTTCTGGTTTGTAGAGTTTCTGCTGAGAAATCAGCTGTTAACCTTATGGAAGTTCCTTGTATGTTATTTGTCATTTTTCCCTTGTTGCTTTCAGTAATTTTTCTTTGTTTTTAATTTTTGTCAGTTTGATCACTGTGTGTCTCAGCGTGTTTCTCCTTGGGTTTATCCTACCTGGCATTCTCCGTGCTTTCTGGACTTGGGTGGCTATTTCATTTCCTATGTTATGATGTGAGTATGAAATAATTGCTGTGCTAACTTATTGCCTCTTCTGCAAGAGAATGTTGTAGCAACCACATTTGTCAGAAGTAGAAATATCTCATCTTCATAGTCAGAGCTAGTAATTTGTCCTCTTAGCCAAATCCTTTCAAACTTACCTGATGTGGAAAAGAGGGTGAGCTAGCTTTGGTGGCCTCTGTATAGTGGCATGCGGAACAGTCTACTTTTGTTCTCTTGGGCCCAGGAAACAGAAACATTTCGTCCTTTGCTGATTTGTACAGTGGGACAGTTTCTCTCAGGGTGAATCAGTATGAAACTGCCTGTGTATCCTTTTTAATCAGCTTTCCTTGGGTTGAGCCTGCTGCTGTCATCCTTGTGTTCAGCTGCAGGATCGCAGTTGCAAGATTTAAGGGCCATCGCTCCCTCCTAGTTTATAGTTTAGTCTTTAGTAATCCATTCTGGCCGTCTGCATGGCACATGAAGGTGATTGTGAGAGGAAGGTAGCCATTAAATACAGTGAGGAGCTTATGCTTAGTGCAGATTAGCCTTATTTTAAGAATGTGATCTGTTATGCAGAGCTGCACGGGGCTTCTGAGTATTTGATGACAGCAGCCTGTGTGGTGACACCCTGGAGTCTTAGAGGTGGGTCAGTGCTCCACGTCTGTCCCCTCGGTGTGCCTGCAGAGGCCCTCACTGTGCTGCCTGTATATACACCTTGTATGGTTCCTTACACGAGGTGGAGCGGATGGCTGTGTCATCGTTCATGTTGTGGTTGGCACGTGGGACCCTGGAAGAGCACCTTGATCACTGGGAGATGTTTTCTTTTCTCCCAGTCACATAGGCACCGCTCACATTCGTGATTTAGAACGTCACACTTCTAACAGCTCAAGTTAGTATATCTCAGAGAACGCAAGCATGAGGTTTGTCATTATATTTCTTTCCCAAAATCTGCCCTTGGTGGGTTGAAACATAGCCCACAAGCATGTTTAAGCGCGGTCTTGAGCACATCTTGTAGGATGGTTTTCTAAAGCGCAGTTCCCCAAGCAGGCTTCCTTTCCATCACTTGTTCCTCACTGTGCTGCCCGTTGGGTGAGGTCGTGACCCCGTCATCTAAGCTGTCACAGCCTGGTGCCCAGTCTGCACACTTCTTCGCATCAATTCAGGCGGCATGTTGGTGAATGTCTGCTCCTTGGTTAGGTCAGAGACTGTGTTTTGAATATGATGACTTCCTCTTTTATTGCATTTCACTCTTCGTTGTGTATTTCATGTCTGTGTTTGTCCCATTCTTCGGACACAGGCCTATAAGCTTCCCCCAGGGTGGACACACTGCCCCCATCTTGGCTACCTCAGAATCTTCTCTCCTTAGTCTTGCCATCTAATCTCATCCATCTAAATAGACACATCCTGAGGTCACTTTGGAATCATGCTCTCTGAGCCAAGTCTCACTGGATATTAACAGAGTTCCAGAGATCTCTGAAATATATGTTTGACATCAAAGGATTCAAGAGCATCAAAGAGAATCAGGATTCCACTTATGCCGAGGAATCCTCTGATGGTCTTCCTGACATCAGGCTGGCTTTCCCCAAGCAGCAGGAGCAGAGTGTCCTCAGTTGGTGGAGGAGGGGAAGGGGAGCACCTCTGGAAGCACTGTTAGGTGTTATGTTCCAGCAAGTGTACTTTACAGACTGTGTCCAGTGGTGGCTTGGCTTTGAGCAGGTGCTCTGCGTTCTTATCATAAGACCTTTATTGCTGGGCAGCTGCACACGTGCACAGTAGCAATTCTGACTCCTCAGATGGCAGCTGGAGCCCGGCCTCTTCTGCCAGAGGCTGCCCTAGACCTCATCCACCCACCAGTACACTTGCACGAGCAACCACGTGCTTATAGTACAGTCCAGGAAAAGCTCCCGTAGAAGTCTTGGCTCTCTAAGCCATGTAAAACCAGTGTAAGTTTTTTTTAATTTTAATGGTAGATCTGTCTTAGATAGTTCTAAAGCGCACACAAATGACAGATATTATGGCTATATTCCTGATAGACAATACTAGTTCCTAGTGCAGCACAACTTTGTATTTCCTCATGTTTTTTCACAAAGGTTTTTACGGTGGCGACATTAATTAAACTGTGGCAGTGAGCCTGGCTTTTGAGGTGCAACAGGCAAGCAGCCCCCTTTCGTTTGGGAGAATTATTTCATTGTGTGCACTTTTGGAAAGACCGTCGAACAAGGTGCCCTGGCTTCTCCCAGCTGAGGGACAGGCCGGTGATCTAAGGTGGACCAGCTGGACCTTCTCCAGGGCGTGAAGTTTGAGCAGGTTGGAAGTTGGAGTTGATTTAATCAAGCGAGAGAACCTGGTGAAACCAGGAGTGAGCTTCTGCTGCCAGATCCATGCAGCTACCCCGGCTCCTGTTCTCTTCTCGTGGAGGGCTTCCCTTTGCTTTGTGATCCGCCTACAGCTCTCTTCTCTCTTCTCCCCGCTCCCCTCCTCTCTTCCAACTCCATCCCCCGCATCTCCTTCCTCCAGAGATAGTTTCTGTTGCTTTCAGCCAAAGAACCTTAACAGATTGATTGTGTATCGTGCTCTGCATGGGACCTGGCGAATAGCAGTAGCAGTGAGTTCATCAGGAATTCTGTGGCTCGTGCTGTGCAGAGCTGTGCACAGAGGACGTGTGCTGGAGTGGTGAGGACAGCGGCAGGCTGGGAGTCAGGAGACCTGGGTCTAGTCTCAGCTCTGCCAGTTAATTAGCCTGTTTGGGGGACTGCCTCAATGTTTGGGGGCCTTGATTGCCTCATCCATCTCTAATGTTGTTGTGCCTCAATGTTGCCTTGAAAAATAACCTTCGCAGTGTAAGTACTTAGGTCCAGTTTAATCTACAAGAGTGGATAAAAGTTATTTTACCAAGTAATTGTTTGAACAGGAAGTCTAATTTAGCACAAGCTAGATGTATTATAGGTACTTATGTGTCCGTTCCTACTCTAACTCAGGAGTGGCTAACATGGTATTTCAGGTTGGGCTTAGCATTATTCCACTCCCGGAAATGTGCATTAAAGGTTTGATTGTATGTATGTTGATGCATTTTTACCCAGTAAGACCACCTATCTTTAATTGGATTCTTAAGAGTATCCTTGATCTAACAAACGGTGAAAATCACTGCCTTAATTATTCTGATTCTTTGGCATGTATGCCCAATTTTATAAATTTTTCTTTTTGGCACACTTAATGGTAAAAATTGTAGTACTAAATAGGACTTTAGAATGGAGAATGATTTTCATGTGTGATGATAGAGGTTTTCCACCCAAATAATAATGTTGCTTTTCCCAGGCAGCGTATATGCTCATATGGTAAGTAAAACATACAAGGAAGATAGGTTCAGTTTTTTAAAACGGTAGCAGTGTATTTAGTAATCTAAAATTCAGTGAAAAATAGAATTAGGGAAATTCAGAGACTATATTTTGAGTACGAGTTTCTTTTGAATTGCGTTGAACTCTTTCTTGTGTATTTCATTTGTGTTCTGTCTTTGTCGTGTTCTTTAGAGCTGCCACATAGGCCTACAAAGCCTCCCTAGGGTGGACACACTTACCCTTCTGGCTACCTGGGCATGTTCCTCTTCTTAGACATGCTTACAAATGCATTATAGTAGTGCTAGTTCAGAAAAAAATTCAGATACAAACACTTATATTTTTGGTACTTCAGAGACAAGGCTTTGAGAAGTTAAATATGAATTTGCTAACATTTGGCCAAGATGTATCTTTAGGCTACATAAAATTATGTGTGAACTTGCTCTGTACTCAAAATATTAAATCAGGGCATTTAATAAAATTTTTCTAATATACATTAAAATCTTACTAGTCATTCAGCATATAGAGATGAAACAGTATTTATATTTATACTTCAATAGTAGCTAAACTTATAATTCCATGTATTTATAGACCTGGCCTCAGTATTTGCTGAAATTTTTAGTTTTGTCATTAGGTGGCATTGCTGGTTAATTTTTCAGCAAATAGTAAAACGAACAGATAAAATAGAAGGAGTTTTACAGTGATAATTAAAAATCTTGTGGAAATATAAGCAGTATGAAAAAGTCTTGAATTTATTAACCTGGTGATAAAATAGCTAGGGGAAAAAAAATCTTCTAAAGCAATTTGTTTCTTAAACCTGACTTATGAAACTTTCAAGTCAGTGTTGACTTGTGCATTAGTGTCCTAATGCAATTTTGTTTTTTAAACTTTGAATTTTGAAGAACTGTTACAATAAAGTAGGTATTCTAGACATAACCAGGTGATCAATTTGTAACAAAATTGGGTTATTTGTTTTATGGTTTTTTCTTCTATGAAACTTTGTTTTGTTTTCTTAATTACTTTTTGTGTTGTTTTACCATATTCAGTCATCTTTCTGAATTAAGGGCTCAATCTCATGTTTTCTCTTTTGACAAATTTAAAGATACATTATTATCTTCTATCTCAAGGTCTGGTTAATACTGAATAGCATTAACGTTTCTGGCTAAAAATAATATACCCATGATGTTTACACAGAAGGCCCAAGTTCTCCTGCGCTAGTAAGTTACTGATGTGTGTTACCTTGGCTTATAAAGGTGTTACCACGTCTCAGTAGTTACCCTGAATTACCCTTAATTTTTCAATAACTGAATTAGTTTTGTTATGAAGTATTTCTAAGAGTCAGTTGGGTGTTCTGTTTGTTTTTGTTCTTTGGTTTAGATTTCATATATCTTTCTTTGCTTGTTTGTTATCTCAGGTTCTTTTGCTGTGTTTAGCTTAGCTGACCCGGGGAGAGACTAGTACATGTTTGATTATAGAATGTAAGCATTTCCTGAAGGCTGCAGACGATCTTTCTTATAAAGGTGCCAATGACTTTCTTACACAGTGAATCAGATATCTTAGAGACTCTGTCTGTACCAGTCGTTGGCCATATGTATGGCAGCAAGACAGATTTTAATATACTATGGAGTAGAATTTTAATAGTCATGTGTGAAACTTTTTCTTCATTAAATTGCCTTTTGTTGATTAAAAGAAAAGACTTCCTTCCAAAGATGAGTAGCGTGCAGAGAATTTAACAGAGATAGTCCTGCTGGACTGAATTTGATTGTCATTGGTCTCAGGCAACTCATAGCACTTTATCAATAAGCAGATTTTTTTTCTGTTACTTGAGGTTTCTCTTAAGGTTGAGACTAATATAGGAATGACTCTAATGTATTTTACAACTTAAGACTATAAGGTCAAAATAAAGCGTTTTCAATCCCTTTATATGTGACTTTTGCCATTAACTAAGGACAAATTTGCTAAGTATTCCATAGAGGTTTTTAAATTCTTCTTAGGTCACATATCTCCAGTTTCAGAGAGTTGTGCCAGTGTCTTGTTTAAATTGTATAAGAATTATGTGTGTGTGTGTGGATAAACATTAAAAAGAACTATAGATAAATGAAGTGCAATTAGCCAGAGCAGGGGTATATGGGTGAATTTTTTTTTCTTTTATTAAGAGTTTCCTTAATGTTCTTATTCTAGGCAGCTGACCAGTGATTTTGGGAATGACTTTTGAGATAGTCTCTGTAAGCATCAATGAAAATTGTATCAGAGGCTGAGAAGGGAGGTTGGTGCTATTCTTGCTTCAGTGAAATTGGTTAAATTCATATTATCACTCTTGTTTATTCATACAATTAAATTACTCTATTGATCACTTTTTTATCTCAGATTTTTAAAAATTTGTAATGTAAGGTATTTGTGTTTCAGGTTTCTGCTTCATACTGACTTCTATAAAACCTTTGCATACGGTGCTAACACTTTCATTTCTGATTCTGCACTGATAGGAGGGTTTTGTTCTGTGCTGTACTCTAGAGATCAGAAACTTGCTTTGTGTAAACTTCTTCATCTCGTCAGGGACTGAAACCGGATTCTGAGTGTTTAAGGCAAATAACTCTATTTAATGGAAACTAAGTGTTTGCTGAACTATAATAATTACTACTATTTATTAGGCACACAGCTGTGCGCTTCACACATTTAATCCAGTGAGTACCGCATTCCCATCTTAGAGAGGTTTGGGGTCCAGAGAGGCTAAGAAACACTGAGGGCAGGTGGGCCAGAGCTGTGGGCCCCTCCTGCCTGTGTGTACTCGCCGGGCTGTGTGCGGGGCTGCCCGACCTCACACTCTTTCCCTGGTCTGGAGTTCCTTCTTCCCCAGAGCATTGAGCACACATCTGCCCACTTTATTTCACTGCAGCATGCTGATTGATTTATCTGTTCCCTGTTCTCTTCTAGTTTATAATCCTTTCAGAGAAAGCACTTTGTCATCATTTTGGTTTTTCCTCCTTTTTTGAAAATTGCTTACTGCAGTTAGTTCTGGTCTGTTATATACTGGGTTTTTTCCTAACTTGATTGAGCTGTAACCCTCAAATAATTCTCAACTTCTGCAATCAGTAATTACTGATTTAAATAAAATGGCAGATTAATTTGTTTCCTTCAAAGTAATCATCTAGGGAAGTAACATACTTGTCCTAAAAGTGCTGCTATTTGATCAGAGCCAATTGATGTATGTTTATATTTCCTCAGAATCTATGGTAATAAGACAATCAAAGTTTTAACACGTTTCTATATAACTTTTCAGGTAGATAATACTCAGTTTTGTGAGCTCTAGATTTTTTTTAAGTTATTTATAATAACATTAAATATCAGTATACTTCAACAGTGCTGAACTGTGGGATTAAAGCAATGTTTCCATCTTCCTCTTCTTTTTTTAATAAGGACTTTATTTTCTTTGGAGCATTTTTAGGTTCACCGCAGAATTGAAAGGACAGTGCAGAGATTTCCCATGTACCCCCTTGTCCCCCACATGCATACAGCCTCCCCCATTATCAACATCCCCCACTAGATGGTACATTTGTTACAGTGGATGGACCTGCATGGACACATCCTCACCGAAAGTTCATAGTTTACAGTACGGTTCATTGTTAGTGTTGTGCCTTCTGTGGTTTGGAGAAATGTATAATGACATGTATCCATCATTATAGCATCATATATGGTGTCTTCAGGCCCTGCAAGCCCTCTGTGCTCTGCCTGCTCATCCCTCCCACCCACCCCCACTCCCTCACCAGCCCCTGCGACCACTGATCTCTTTACTGTCTCTGTAGTTTTGCCTTTTTCAGAATGTCATATGGCTAGAAACTTAAAGGATGTAGCCTTTCAGACTGACTTCTCTCACTCAGGAATATGCATTTAGGGTTCCTCCTTGTGTTTGCATGGCTAGATACCTCATTTCTTTTTAGCACTGAATACTCTTCCATGTATGTACTGGTTTTTTAATCCATTCATCTTGGTTGCTTCCAAGTTTTGGCAATTACAAATAAAACTTCTGTAAACATCTGTGTGCAAGTTTCTGTGTAGACATAAGATTCCAACTCATCCTGAGTATATGCCAGGGAGCCCAATTGTGATTGTATGGAGTAAGAGTATATTTAGCTGTGTAAGAAACCACCAAACTGTCTTCCAAAGTGGCTGTGCCATTTTGCGTTCCCACCCATGTGGACTGAGAGTTCCTGTTGCTCCACATCGTTCAGCAGCATTTGTTGTTGTCACTGCTGTGGGTTTTAGCCACCATAGTAGGTGTGCAGTGGTGTTACCTTGTTTTAATTTGCAGTTCCCTAATGGCATATGATGTGGAGCATCTTTTCATAGGCTTCATTGCCTTCTGTATCTTCTTTGGTGAGGTGTCTGTTCAGATCTTTTGCCCCCCTTTTTTTTTTAATTTATTTAATTTATTTATGTTCGGCTGTGTTGGGTCTTCGTTGCTGCGCGGGGGCTTTCTCTAGTTGTGGCGAGCGGGGGCTACTCTTCGTTGTGGTGCGCAGGCTTCTCATTGCGGTGGCTTCTCTTGTTGTGGAGCATGGGCTCTAGGTGCGTGGGCTTCAGTAGTTGTGGCATGTGGGCTCAGTAGGTGTTTGCTCATTTTTTAATTGGGTTTTCATATTTTTGAGTTTTAAGAGTTTTTTGTGTATTTTGATTAACAGTCCTTTGTTTTTATTTCGTTTGTAAATATGTTCTCCCAGTCTGTGGCTTGTCTTCTCATTCTTTTGACAATGTCTTTCACAGAGCAGAAGTTTTTAATATTGATGAAACCAGCTTATTAATTCTCTTTCGTGGTTGTGCCTTTGGTGTTGTATCTAAAAAGTCATTGCCAAACCCAGGGTCACCTGGATTT
Organism: Aethalodelphis obliquidens; assembly: GCF_003676395.1. Taxonomy (NCBI): domain Eukaryota; kingdom Metazoa; phylum Chordata; class Mammalia; order Artiodactyla; family Delphinidae; genus Aethalodelphis; species Aethalodelphis obliquidens. Next base: position 810,594 of record NW_020838047.1, read on the forward strand.
TCTCCTATGTTATCTTCTAGGAGTTTTATAGTTTTGAGTTTTACATGTAGGTCTGTAATCAATTGTGAGTTAAGATTTGTGAAGGGTATAAGGTTGTTTGTTTGCCTGTGGGTGTCCAGTTATTCCAGCACCACTTGTTTGTAAGAAGACTGTCCTTTCTCCACTGAATTGCCTTTGCTCCTTTGTTAAATGTTAGTTGACTCTATTTCTGGGCTCTGTTCTGTTCAGTTGATTTGTTTGCTCTACTTTCATTAGTATCACACTATCTTGATTAGTGTAGTTCTAGTAAGTCTTGAAGTCAGGTAGTATCATTCCTCCAACTTAGTTCTTCTCCTTCAATACTGTGTTAGCTATTTCCATCTCCTTTTGAGCAAAACAGATATTGGTGTAAAATGAAAGTACAGAAAAGTAAATATTAGAATTGGATTACTGTCTTACGCTTAGAAGATGCTCAGTAAATATTGTGTTTGAAATATTGGTATTTACTCAACAGAAATTCTTGTTTACTGGTTTGAAGAAGAGATAGAAGTTGGGAGTGACTTGCTGCCATGTTCCTGTGAGCATACTGCAAAATGCCATTTCCTTATATTTACTGAAAGTTCAGAACGTCATTTCACATTGTTTACAGAGTCTAAATGTCAAGATAAAAGCAAAAACATATATGAATATAACAAATGGTATTTTTAGTGAAGTAAATCTTATTACCTGTACTTTTCAATTCTTCCTTTCTTACATATGTTGACATTTTTATAATCAGGGCTCTCATGTTGGGTAATTGATATTCAGACTTTAAGACTGTGCCAAACTTGTAGAATTTGCAGAAGCATTTCTTTTTGAAGTATAAGATTAGTAAATAATCTTTTTTTTCACCAAATTTTATAATGGATTAAAATTAGAGTAAGAGGACTAATGTTTAATCTTTTAGAAGGCTGTTTGTGAAACATTGTTAATGCAATGGAAAGGAGTTATTTAGTACCACATGACGCATGATTAGGTTTACATGTGAGGCCAGAGATGTTTCTCTGTGTCCGCTGATCTTTCCCCAGCACCTAGTACTAGTACATTGCCTTTTGCACAACAAAACTTGAGGAATGAAGAAAACTCCTTGTGGTTAGAGTATGTAGACAGTGACCTTATATACACCATTTTACCTCTTCATGCAAATATGAATTCTCCAATGTACTTACATTCTTTGTTACAGTTGGTGGCCAAAGGAATAAAGAACTCTGATGTGTCTGCACCTTCAGGACAGCAGGAAACAGGTGGCTCTCCATCAAAGCAACAGATGAGACCTGTTATTTCTGTGACTTCTGCTTTGAAAGAAGTGGGTATGGTAAGTTTCATAAAATCTAGAACTCCTCAAAGTCAAAAGATTATTAAAAGGATTAAATTTAATGAAATTACATTAATTCCTAATGTCCCATTAAGTTTTTCTAGGGAAAAAATTACTTCTTAAGATTTTCATGTGTGGTTTACTCTGAATATTGGAGGCTCACTGGTCTTAGGTTTTATATCTAAGACCACCTGGTAGGTAAGAATATATTGAAATGATTCTCTTTTTTACTTTAAAAGACTGTTGGACAAAAAAAGATATAGAAATGTATGAAAAACAATGCAGAAAATGTTTTTATACCCTAGCACTCACAATTAGCCAAGGTTCACTTTTTAAACAAATAATGTCTCTCTGGTACTTAATTAACTCTGGGAATAGTGTCCAGGACGTGTACATGTATTTAAAACTTTTTGGCATAGCAAATGTTAGAGGACTCAGCATAATTGCACTTAATTCATCAATTATTTCTTTAACCTTCTACTTTTGAATCTCTGTCATGTCATATGGATAGTAAAACAGAGAACTGTGGGCAAGTAACAAGTTTAAACTTGGAAGTATGTTTTGGGCATCTCTCTGAAATGTGAAAAACTCTGTTCTGAGGTTCAGGGAAAGGGGCTCATGGTGTGGAATTTCAGCCTAGAGCTCCGTAGGCAGAGGGAAGAGTCCGAGTCATATTACACATTACCCTGATTCTGTCCTTTCCTGGTCATTGAAGTCTGCGCCTTTTATTTGTTGAATTTCGCGAAATTTTTGCAGACAGCACTGACGTTATTGGCACACCAGTCTTTTACAGCCTTTGTGTTTATCTTGAAAATAAGATTGAGTGGGAAATACCAGCCTTGGTCACCCTCAAGGACTTGATATAGGAAGCCACTGTTGCTCAAGCAGGTGTAGTCTCTCTTCTCTCTGGTAACGAGCGTGTGCTGCGTTGTTCACTCCAACTTCAGATGCCCCTGTGCGGGCCCTTCCTGGTCCTCAATCTCACATCCCACGTAGCTGCTCACCTCTCTGGTCGTAGCGACTGCTAATGCCTGCCACTTTACTGGGTAAAATGCTCTTTGTCTGTTTTACATGTATTACTTTAAAACTGACCACTACTTAATAATATTTGAGGTAATCCATGTAACTAAATGGTTTTTCTTTGTGTCTTCTTGCTAAATATCGCTTCCTTAAAACTTTGAGAACCGCTTTTCCTTGCCCTGAGTCTTCCAGATACCTTTGCTTTCGCAGTTTTCATAACTACTAATGTCTTCTTTTCATATATTTACAAATTCTAGATCGTCTAGATTACTCTGATTATACTAATCATAAAACAAAATTTATTTTATCCTTAGTACCAAGGACTCAGCACTCTTTATTTTTACTCTTTGCTTTGGGAGAAAAGCCAGTTCTCAATTATGTTTAGTAAGTAGTATGGCTTAGTAAGAATATATGTACCTGAAACATAAAGACAGCTTCAAAATAACACAGCCTGTCTTGAATTATTCATCCATCAAAACTTCCTAGCTCTGAGTATATGAATTAATTTTTAAAATTTCTACAGTAAATGTAAAATTACCAAAAATCAGGTGCCAAAGAGAATATAGGTAAATATGTGATCAAGTAATCCAAAAATATGACAAATAATTGAGAATTGGCTCTTCTAGTATACATTACGTCTATTAAATGATAATATGTAACTATTTCTCATTGCTGATAATGAAGAAAGCTGTGTTAACATTTTACAGGAATAAAAAGATTCACAAGGAGCATGAAATGTTAATGAAAACAAAAAGTAAAAATATCAAAAATTTTAAGGTGGACTTTTAAAATAACATTATTTCTTACTCTGTCACTATCTGTGTTTAAAGGACAGAAGTTTGACTGATGCCCAAGAAACTTCAGAAGAAATGCAAAAGACTAACAGTGCTATTTCGGTAGGTACAATTTTCAAATTTTCTCTCTCAATCATTTTACTTAATCGTATACCTATTAAAATACAACATTTTAACTGTTTCAGAGTAAGCGCGAAATACTACGTAGATTAAATCAAAATCTTAAAGCTCAAGAAGATGAAAACGGAAAGCAGAGTCACTCTGAAATCGGTGCAATAATTGTTCACGAAGACGCCAAAGAGCAGGAAAAAGAAAAATCGGTTTCATCGGATCGCAAGAAATGGGAGGCTGGAGGCCACCTGGTGATTCCTGTGGATGAATTGGCACTGGACACGTCCTTCTCTGTGACTGAAAGTGCGTATGAGCGTGCTCGTGTCCTGCCTGGTGCGGCCCGGCATGCTTAGAGGGGCTGAGAGAGGCTGGGAGGGTTTCTGTAATAGGTGAAACGTGGAGAAGACAATTCAGCTTTCACATGGCAAGGGTTTTTCCACAACAGTCTGTAGTGTGAGAGCGGGAACTGGCGGCGCACGTTTAAATTGTGTTACTGTACTTTAGGCCTTTCTCCCACGTTAGAGTCACCTGTTAGCAGGGGTAGTTCTTGGTGAGAATCAGAGTAGTGAACTTCAGCAAAGACCCAGGAAGGTCCTGTCAGCATTGAGCAGGGGTGTCGAGAGGGTCTCACGCAGTGATCCCTTTGCGCAGTGATGATTCCTGAGCCGCTGCCCTTTTCTCACGTTGTTCCTGGCGCTGGAGGTGCAGCAGGGAACCAACAGACACACGTGCTCGCAGGGGGCTCACTTTCTAAAGGGCCGGTCTGTCCAAGCTAAGTAAGTACAGTTCTACGTGAGTTTTCTGATGGACCACTTCGGTAGAATTCTTTCTTGTGTTGGAGAAAAGTCCACAGGCCCCACAGCAAGCAGTTCTGTATTGACTCCCACTACCTGCCACACACACTCCTGAGCAGTGAGGACACCACAGTGGGTGAGACGGAGCCCCTCCCTGAGAGCAGAGCACGTGTCAGGGCATTGGTCAGTCGCCAGGAGGTGGTTTCTGGATGGCGTGGCGTGCTGAGGGCTGAGACGCATGAGCTGCCCTGAGCCCAGGACGCTGGGGAGAGCCTGGGACCCTGGGGAGCCGATGCAGCTAGCGCGGACGCGAAGGTGAGAATCCCCGAAGCCTCCGGTGAACGGGCCCAGAGCACGGAGAAGCCGCAGCTGGAGCGGACCGTGCCTGCAGAGGGCTGTGTCCGCGGCCAGGTAGGAAATAGCTTAGGCTTCGCAGGCCGCGGGGACTGTGCTGCCGCTTCTCCACTCCGACACCACTGCGCAGGAGCAGCAGCAGGCACTGTGCAGAGGCGCTCGTTGGGCCGTGTTTCCAGGATGGTTTTTTTTAGGGACACTGTGATTTCATAAAATTGTCTTTATATCTTCTTTCTTCTCTCCAACTTCCCCTTCTCCTTTGCTGTCTAGAGTGTTCATGATTGCTTCCTGGGGCGTTTTTATAACAACTGTCTTAGAATCCTTGTTAGATCACTCTCGCATCTGTGTTACATTACTGTCGGCTGCTAGCAGCCACCTCCCGAGAGAGTTAGGATTTTCCTGGTTCTTCTTACGCTGAGTAATTTTGACTTATACCCTAGACACTCTGAATATTCTCTCACAAGGCTCTGGGTCTTGTTTACATCTGATGGAGAACATTGAGAGTTTTGCAGTCGGCCCAGTTAGAGTCAGGTCCTGAGTTCCCATCTGCCTTCTGTGGCCTGTGCTTTCAGTATTGGCTCCTTTTTCAGAGCCTGGCAGTGCTGCTTTGACTTGTCCGGCTGTGTACCACGTGGTGACTGGTCTGGGACCTGGGTGTTCCTCGGTCTGCTGGCTCAGTTTTCAGTCTTTGATACACAACACAGGATCAGATCCATGTGTGCACAGGAGGTGAGCTCAGGTAATAGCAGTCAACTTCAGGAGGTCGCCTTCTGGAGTTCCTTTGTCTGCACTGTCTCCCCGGTGTTTTCTGTCTCTGGTCCTCTGGTCAGAAAGCTGAGGCTCTGGTTATCTCACTCTGCCCTGTGCTTGGAGCAGGGTGGCCAAGAGCCGGAGGAAACAGCCCTGCTGTCTGGGTACCACGTCTCCACCAAACAGGACGGAAGCGTCCTCTCCCCAGCTTTACGGGCTCTGGGTTCTGATTACCTGTGGCAGCGCGTGGGGGCTGGCAAGGAGGCAGCGGAGGGAAGAACGAGAGATCTCACCCTCTCTCTCTCTCCAGGCGTCAGGGTTCCCCAGCGCGGCCCTTGAGACAGAGTGGAAGGCCCCTCCTAGAGCTTCCTCTGTCTGCAGCCCAGTGCCCTCCCTTGGGTTCCTGACTGGGGAAAACGGGAGGGGGATGGAGTGTACCACGTGCTGGGGGCGCTTTGAGGTTCTGTCTTCTTCGCCCCTCCAGCTGCTGGCTGCTGCTCAGCGTCCCGTGCAGCTGCTCCTGTGCGGGTCCTGGTCCTGAGAACTGTGTCAGTGGGGGCACGGCTGACGCGTGCTTAGTACTCCATCTTCCCAGGAGTCAGAACTCCTGTTATCCTTTAGACGTGTAAATACTAAGAAAAAAAGCATTTATTGTACTTATCCATGTAGTTACCATTCCTGCTGTTCTTAATTTCTTTGTTCAGATTTATGTATCCATGGCATCACCTTCCTTCTTTTAACATTGCTTGCAATGCAGGTGATAGATTCTTTCAACTTTTGTATATTGAAGAGTATTTTTACTTAATTTTATACCTTATTTTTAAATTAATATAGATTTAATTATATTATTTTATAAGGTTTAAATTTTTTCAAATTTAAAAATTGTATACCTTAACTTTTAAAAGATGTCTTCTCTGGGTATAGAGTTCTAGGTTGGCAGTGTCATTTTTGAGTGCTCTAACGATGTTGCTCTGTCGTCCTTTTAATCGCGTTGTTCCCGACAAGAAATCAGATTTACCTTTGTTCTTCTCTCCATAACATGCTGTTGTTCTCTGACTGCTTTTAAGACTTGTGTCTATCACTGGTTTTGAGCAGTTTGACTGTGAAGTGCCTTACCACAGTTTTCTTCATGTTTCTTTTCCTTGGGGTTCACTGAGCATCTTGGGTCTGTGGTTTATCATTTTCTTCAGATTGGAAACATCTTTTCCAATATTTCTTCAGGTATTTTCCTGTCCTGCCTCCTGGTCCTCTGGGGGCTGCAGCCTCACGTGTATCAAGTTGTCCCATAGTTCACTGATGTGCTTTTCATTGTTTAAGATTCTGTTGTTTCCTGTGCCTTTCGTTCTGGATAGTTTCAAATTCACTTACTTTTTTCTGCATTGCCTAATCTAGTATTAATCCCATCCAATGTATTTTTCATCTCAGTATTGTGGGTTTCATCTCTAGAAGTTCGATTTGGGTTTAAGTATCTGCCATGTCTGTACTAAACGTTTTGATCATATGGAATACAGTTACAAAAACTTTATTAGTGTGCTTGTGTGAGAATACTAATGTCTGTCTCCATTCTGAGTCCATTTTCATTGGTTAATTTTTCTCCTTATTGTGGGTCACATTCTTCTGCTTCTTTGCATGATTGGCAGTTTTTGATTGGATGCCAGACATTGTGAATTTTACCTTGATGGGTGCCAGGATATTTGGGTTTCTGTAATTATTCTGGAGCTTTGTTCTGGAATGCAGTTAAGTTAGTTGGGCTCAGTTTGATTCGTTTATGTCTGTTTTTAAGATTTGTTAGGTGAGATCAGGGCCACATTTAACTCGAGTGCAAATTATTCCTAGCACAGAGGGAAAGCCCTCTGAGTGTCCAGTCACCACGAATTATGATATTTTCCAGTCTGGCTGCTGGGAACAAGCAGTGTTTCACGTCCTGTATTCCCTGTAGTCTCTCGGGTGGTTCTTTTCCTACCTGAGGTCGTTTCTTCACACATTGCTCCCTTCAGTGCTCTGCTGAATACTCAAGGCTACCTTCTGGAAGTCTCTGGACTTCTTTTTCTTCTGCCTTAGTCTCCCAAGGGTCAGTCCCAGCTCTGTCGCCAGAACTCAGGGAGTCTGCTGGGCTCTGCCTGGGTCCCCCTCCCTGAGCTGCAGCTGGAAACTCCCAAGGCAGCAGGAGGGGCCGTCATAGGAGTTGTCTTGTTTGTTTCTCTTCTCCCAGGATCCATGTTCTTACCTCTTCTTATCTTACTTCTTGTCCAGTGTCTTGAGACTGATGTTTTATATATTTTGTCCAGTTGTTTTGGTTATCCAGGCAATAGCATAACTCTGGTCACCCTGTTCTATCTTACTGGGAGTGGACGTACTTGAGACCAGTTTTTAGAGGCTGTTGCACTCATCTAGACAAAAACTGAAGACCTTAACTGAGAGATAATAAAAGCGGACATATGTAAGAGACTCTCGAGGACAGACTTGTAAGGGCTTCAAGGGAAACTCTTCTACAGGTTTGTCAGGGCAAGAACTTTGATAAGCAGATGAGGAAGCATCAGAGTTAGGAAAACTGAGAGTGTGGTATAGATTTACAAGAAAAATAGACAGCAGCAAGACAAGGGCTAGAATATCTGCACTGAGTTTGTCGGTAGATGCATGGTGACCTTGATGAAAGCAGCGTTGCTACAGGGCTAGGGGCAGAAACAGAATCCAGGGATTAAGGAGCGCATGGCAACTGAGGAAGGAGCCTCTTCCAGAAGCTAAGCTGTGAGGAGAAGAGAGATGAGGGTGGTGCCGGGTGGTGGAACCTTACGGAAAAGAGCCTTGAGGATAAAAGTGCATCCCCGCACCCATTTTAGTACCTGCCTGACCTCGGTCGCAGTGCACATTGGAACCCAGCGTCCCTTCCGGTGCCTGCGCCGGTGCCCCGTGGCCCCCCTGCCTCTCGCTCTGTCCCTTCTGCCTTTGTGAGGCTCCTTTCCCGCCGCTGGCGCCCAGCTGCTCTTTGTACTTCACAGCCCTCCTCCCCTCTCCTCTTTCCCAAGCCCTTTGCACGGCGGCCTCCGTTACTTCATTCGGACCCATTTCTGAAGCCCTCCTTGTAGCAGAGCTCTTCACAGTATTGTCTGTGTACAGCTGGGTGCTGGCTCCAGACTTTTCCCCCACCCCCTTCACCCCTTTTCCCACCCACCCCCTTTAGATTGCTTTGGCACCTTTATCCAACACCGTGTGGCTGTAAGTTATGGGTTGGTTCTGGGTTCTTTACCCTTCTTAACTGTCCTTTTAAAAATTGTTCCTTTTTGGTAATCATTTTCCCTGAACAAAACTGAAATCACCTGCTAATCTGCAGATATTTAGTTTCATGGACTAGTACACAAAAATTTGTATCAACATGTATTTGGTCACCTTTGAAAGTTTATATGACTTACACTCTATAATAATATCCTGTCTGTTACTGCTAGGTGCCTATATGCTTCATGTATTATTATCAAATGTTCTAAAGACTCAAACTTCAGTAGGTCCTTTTCTGGCTTTTGCTTTGCTAAATTTTAGTAAAAAGGTTTACCCCAAATTATTATTGTCAAAAAGAAAGTGTCAGTGGCCTACATACGATAAATAAGGTAAAACAAATTTTCTTAAAAATACTTTTCTCTACTTTTAATCCATATGCACATTTATTTTAGGATTTTTTTTCCTATTCTCTTCAGTGAAATTTATAGAAGCAAAATATTAATTTATATTTTATCTATTTATGTACTACCCCAAGTTATTCTTAATTATCTTAGGTTTTAAAAAATTTTTTTCTCAAATAAAAACTTTACAGAAACATAATTTATGTTTTTCTCCATTTTTATATTCCCTAAAACTAGAGTTTAATTCATAAGTGTTTTAAAAGGCAACTTTAGATATATTTATTAGTAGTAGTATTAGTTGCTTTTGGTTTTTTTTTTTCTATCATTTATTATTCATTCCCTGAAAGTCCTTTTTTTGGGTTTTGTTTTGTTTTTTTATGTTGATGACTATTTATTATTTTTTTAATTTAATTTTTATTTTATATTGGAATATAGTTGATTTACAATGTTCTATTAGTTTCAGGTGTACAGCTAAGTGAATCAGTTGTACATATGCTTATATCCACTTTTTTTAAGATTCTTTTCCTATATGGGTCTTTACAGAATATTGAGTAGAGTTCCCTGTGCTGTACAGTAGGCCCTTGTTGTTTACCTATTTTATATATAGTAGTGTGTTTATGTTACTCCCAAACTACTAATATATCCCTCCCCCCCATCTTTCCCTTTTGGTAACCATAAGTTTGTTTTTGAAGTCTGTAAGTCTGTTTCTGTTTTGTAAATAAGTTCATTTGTACCATTGTTTTAGGTTCCACATGTAAGTGATATCATGTGATATTTGTCTTTCTCTGTCTGACTTCACTTAGTTCGATAATCTCTAGGTCCATTTTTAAGCACCATCGTTATATTCTCTATGTGATGTAACCCTTTTTTCCTGTGAAGCACTCAGTTGGATAGAAGATCTTAAATCTGCCTTAAGATTTTTTTTTTTATCTTTTTCTTCTAGAACGTACAGTGGGAGAGGTTATTAAATTAGATCCTGGTGGATCTCCAAGAAAAGTCTGGGGGAAGAGTCCTATAGATTCTGTTCTAAAGGTACTTGGAGAAGCTGAACTACAACTTCAGACAGAACTATTGGAAAATACAACTATTAGAAGTGGTAAGCAGAGAAACTAGTTGTTTTTCTATACTAGAAATAATATTAAAAATGGAATTGTATTTTTAAAGATGTGTCTATTTTAAATGGTTTGCAATAGACTACCTTTTGTTATAATAATTTTCTAGTTAGCTGGAGAATGGTTGCATTTTCTGGGGAGTTGTCTCAAATGGTAGTCTTGAGTTTTGATCTGAAGTAACCTGGGTGGGATCTAAAAATAAAGGAAGAGGAAATGTATATGGGAGAGGGGGAGCCGGAAAAATAGAGCAGTCAGAATGCTGTTTGACATGAAGAAAGATGGAGTAGCAGTGCGTTGAGATGAGTGGTGTATGTTTAATGGGGATTCAGGAGTCGAGTGGACTGAAGGACTAAAAGATATTGTCGTAGGTACGGCAGGCGTTATGCTAGGCCTGGGGGGATGAGTTGCTGTGAGGCAAGAGGAACACGCTTGTGGTCCATGAGTGTGGTGGGTCTCAGTGTTACAGCTACGCAGAGGAGAGTGCTCCTGTTATCAAACAAGTGTTTTAGGAGTTAACAGCTTATTCAAACCAAGAGGGAGTCGAAGGTGGAAGTTGTGTCAAGGCTTGAATGTGTGTGTATTTCACTTCTCTGTGGGTTTATGCTCACTCCCACCCTCACTTTCTTTTTATCTGCCTCTCCTTAAAGCTTGGAGTGAAACTTATATCCAAAACTGACAGAAGAATAACCTGGGAGGTGAAGCTACTCACATTGTGTAAAAAGGAATTAGTCAGATGCTGACAATTAGCTACAGAAATGAACCTACATACTTATTACAGAAGTAGCAAAAGTAGGTTGTTCTTTCCTTATTAAGAGTGAGCCTTCCAACCACTAATCATTATAGCATTTCTTTAATATTAAAGGGAAAAAAAACAATTTGAACAAAGTATATAAAATCATTTGTTTGAAAAAAGGACAAGTACATGAGTGTGTATATTTGTGATCAGTTTGTTCACACTCTTGGGTCTGGAAGTTGTGCTGTTGATGCCAAATAACAATCACAACCAAAAATACAGTAGTAGTAACAAATTCCTACACCTCAGTCTGAGCCTGTTCTCAAATGCTCCAGGCGTTATTTAGAAAGAAGTACCTCCAGGCTAAAACATTTCAAAAATAATAAAAATTTCAGATTATTTGGTAGTCTAAACGTCCTAAATATGTTCAGTCCCATTAGAACTATTACATTTAAATTCAGATTCCTCTTATGTAAAATTTTTATTGCTTAAATAAATGTAATAATGGTCTATGGTAAGAGTTAGGCAGTGTGAAAGCAAGACTTTCCTTCTCCATATAAATAGTCCATCTACGTAGAATTGGAACTGAATATTTTTTTATGATTTGTCTTTTTAAAAAATCATATTTACCAACTATTGAATACTTATTACCTGTGCATACTATTATGTGTTTGGTGGTAAAGCTACAAAGCGTAAAAGATGGTCGTTGCTCTCAGAAGGCAGACACAAATCATAACAAATAAAGGGTAATATTTCATGAAAAGGGCAAGAATAGAAGTACCCACAAAATTAAGAGGTAGTGCAGAGATGTTTATGTAATTGACTTTATCTGTGAGAGTGGAAGGCTTCCAGGCGCTGTCATCTGCCGTCTTTAAAATTTTTCTTCTAACTACATTTACCTACAAGAATATGCTCTGTGCTGAGATTTTAAGACAGAGAAGTTGTACCTGTTAGCATCACGGAGATCACATGTGGCAGAGTGTGTGTCAGAGGTGTCGCCTATGAGACGGTGTGGGCCCACAGCTGAGGAGGCTCTGGGTTATCAGTACTGTCCTGTGTCATTGATGGTGCTGGGCTTTTTGGGTCAGGGAAAGCCACAGAGAGAGCAGGTGCTTTTGAGCTGGGCCAAAGATACAAAAGAGCCCACTGGGTAGTTAGGGGAGAGGACGAAATTCTAGGCAATTTGCAAAGATGCAAAGGTTTTGTTAACGTGTGTGAGAGCCATCTTCATGTCGTGGAAAGAAAGTTCTGGTTTCATCACTTGCCAGCAACCATGGGGCAAATTCCTCTGACTTTGACTTCCAGGTGCTCGGTGTGTAGAGTGGAAACACTGCCATTCAGGACTGTTTTGTGGATTAAATGACAAACAGGATGGACTTGTGTTGTCTTTAGTCTTCCAGTCCTTATGTCAATGTCTGTTTTCATCATTTTGATTGTTGAAGCTCTTTTGCGATAGATTCCTTGGGAGGAGCTCATGTGAACAATGCAGCCAAAGATTTTGCATGTTCATAAGTTTGTGTGAAGACTTTCTTCTTGAAGGTAGGTTTCGCTAAATGTAAATCCTTGACTTACATTTCCTTTCCTTGAATGTCTTTACTGGATAACAGTATAGTATTGTGACATAAGGCATAGCTGTCAGGAAGTCTGGTGACAATCTTACTTTCTTTTCCTTTTAAATAAATGACTTGGTCTTTTTGTTTGGATACTCAAAGGATATCTTTTTCCTTAAAATCCAACTTCTTAAAATATATTTTGTTGTTGGTTTTTTGTTTTTGTTTTTTTAGTACATGGTTGGTTGGTTTGTTTCTTTTCATAGACTTTTGTTTTAGCGTATTTTGGGGTTCACAGCAAAATTCAGCAGCAAGTACAGAGAGTTCCCATATCCCCCCTTCTTCCACATATGCAGAGCCTCCCTAACCATCACTCCCCACCAAGAGTGGTGCATGTGTTACACTTGATGAATCGACACCGACACGTTATTATCACCCTAATCCATAGTGTACCTTAGGGGTTTAGTCTTGCTGTTGTACTTTCTGTGGAGTTTGACAAATATTTACTGACCTTTATCCGCCGTTTCAGTATCATACAGAATAGTTTCCTGCCCTAAAAAATCCCTGTGTTCTACCTGACTATCCCTTCCTTCTCCCAACCTCCTAGCAACCATTGATCATTATTCTGTCTCCATAGTTCTGCCTTTTCCAGAATGTCATATGGTTGGAATCACACAGTGTGTAGCCTTTTCAGACTGACTTCTGTCACTTAGCAGTATGCATTTAAGTTTTCTCCATGCCTTTTCCTGACTTGACAGCTCATTTCTTTTTAGTGCTGAATAATATTCCATTGTATAGATATACCACAGTTTGTCAATAAAGGTTATTTAATAGGTTGTTCACCTATTGAAGAATATCTTGGTTGTTTCCAGGTTTTGGCAATTATGAATAAAACTGCTGTAAACATCTGTGTTCAGGTTTCTGTGTAGACATAAGATTCCAACTCATCCTGAGTATATGCCAGGGAGCCCAATTGTGATTGTATGGAGTAAGAGTATATTTAGCTGTGTAAGAAACCACCAAACTGTCTTCCAAAGTGGCTGTGCCATTTTGCGTTCCCACCCATGTGGACTGAGAGTTCCTGTTGCTCCACATCGTTCAGCAGCATTTGTTGTTGTCACTGCTGTGGGTTTTAGCCACCATAGTAGGTGTGCAGTGGTGTTACCTTGTTTTAATTTGCAGCTCCCTTATAGCATACGATGTGGAACATTTTTTCATAGGCTTCATTGCCTTTTGTATCTTCTTTGGTGAGGTGTCTGTTCAGATCTTTGGTGCATTTTTTAATTCGGTTTGTTTTTGTTTGGGTTTGATTTTTTAAATTCTTTTTGGTAACTAAGGTGATGGATTTTTTTTAATATAAATTTATTTATGTACTTATTTATTTTTGGCTCTGTTGGGTCTTTGTTGCTGCACGCAGGCTTTCTCTTGTTGTGGCGAGTGGGGGCTACCCTTCATTGTGGTGGGTGGGCTTCTTATTGCAGTGGCTTCTCTTGTTGCAGAGCTTGGGCTCTAGGCATGTGGGCTTCAGTAGTTGTGGCTCACAGGCTCTAGAGCACAGGCTCAGCAGTTGTGGCACACAGGCTTGGTTGCTCCGTGGCATGTGGGATCCTCCTGGACCAGGGCTCAAACCTATGTCCCCTGCACTGGCAGGTGGATTCCCAACCACTGCACCACCAGGGAAGTCCTGGGTTGTTTTCTTATTTTTGTTCTGAGAGTTTTTTATGTATTTTGATTAACAGTCCTTTGTTTTTATTTCATTTGTAAATACATTCTCCCAGTCTGTGGCTTGTCTTCTCATTCTTCTGACAATGTCTTTCACAGCAAAAGTTTTTTAAGATAAATGAAATTAGCTTATTAAATGTCTTTCATGGATTATGCCTTTGATGTTGTATCTAAAAAGTCATTGCCAAACCCAAGGTCACCTGGATTTTCTCCTATGTTATCTTCTAGGAGTTTTATAGTTTTGAGTTTTACATTTAGGTCTGTAATCAATTGTGAGTTAATATTTGTGAAAAGTGTAAAGTTGTTTATTTGCCTGTGGATGTCCAGCTGTTTCAGCACTGTTTGTTGCTAAGACGACTGTCCTTTCTCCTTTGAATTGCCTTTGCTCCTTTGTTAGATGTTAGTTGACTATACTTCTGGGCTCTCTGCTTGTTCCATTGATTTGTTTGCTGTTCTTTCATTAGTATCACACTATCTTGATTACTGTAGCTTTTAGTAAGTCTTGAAGTTGGGAAGTGTTACTTCTCCAGCTTTGTTTTTCTCCTTCAATGCTGTGTTGACTAATCTGGATTTTTGCATCTTTATGTAAACTTCAGAATCAGTTGGTCGATATCCACATAATAACTTGCTGGGATTTTAATTGCAATTGCATTGAATCCATATATCAAGTCAGGAGGAACTGGCATCTTGACAGTATTGAGTCTTCCTATCCATGAACATGGAATATGTCTTCATTTGCTTAGTTATTCTTTGATCTTTTTCATTAGAGTTTTGTAGTTTTCTTCATCATGGTATGTTTTTTAATATGTAGTTTCCAGTCTTTTTTAGGAAAGTATTCTTGAATTATAGTTTTTTGAGTTCTTTATTCTGTTCCTTAAGTCTACTTCAGGGACTTCTAGGTATATTTTGGATTTTTTTTTTTTTTTTTTTTTGCGGTACGCGGGCCTCTCACTGTTGTGGCCTCTCCCGTTGCAGAGCACAGGCTCCGGACGCGCAGGCTCAGCGGCCATGGCTCATGGGCCCAGCCGCTCCGCGGCATGTGGGATCTTCCCGGACCGGGGCACGAACCCGTGTCCCCTGCATCGGCAGGCAGACTCTCAACCACTGTGCCACCAGGGAAGCTCTTCTTGAATCCTTTTTGTCAATTATTTTCTTTAATTAAATTTTTTTTCTCCTATTTACCTTATATATCTCTTAAGAAATTGTGTGTTTTGCTTATATGATCTTGTATTTTTTCTAGAATCTTTATTTTTCAGATTTTTTTCCTTCTTTTCTAATCTTTTCCTGAGCTCTATCAACTGCCTCATTTCAGATTCTTTTCTCACTGTAATTGTATTATATTGCAATTTATATATTTTTGTTGTTCTCTTATATCTTCTACCATGTTCCTAGTTTTTCTACTTGATTTTTGAGTAGTAGGTTATAATTTTAATTTGTCTCATGGATTTTTATTATCTCTGGCCCTCAGAGGACACTTGGCATTGTCTGGAGACTTTTTGGTTGTCACTGATAAGGTTACTACAGGTATCTAGAGGCCACACAGAGTGCATATTGTAACAGGTGTTCTCCCAAAACAAAGAATCATCTGACCCAATAGTGCCAAAGTTGGGAAACACATCTATGAGGACATTATTCTACTTCTTCTAACTTTTTTTAAAAATAATTAATTAATTAATTTGGTTGCACGGGCTCTTAGTTGCGGCAGGCCGGCTCCTTAGTTGTAGCTCCAGGGCTCCTTAGTTGCGGCATGTGAACTCTTAGTTGCGGCATGCATGTGGGATCTAGTTCCCTGACCAGGGATCGAACCCTGGTCCCCTGCATTGGGAGCACAGAGCCTTATCCACTGTGCCACCAGAGAAGTCCTCCTATTCTACTTCTTATTCTTTTTTTTTTCTGACAGTAACTTTGTATAGAATTTAACAGTGATCGTTTTATGTTACTTATTTTCATGTGAAATTAGATTTGCTAAAATTTTAGGAAGGAAGAGTGGGTAAAAGTAGCTTTTCTAACTTCATAACTTGAGCTTCCTCTTCTGTTATTTTTATGACATGTTTAAAAACCATGGCCTCGTAGAGTCTGAGCTCTTCTGTCTTTGCTCCTTTCCCCCTCTTTTCTCTGTCCTTTGTTTCTGTTATCCCTGCACAGAAATTGGCCCATTGTGCTTGCCTGTGAATACTTGCTGGCTTTTGGGGGTTCTCCTGATCTGGGGTCTATCGGGTGCCCCATTGTTTCCCTCTGCTTTCATTTGCACAGATGCTATTGCCACCTGAGTCTGGAGCTGACTGTGATTTGTCCCTGTTCACATGTGTTTTGGGGGTTGTGAGGTCACCTAGATTTGCTTTAGATGTTATTTGTGGGTGTTTGGTTCTCTTGGTTTTGTCTGTTTTGTGGAGGGGTTCAGGGAAATAAAAAATAAAACAAAAAAAACTATGTTCTTTGCTATCTTGCCAGAATTTCTCTATTTGGCTTTAAATATATATATATATATATGTATTTTTTTTAATATCTTTATTGGAGTATAATTGCTTTACAATGGTGTGCTAGTTTCTGCTTTGTAACAAAGTGAATCAGTTATACATATACATATGTTCCCATATCTCTTTGGCTTTAAATATTTAAGCCATGGAGGATGTTCTCTAAAACTTTTTGTTGAATTTGACTATTCTTCCCTTCTTAACATGTAACACCTGTACTCTCTACCCAAGAAAATAATTCATGAGGGAAGTTTGCCTATAATTTTCCTTTTTTGTAAAGTGCTTATAGTGGTTTGGAATTAAGGTTTTCCTGACTTATGAAATAAGGTGGGAAATGTCAACTGAAAAAAAAAAAAACACACAACCGAAAAGTTGAGAATTATGTTTTATTTGGTGAACCAAACTGAGGACTTAAACCCAGGACACAGCATTTCAGACAGCTCCGAGGGGCTGCTCCAAAGAGGTAATGGAGGAACTAGGATATATAGGGATTTTTGCAACAAACACCAGGTAGTCAGAACTTCAAAAGATTGCTGTTAATTCGAGAAAACCAGACATCTCAAGTTAAGGAATTAATAAGCACTCTTCTATGTATGGGAGGATGCAAGAGTCTGGGCTCACTGAAATAATTATTTTTGATATTTTCCTTTAGATATGCACCTCAGCTGTGTGGGGCCAGAATCCTGTGTTTTCTCATGCTGAGTCCCCTCAGGGTGCACCATTGGGGAGGGGGGCGGAGGGGGATGGGGAGTGGCTGCAGCAGTGACTTTTTGATGGGGGGAGTATCCTGTTTCTATCCTGAGTCTCCTCAGGGCTCACCTTTGGGGCAGCTGTAATGTGATGGCTTACTTTGTTTATCGATATGGCAGGCAGCATTTATTATTGACAGAAACATTCCCATTTTGACTATATTCTGGAAAACTTTGTGAAAGATTAGTATTATTTTTTCCTTAAGTATTTGGAAGAATTCACCTGTGAAGCCATCTGGACTTGGTGTTTTCTCTGTGGGAAGATTTAAATCATAAACTTAATTTATGTTGTGATTTCTTTTGTGTCTGTGGACCATTTGCAAGTGTTTTGCATTTAATTTCCTAACATTTGGGGGTTTTTCTAGTCATCTTTCTGTTGTTGCTTTGTAGCCTGTGTTGTGGTTACAGAACATCATAGTGTACATGATTTCAGTCCTTTGAAATGTTTGGTACTTGCTTTCTTGCCCAACTTATGGTCTATTTTGTAAATGTTTCATATGCATTTGAAAGGAATATGTATTTCACAGTTACTGTATTTATGTATGTATTGGGTTGGCCAAAAATTGCCTTTGGTTCGTACATAAAAATGAAAGACACATTTTTCATTTTCGCCAAGAGTTTTATTGAACAACCTATTCACCCTTTTGTTCCATTACCTTCTGCCGTTTTTCAGGCAACTTCATAATTCCATGTTCCCAAAACTTTTTATCTTTTGAGCAAAGGACTGTTCCAGGTGCCTTTTACAGTTTTCCAGGGAATTGAAATTTTTTTCATTATGAGAATTCTGTAAAGACCGAAATAAATGTAAATCCGAAGGTGCAGTGCCTGGTGAATATGGTGGATGAATGAGAACTTCCCAACCAAGCTGTAACAGTTTTTGCCTGGTCATCAAAGAAACATGCGGTCTTGCATTATCCTGATGGAAGATTGTGTGTTTTCTGTTGATGAATTCTGGGCGCTTTTTGTTGAGTGCTGCTTTCAGTTGGTCTAATTGGGAGCAGTACTTGTTGGAATTATTCATTTGGTTTTCTGGAAGGATCTCATAATAGAGGACTCCCTTCCAATCCCACCGTATACACAACATCAACTTCTTTGGATGAAGACCAGCCTTTGGTGTGGTTGGTGGTGGTTCATTTCACTTGCCCCACGATATCTTCTGTTCCACATTATTGTACAGTATCCACTTGTCATTGCCCGTCACAATTTGTTTTAAAAACGGAACATTTTCATTACATTTAAGTAGAGAATCACATGCGGAAGTATGGTCAAGAAGGCTTTTTTTAGCTTAACTTACATGGAACCCAAACATCAAAGCAGTTCACATAACCAAGCTGGTGCAAATGATTTTCAGTGCTTGATTTGTATATTTTGAGTATGTCTGCTATCTCCCACATGGTATAACGTTGATTGTTCTCACTTAATGTCTGGATTTGATCGCTGTCAACTTCAACTGGGCTACCCGACCGTGGAGCATGGTCCAGCGAGAAATCTCCAGGACGAAACTTCTCAAACCACTTTTGACACATTCGATCAGTCACAGCACCTTCTCCATACACTGCACAAATCTTTTTTTGCATTTCAGTTGAGTTTTTACCTTTCTTGAAATAATAAAGCCTAACATGCTGAAAATGTTGCTTTTTTTCCTTCCATCTTGAATATTAAAATTGCTACACAAAAATTCACCAATTTGTTAAGTCTATTTTTATTTTTTATTTTATTTATTTATTTTTTTGCTTGAGTAATGCTTGTGGAGTTGAATTTTTTTAACATCTTTATTGGAGTATAATTGCTTTACAATGTTGTGTTAGTTTCTGCTGTATAACAAAGTAAATCAGCTATATGTATACATATATCCCCATATCCCCTCCCTCATGAGCCTCTCTCCCATCCTCCCTATCCCACCCCTCTAGGTGGACACAAAGCACTGAGCTGATCTCCCTATGCTATGCAGCTGCTTCCCACTAGCAATCTATTTTACATTTGGTAGTGTATATATGTCCATGCCACTCTCTCACTTCGTCCCAGCTTACCCTTCCCCCTCCCCATGTCCTCAAGTCCACTCTCTACATCTGCGTCTTTATTCCTGTCCTGCCCCTAGGTTCTTTTTTTTTTTTTTTTTTTTTTTTTTTTT